>NC_092006.1:11979722-12349326 GCF_044704955.1 Pristiophorus japonicus
ACTGTCGGAGGGGCAGTACTGAGGGAGTGCCGCACTGTCGGAGGGGCAGTACTGAGGGAGTGCCGCACTGTCGGAGGGGCAGTACTGAGGGAGCGCCGCACTGTCGGAGGGGCAGTACTGAGGGAGTGCCGCACTGTCGGAGGGGCAGTACTGAGGGAGCGCCGCACTGTTGGAGGTGCCGTTTTTCGAATGAGACGTTAAACCGAGACCCCGTCTGCTCTTTCAGGTGGACGCTACAGATCCCAATACCACTATTGGAAGACGAGCCGGTGCGGGAGTTATTCTCGGTGTCCTGGGGGTCAATATTTATCCCACTGCCCACATCACTAAAAACAGATTATCTGGTCATTATCACATTGCTGTTTGTGGGAGCTTACTGCGTTCCAAAAGTACTTCATTTGCTGTAAAGCACTTTGAGACGTCCGGTGGTCGTGAAATGAGCTGTAGAAATTTTTAAAAATATTCTTTCGTCGATGCAAGCTATCCTCGTAACTTGACCCTTTCAGTCCCAGATCACTCTGGCTCACTCAGTGGTGCAGTGACCCAGCAGGCCCCTAGGGGGAGCTCCTCGACTGTCCTGAGGACGTTGACTCAAGCTCGGAGGGTTTCAGCCTGTGGTTCCTCTGGTAGGGAGTTGAGACCCCTGGGGCACAAGCTCTGGAACTCCCACCCCGCCTCTCCCTCCTCCTTCAAGATGCTCCTTAAAACCTCCCTCTTTGACCAAGCTGGGGGTCACCTGACCCAAATCTCTCCTTGTGCGGCTTGGTGTGAAAGTTTGTCTGGTATCACCTCTTATTTTCAAATCCCTCCATGGCCCTGCCCCCTCCCTATCTCTGTAACCCCCTCCAGCCCCTATACTCCTCCCTATCTCTGTAACCTCCTCCAGCCCCTACACCCCTCCCTATCTCTGTAACCCCCTCCAGCCCCTACACCCCTCCCTATCTCTGTAACCTCCTCCAGCCCCTACACCCCTCCCTATCTCTGTAACCCCCTCCAGCCCCTATACCCCTCTCTATCTCTGTAACCTCCTACACCCCTCCCTATCTCTGTAACCCCCTCCAGCCCCTACACCCCTCTCTCTCTGTAACCCCCTCCAGCCCCTACACCCCTCCCTATCTCTGTAACCCCCTCCAGCACTTACACCCCTCCTTATCTCTGTAACCTCCTCCAGCCCCTACACCCCTCCCTATCTCTGTAACCTCCTCCAGCCCCTACACCCCTCCCTATCTCTGTAACCTCCTCCAGCCCCTACACCCCTCCCTATCTCTGTAACCTCCTCCAGCCCCTACACCCCTCCCTATCTCTGTAACCTCCTCCAGCCCCTACACCCCTCCCTATCTCTGTAACCTCCTCCAGCCCCTACACCCCTCCCTATCTCTGTAACCTCCTCCAGCCCCCTCTATCTCTGTAACCCCCTCCAGTCCCTACACCCCTCCCTATCTCTGTAACCTCCTCCAGCCCCTACACCCCTCCCTATCTCTGTAACCTCCTCCAGCCCCTACACCCCTCCCTATCTCTGTAACCTCCTCCAGCCCCTACACCTCTCCCTATCTCTGCAACCTCCTGCAACCCCTACACCCCTCACTATCTCTGTAACCTCCTCCAGCTCCTGCACACCTCCCTATCTCTGTAATCTCCTCCAGCCCCTACACCCCTCCCTATCTCTGTAACCTCCTCCAGCCCCACAACCCCCCGAGATCTCTGCACTCCTCTAATTCTGCCCTCCTGAGCAGCCCTGATTATAATCGCTCCACCATCGGTGGCCGTGCCTTCAGCTGCCTGGGCCCCAAGCTCTGGAACTCCCTCCCTAAACCTCTCCGCCTCTCTCTCCTCCTTCAAGACGCTCCTTAAAACCGACCTCTTTGACCCAGCTTTTAGTCATCTGCACTAATTTCGACTTATGCGGCTCGATGTTCAATTTTCTATCTTATAACGCTCCTGTGAATGATTTGGAAAGATAAGGGAGTGAAGGGTTATGGGGAGCGGGCGGGGAAGTGGAGCTGAGTCCAAGATCAGATCAGCCATGATCTTATTGAATGGCGGAGTAGGCTCGAGGGGCCGAATGGCCGACTCCTGCTCCTATTTCTTATCCTCTTATGTTCTGTGAAGCACTGTGGGACACTGCGGGGGCTGTGCAAAGTACAAGTTGTGGTTGTGGTGGTTCCCGCCGATCTGCGTGCACTGGCGACTGATCCCCGACTCTTTCTCGTTTCCGCCTTTCGACCCCCGCCCCCCCCCTGCAGGAAATCGAGCAGCGGATACAGCAACAAGCTGCGGCAGTGTCGGCCCCGCCCACGTCGGTGTCCGCCGGCGTGGTGATGAACAAGCCCGAGCCCATAATCAGGCACCACCCTCTCCGGCAGGTAAGGGCCGCGGCCCCAGTGGGGGTGGGGGTTGGTCAGTGGGGGGAGGGGTAGGGGAGCGGGGTGGGGAGAGGAGAGGGGGGGGGGGGGAGGTGAGGTGGGGGGAGGAGAGTAGGGGTGAGGGGAGGGGTGAGGGGAGGTGAGGGGAGGGGAGGGGAGGGGTGGGAGTGAGGGGAGGGGTGGGGGAGCGGGGTGGGGAGAGGAGAGGAGAGGGGGGGGTGGGGGGGAGGTGAGGGGGGGTGGGGGGAGGAGAGGGGGGTGAGGGGAGGGGTGAGGGTGTGAGGGGAGGGGTGGGGGGGGTGAGGGGTGAAGGGGTGGGTGAGGGGTGGGGTGGGGAGAGGAGAGGGGGCGGTGAGGGGGTGGTTGGGGGCAGGGGTGGGAAGGTGCTGGTTGAGGGGGTGGGGTGAGGGGATGTGTCGGGGAGCGGTGAGAGGGTGGTTGAGGGGGAAGGGGGCGTGGGGGGAGGGGGTGGGGCACACCTGGATCGACGGGGATCCCCGAGGATCGGGATCATTCCGGCCAGAGCGATACAGTCCAGTCACACGAGCGCGCGGACAGGATAAGACCCTCCTGTCCACCCTGCCCGTCACATACAACACAACACAGACAGCCCCCCACTCCGAACACACCCGCGATCCCCTGGGAGAGGCGAGAAACCAGATTAACCCCCCCACCCACTCCTCACCCTCCACATGCCAACATAAGTGGGGGCCAGAAAGAATGTGCTTCTTCAGAGTCTCGTGGCCGAGAGCGTTCAGAAACCAAGCGCAGGCAGCGGAAGGAGCGTGCGGCAAACCAGTCCCACCCTCCCCTTCCCTCAACCACTGTCTGTCCCACCTGTGACAGGGACTGTGGCTCTCGGATTGGACTGTTCAGCCACCTGAAAACTCACTTTTAGAGTGGAAGTAAGTCTTCCTCGACTCCGAGGGGTTGCCTATGATGATGATGATGCATCTTAAACTCACAGAAAGTTACAGCACGGAAGGAGGCCATTCGGCCCATCGTGTCCGCACCGGCCGACAAAGAGCCACCCGGCCTAATCCCACTTTCCCGCTCTCGGTCCGTAGCCCTGTAGGTTACGGCACTTCAAGTGTACATCCAGGTACTTTTTAAATGTGGTGAGGGTTTCTGCCTCTACCACCCTTTCAGGCAGTGAGTTCCACCCCAGACCCCCACCACCCTCTGGGTGAAGACATTTCCCCTCGAATCCCCTCTAAACCTCCCTCCAATTACTTTAAATCTATGGCCCCTGGTTGTTGACCCCTCTGCCAAGGGAAACAGGTCCGTCCTATCCACTCTATCCAGGCCCCTCATCATTTTATACACCTCAATAAGGTCACCCCTCTCCAACCCACCTCGGCGATCGAAACTAGTCCAGGAGATGACTTTGGCCCTGCATTCCCTTCTGTACAAGGTGATCTCCGCCCCAGCCAGACACAGGTCCAGCTCTCGCTCCAAGGAATTGAGCCAATCGGCATCAACCGCCCATGTACGGTAGCTTGTTCCAGAGGCCCGCTATTCTCTGGGGAAAGACCCACCTTCTGACCTCTGACCCGGATCTTGTCGTACGCAACTTAACATTGTGACCTCTGGTCTTCCCCAACCTTGATTGGATCAAACTGTCAACTGGAACACAATCTATTCCCTTCATCATCTTATAAACCTCGATCAGATTCCCCCTAAGCCTATGCTTCCGCTAAAGTCCCAACCTTTTAGCCTATCTTGATAAGAATTAGTCTAGTGCCCCCCCGCACCCCCCCCTCCCCGCTCTGCACCATCCCCAAAGTCTCAATATCACCCACCCCACGTGATTAGAGATAGAGTAAAACTGTCCCATCAAACACCCCAAGGGCAGGTACAGCACGGGTTAGATACAGAGTAAAGCTCCCTCTACACTGTCCCATCAAACACTCCCAGGGCAGGTACAGCACGGGGTTAGATACAGAGTAAAGCTCGCTCTACATTGTCCCATCAAACACTCCCAGGGCAGGTACAGCACGGGGTTAGATACAGAGTAAAGCTCCCTCTACACTGTCCCATCAAACACTCCCAGGGCAGGTACAGCACGGGGTTAGATACAGAGTCAAGCTCCCTCAACACTGTCCCATGAAATACTCCCAGGGCAGGTACAGCACAGGGGTAGATACAGAGTAAAGCTCCCTCTACACTGTCCCATCAAACACGCCCAGAGCAGGTACAGCCCGGGTTAGATGCAGAGTAAAGCTCCCTCTACACTGTCCCATCAAACACTCCCAGGGCAGGTACAGGGGGTTAGATACAGAGTAAAGCTCCCTCTACACTGTCCCATCAAACACTCCCAGGGCAGGTACAGCACGGGGTTAGATACAGAGTAAAGCTCCCTCTACACTGTCCCATCAAACACTCCCAGGGCAGGTACAGGTGGTTAGATACAGAGTAAAGCTCCCTCTACACTGTCCCATCAAACACTCCCAGGGCAGGTACAGCATGGGGTTAGATACAGAATAAAGCTCCCTCTACACTGTCTCATCGAACACTCCCAGGGCAGGTACAGGGGGTTAGATACAGAGTAAAGCTCCCTCTACACTGTCCCATCAAACACTCCCAGGGAGAGGTACAGGGGGTTAGATACAGAGTAAAGCTCCCTCTACACTGTCCCATCAAACACTCCCAGGGCAGGTACAGGGGGTTAGATACAGAGTAAAGCTCCCTCTACACTGTCCCATCAAACACTCCCAGGGAGAGGTACAGGGGGTTAGATACAGAGTAAAGCTCCCTCTACACTGTCCCATCACACACTCCCAGGGAGAGGTACAGGGGGTTAGATACAGAGTAAAGCTCCCTCTACACTGTCCCATCAAACACTCCCAGGGCAGGTACAGGGGGTTAGATACAGAGTAAAACTCCCTCTACACTGTCCCATCAAACACTCCCAGGGCAGGTACACGGGGTTAGATACAGAGTAAAGCTCCCTCTACACTGTCCCATCAAACACTCCCAGGGAGAGGTGCTGTGCTGCCCAGTCCGTGTCCCCGCTAACGGCCCGTTTCTCCTCTTGCAGCAGCCGCCGCCGTCGCAGTCATCGCTCCAGCGAGGGCTCCACACCTCCGCCCGTAGCGTGCTGTCCAACTTTGCCCAGGGGCCCCAGCTGCACGTGGCCAGCGGCCTCTTGGGCATGCCAGGTAAGCATGCCATGCGGAGCGGAGCACAGAACCGAGGACGAAGGCAATACTTCACCAGCTCAGGTAGACACACAACCTCCCTTCACCTCAACGGCGTTTAAAAAAAAAAAAAAAATCCTCCTTCCACTCTATTTTTTCTTTCTTGACTTCCAGCCGCTTCTCGGAATAGTGAAACCTGTAAAGTTCGGGCGCCTTGGGGCACTGACGCACTAGCTGCCCTCTTTGTTTTTTCTCGCCTGTTGTTGTATGGGGCTGACATCCTCTTCAAAATGGTTGCCGCACGCGCTGTCGGTAGAATGGCGGGGGTTTGGTTCCAGCATCCACAGCAGCAGCGAAAGCAAATGGATTGTTGGCCTCTATTGCAAGAGGGATAGAAACCATAGACATTGACAGCGCAGAAGGAGGCCATTTCAGCTCATTGTGTCCGTGCCGTGTCCTCGGTCAGCAGCCCTGAAGGTTACATGGAGTATAAAAGCAGAGCAAGTTATTATTTTGCAGATTTGTTGTGTCTTCCTCACACATTGCTTTTCCTCCCATCTTTGTATCATCAGCCAACTTGGCTCCGTTACTCTCGGTCCCTTCTCCCAACTCGTTAAAATAGATTGTAAATAGTTGGGGCCCCAGCACTGATCCCTTTCCAGCATTATACTCGGCATCAGGTACCAGCTCTAATCTGCAAAAGGGCACAGACGGGCTCAGTGAGTGGGCAAAAATTTGGCAGATGGAGTATAATGTCGCAAAGTGTGAGGTCATGCACTTCAGCAGAAAAAAATCAAAGAGCAAGTTATTTAAGTGGAGAAAAATTGCAAAGTGCCGCAGTACAGCGGGACCTGGAGGTACTTGTGCATGAAACACAAAAGGATAGTATGCAGGTACAGCAAGTGATCAGGAAGGCCAATGGAATCTTGGCCTTTGTTGCAAGAGGGATGGAGTATAAAAGCAGGGAAGACTTGCTACAGTTATACAGGGTATTGGTGAGGCCACACCTGGAGTACTGCGTGCAGTTCTGGTTTCCATATTTACGAAAGGATATACTTGCTTCGGAGGCAGTTCAGAGAAGGTTCACTCGGTTGATTCCGGAGATGAGGGGGTTGTCTTATGAGGACAGGTTGAGGAGGTTGGGCCTCTACTCATTGGAATTCAGAAGGATGAGAGGTGATCTTATCGAAACATATCAGATTATGAGGGGGCTCGACAAGGTGGATGCAGAGAGGATGTTTCCACTGATGGGGGAGACTAGAACTAGGGGCATGGTCTTAGAATAAGGGGCCGCCCATTTAAGACAGAGATGAGGAGAAATTTCTTCTCTCAGAGGGTTGTAAATCTGTGGAATTTGCTGCCTCAGAGAGCTGTGGAAGCTGGGACATTGAATAAATTTAAGACAAAAATAGACAGTTTCTTAAACGATAAGGGAATAAGGGGAGTGGGCAGGGAAGTGGAGCTGAGTCCATGATCGGATCAGCCATGATTATACTGAATGGCGGAGCAGGCTCGAGGGGCCGTATGGCCTACTCCTGCTCCTATTTCTTATGTTCTTATATAAACCTATGAACAATGGCGGAAAGGTAAAGAGCCCCCAGCCCAACCACAACTCTGTGGAGCAGAGAATTCCACTTATTCCCGACCCTCAAATAGAAATTATTCCTAATTTCCGTTTTAAATGGGTGACCTCTTATTTTGATACTATGCCCCCTAGTTCGAGATTCCCTCACGAGGGGAAACATCCTCTCTGCATCTACCCTGTCAAGCCCCCTCAGAATCAGCCCACAGTACAGCAACACCCCTTACACTGAAACGTTCTATATCCACCCCAACTGGAGCCATGTGACCTCCTGGGAGAGGCAAAAGCCAGATTAAAAACCCAGGCCAATTGGGGGAAACAAATCTGTGAAAGTTCCTCTCTGACCCTTCCAGGCGATCGACACTAGTCCAGGAGATCACCCTGGCCGTATTCGATTCCCTGCAGTACTTACCATCGATGTAGTATAACAGTAGGGAAGTCCTGCTACAACTGTACAGGGTATAGGTGAGACCACACCTGGAGTACTGCGTACAGTTTTGGTCTCCGTATTTAAAGGAGGTATATACTTGCATTGGAGGCAGTTCGGAGAAGGTTCACTCGGTTGATTCCGGGGATGAAGGTGTTGACTTATGAGGAACGATTGAGTAACTTGGGCCCATACTCATTGGAGTTTAGAAGAATGAGAGGTGATCTTATTGAAATTAGAAGATTCTGAGGGGGCTGGACAGGGTAGATGCAGAGAGGATGTTTCCCCTTGTGGGGGAATCTAGTACTAGGGGGGGCATAATCCAGAATAAGGGGTCGCCCATTTAAAACGGAAATGAGGAGGAATTTCTTCTCTCTGAGGGTTGTGAATCTGTGGAATTCTCTGTCCCAGAGAGCTGTGGAGGCTGGGTCATTGAATATATTTAAGGTGCAGATAGACAGATTTTTGAACGATAAGTGAGTCAAGGGGTTATGGGGAGCGGGGGGGGGGGGGGGGGGGGAGTGGAGCTGAGTCCATGATCGGATCAGCCATGATATTATTGAATGGTGGAGCAGGCTCAAGGGGCCAAATGGCCGACTCCTGCTCCTATTTCTTATGTTATGTTCTTATCTGTCAACCCGGGGTTTGATCACTTTTCCAACAAAAATGGGCTGTGTGGTTGATAATGAAGAATAAAGCTGCAGACTGCAGGAAGATATCGATGAACTGGTCAGATGGGCAGATCAGTGGCAAATGGGATTCAGTCCGGAGAAGTGTGAGGTAATGCATTTGGGGAGGGTTAACTCGGCAAGGGAATACACATTAAATGGTAGGACACTGAGAAGTGTAAAGGAACAGAGGGACCTTGGAGTGCAGGTCCACAGATCCCTGAAGGTAGCAGGCCAGGTAGATAAGGTGGTTAAGAAGGCACACGGAATACTTGCCTTTATTAGCCGAGGCATGGAATACAAGAGCCAGGGAGGTTATGCTTGAACTGTATAAAACACTGGTTAGGCCACAGCTGGAGTACTGCGTGCAGTTCTGGTCACCACATTACAGGAAAGATGTGATTGCACTGGAGAGGGTACAGAGGAGATTTACCAGGATGTTGCACTGGAGAGGGTACAGAGGAGATTTACCAGGATGTTGCACTGGAGAGGGTACAAAGGAGATTGACCAGGATGTTGCACTGGAGAGGGTACAGAGGAGATTTACCAGGATGTTGCACTAGAGAGGGTACAGAGGAGATTTACCAGGATGTTGCACTAGAGAGGGTACAGAGGAGATTTACCAGGATGTTGCACTAGAGAGGGTGCAGAGGAGATTTACCAGGATGTTGCACTAGAGAGGGTACAGAGGAGATTTACCAGGATGTTGCACTAGAGAGGGTACAGAGGAGATTTACCAGGATGTTGCACTGGAGAGGGTACAGAGGAGATTTACCAGGATGTTGCACTAGAGAGGGTACAGAGGAGATTTACCAGGATGTTGCACTGGAGAGGGTACAGAGGAGATTTACCAGGATGTTGCACTAGAGAGGGTGCAGAGGAGATTTACCAGGATGTTGCACTAGAGAGGGTACAGAGGAGATTTACCAGGATGTTGCACTAGAGAGGGTACAGAGGAGATTTACCAGGATGTTGCACTGGAGAGGGTACAGAGGAGATTTACCAGGATGTTGCACTGGAGAGGGTACAGAGGAGATTTACCAGGATGTTGCACTAGAGAGGGTACAGAGGAGATTTACCAGGATGTTGCACTGGAGAGGGTACAGAGGAGATTTACCAGGATGTTGCACTAGAGAGGGTATAGAGGAGATTTACCAGGATGTTGCACTGGAGAGGGTACAGAGGAGATTTACCAGGATGTTGCACTAGAGAGGGTACAGAGGAGATTTACCAGGATGTTGCACTGGAGAGGGTACAGAGGAGATTTACCAGGATGTTGCACTAGAGAGGGTACAGAGGAGATTTACCAGGATGTTGCACTAGAGAGGGTACAGAGGAGATTTACCAGGATGTTGTCTGGACTGGAGAATTTTAGCGATGAGGAAAGATTGGATAGGCTGGGGTTGTTTTCTTTGGAACAGAGGAGGCTGAGGGGAGACCTGATTGAGGTGTATAAAATGATGAGGGGCCTGGATAGAGTGGATAGGATGGACCTATTTTCCTTAGCAGAGGGGTCAACAACCAGGGGGCATAGACTTAAAGTAATTGGGGGGAGGTTTAGAGGGGATTTGAGGGGAAATGTCTTCACCCAGAGGGTGGTGAGGGTCTGGGGTGGAACTCACTGCCTGAAAGGGTGGTAGAGGCAGAAACCCTCACCACATTTAAAAAGTACCTGGATGTACACTTGAAGTGCCGTAACCCACAGGGCCACGGACCGAGAGTGGGATTAGGCCGGGGGGCTCTTTGTCGGCTGGCGCGGACACGATGGGCCGAATGGCCTCCTACCGTGCTGTAAAATGTCTGCGGTTGATTCCCTGCCGCTGTGCACCCTGGGTAAAGTGCTCGTCATTCCACAAAGAGCCGTTCCTTTCACAGCGAACCTGCGTGGACCTGTGTGTCACAGGCGTGAAAGGCACTCGCTCGCCTCAAAGGTTGTCTGTCGTTCTGAACCAGCGAGCGCAAGCGAGTTCGCAAGCGCCTCTTGTACATATCAACCGTGTAAGTTATTTGGGTGCGTCAACAAGCAGCCATTTTGTTTTTCGGGGAAGGGGCGCACAGCTTTCACTGTGTGCAAGTTTCCGTGGGGACCAACGATGAACGGTCTCGCACTTTTTAATTGCAGTGCCCTCCCGGGTCGCCGGGTCCCTGAGGGTGGGGGTGTGGGAGACGGACCCCCAGGTCACATCTCGCGGGCTGTCTCTCAGCAGCAGGAGGTTGAGAGTGGGGGAACATAAGACCATTAGAAATAGGAGCAGGAGTTGGCCATACGGCCCCTTGAGCCTGCTCCGCCATTTAATAAGATCATGGCTGATCCGATCATGGACTCAGCTCCACTTCCCCGCCCGCTCCCCATAACCCTTCACTCCCTTATCGTTCCAAAATCTGTCTATCTCCACCTTAAATATATTCAGTGACCCAGCCTCCACAGCTCTCTGGGGCAGAGAATTCCACAGATTTACAACCCTCTGAGAGAAGAAATTCCTCCTCATCTCAGTTTTAAATGGGCGGCCCCTTATTCTGAGACTATGTCCCCTAATGAGTGGAAATATCCTCTCTGCATCCACCTTGTCGAGCCCCCTCATAATCTTATATGTTTCGATAAGATCGCCTCTCGTTCTTCTGAACTCCAATGAGTAGAGGCCCAACCAACCCAACCTGTCCTCATAAGTCAACCCCCTCATCTCCGGAATCAACCTAGCTGTCTCGCTCTGCACTGAGCCCCAGGAAGGCTCCGGGACCCAACTCCAACCCCAGCCTCCGCTGGGCTACCAGATCTAAGTCAGCGGCAACAAGCCTTAGAGCCTGTTGGGGGAGCGAGTGGGTGAAACGGACCACGATTGGCGCTTTCCAGTGACCCCTGCTGTCAGGTGCGCACGTGCGCAGGTTAACCTTTGAACTCCCAGCGGCCCCCCTCCACAGTCAACTCCTTGCACGCCATGTCTACACTCCCCACATCAACAATGGCGACTGAGGGGATGTAACCGAGCCTAGTACCCAGCGAGAGTCGGTGCCTTCAGGGAAGGGAAGGGCTACTTTCTTAGACCATCTGAAGTGTGCCCTGGCTGTGCTGCTGTATCTAACCCCATGCTGTACCTGCCCTGGGAGTGTTTGATGGGACAGTGCAGAGGGAGCTTTACTCTGTATCTAACCCCCTGTACCTGCCCTGGGAGTGTTTGATGGGACAGTGTAGAGGGAGCTTTACTCTGTATCTAACCCCATGCTGTACCTGCCCTGGGAGTGTTTGATGGGACAGTGTAGAGGGAGCTTTACTCTGTATCTAACCCTGTGCTGTACCTGCTCTGGGAGTGTTTGATGGGACAGTGTAGAGGGAGCTTTACTCTGTATCTAACTCCGTGCTGTACCTGCCCTGGGAGTGTTTGATGGGACAGTGTAGAGGGAGCTTTACTCTGTATCTAACCCCATGCTGTACCTGCCCTGGGAGTGTTTGATGGGACAGTGTAGAGGGAGCTTTACTCTGTATCTAACCCCGTGCTGTACCTGCTCTGGGAGTGTTTGATGGGACAGTGTAGAGGGAGCTTTACTCTGTATCTAACTCCGTGCTGTACCTGCCCTGGGAGTGTTTGATGGGACAGTGTAGAGGGAGCTTTACTCTGTATCTAACCCCGTGCTGTACCTGCCCTGGGAGTGTTTGATGGGACAGTGTAGAGGGAGCTTTACTCTGTATCTAACCCCGTGCTGTACCTGCCCTGGGAGTATTTGATGGGACAGTGTAGAGGGAGCTTTACTCTATCTAACCCCGTGCTGTACCTGCCCTGGGAGTGTTTGATGGGACAGTGTAGAGAGAGCTTTACTCTATATCTAACCCTGTGCTGTACCTGCCCTGGCAGTGTTTGATGGGGACAGTGTAGAGGGAGCTTTACTCTGTATCTAACCCCATGCTGTACCTACCCTGGGAGTATTTGATGGGACAGTGTAGAGGGAGCTTTACTCTGTATCTAACCCCGTGCTGTACCTGCCCTGGGAGTGTTTGATGGGACAGTGTAGAGGGAGCTTTACTCTGTATCTAACCCCGTGCTGTACCTGTCCTGGGAGTGTTTTGATGGGGACAGTGTAGAGGGAGCTTTACTCTGTATCTAACCCCATGCTGTACCTGTCCTGGGAGTGTTTTGATGGGGACAGTGTAGAGGGAGCTTTACTCTGTATCTAACCCCATGCTGTACCTACCCTGGGAGTATTTGATGGGACAGTGTAGAGGGAGCTTTACTCTGTATCTAACCCCGTGCTGTACCTGTCCTGGGAGTGTTTTGATGGGGACAGTGTCGAGGGAGCTTTACTCTGTATAATGGTGGTGTTGTGAATATGGTTCCCCAATGGCCAGGGTAAAAACACAATCCTAGCTCGAGCTGGTATCTGCCTACAATACAGCATGACTGCTCTTCAAGAGGCACAGATTGGTTGCAACGTGCACACGGGGACTCCTGAGGATGTGAAAGGCACTATGGAAATGCACGAACCTTCTTTCACCGAAAAGGTCCCAATCTGCATTCCCATGCTCCTCGTGAATCCACCAGGATGGGGAGGGACCAGCGGTGGCTGCTCCTTACCGCCAACTCGTGACCCTTTGCTGGGAATGAGCTGTGCGCAGTGTTGAACGTCAGGGTTGCTTTCTGACCATCACTGGCCCTGCTCTCACGGGACGAGCGGAGAACTGGGGCGAGGTCCCAGAGGGGGCTCCCAGTGCCAACCTACCTGTTCCTCGCTGGGCCTTTGCACGGACTGTTGGGGATACCCATCGGGCGGTACTCCCCCCGAGCTTGCAACTCAGGCTGCGATCATCGGGCCTGGTGATCCTTGCAGCCTAGAAGGCGCCCCCCGCCCCCAGTCCCTTGGTCTCCCACTCCCCCATTGAGCTGGCCCATACAAACCCGAGCGCAACTCTCGACTTTACCCGGGGAAATGCCAGCCAGGGTTCCCCGCTGCCGATTGGCTGCAGGGTCAGGCTGTCCTGAGAAGCATCTCCTGGTCGAACAGCCAGCATGTCGCGACGGGCGCCCGCGGAATTGTATGCCAGCAGAGGCTGGCACCTTGGGGCAAGGGAAGGGGGCGTGGGGGGGGGGGGATGTGAAGCGCCAACTTGCATCCCACCTCAAGGTGGCGCTGGGCATTGGTTTCCCGGCAAGCCCAAACCCCCGTGTTCCAACTGGGGCTCGGTTCTCAGACGCTCTTTGTTCTTTCCTCCACAGGGGTCAACATGTCGTATCTGAACGCCGGGGTCGCAGGTCAGAAGGGGTCGACTTTGGCGGACCGTCAGCGCGAGTACCTGCTGGACATGATCCCCCCCAGGCCCCTCTCGCAGTCAGTCAGCACGCCCAAGTGAAGACCTACCCGCAGCATGCAGTGCCTGTACTGGTGCCCAGTACTTACCCACCGCTTGAGGGGAGCCAACCCTCTCCCTCCCCCTCTCCCCCCCCCCCCCCCAATATTATTGTATTTTATGTCTATTGCTAACTTCATTGTGGGACGGCCTCTCCCGACCTTTCTCCGCTCGAACGAGGCTACACAGCCGGGGTCGGACTTCGGAAATGTGTGTGTGTGTGCGTGTGCGTGCGTTTCTCCCCTTCCCCCTCCGTTCCCTGTTTCTCCCCCCCCCCACCAGTTCGGCACACGGAAGCCCCCCCCCCGGGCCAGCTTTGGACGGGGTGGGGGGGGAAAGAGGGAACGTTGGGGGAGTTTTCGTCTCATTTTGACGCTACCAAACACCCCCCCCCCCCGTCCCCTCCCGAAGACTTGTTTTTATAGTATTAAAAAAAAAAGGTGCGCAGCACCAGGGAACCAACACTAGGTGTCGCTAGCGCGCGGTTGTTTGAGCGACATCTGGTGGTGGCGGAAGGGTAGTACACCCGCCGCGGCGCATGCTTTGAGCTGCTCTGCAACCCACGCCCGAATCTTGTCTCAGAATCTTTCCTTTTGTACATAGGCAGATGTAAAGTGCTGTTCCCGCAGATAACGCTCGATGGCGGCGGCCAATTTTCTGCTCGATTGCACCCCCCCACCCCTCTCAAAAACCGTTTCAAGTCGGCGCACGAGGGGGAACCTCCCCTCTCCCCTCCGCTCCGCACTCCTCCCTCCTCCCGACCTGGGGCATCAACGGTGAGGGAAAGGGGGCTTTGTAGGATGGCGAGAAACTGGAGCTGAGCACAAGGGTCAAAGGTGGCTTCTTTGGGGAGCACCCGAGGGCAACGTCAGCTCCTAGACTCCGGGGGGGGGGGGGGTTTGAGGGACAGTCGGGCCTCGATGGGGACCAGAGCGAGACGGGGGGGGGCAGGGGAGCCAGCGCGCGCGTTGACAAGCTCCACGCCGCTTCCGAAGGCTCGGACGCAACGCGAGAACCGGGAGTCGGCCCCTCGAGCCCACTCCGCCGATCAATAAGATCGTGATCACGGGCCTTGATCAGCTGGAAGCATATGCCCCCCAGCCCCAGCCCCAGAACCTCATCCCCTGGAATCCTGCCCGCCCGATCAGGCCCCCACCCCCAACCGCGAAGAGGTGGATTCTCGCCCACCTTCCCACTCGTCGTCAGGAAGCGGTGGCTACTAGCAAGGGCGCCGTCCCGTTTTTGAAGACGGCGCTCCAGTGATTGTAGCACCGCCCCAGAGCAAGCATGCGTCCGTTTGTTTGATTGTCGTGGGGGGAGCGGGGGCGGCCCAGGGGGTTTATCCCCACCATGCAGGGAGCAGCGGTAGGGAGTGTAACATGTCCTGTCACCAGAAGGGCGTTGAGCGACAGACGATGGGGATGGCTCTGTGAATCTTTTAAGGAGATGGTATTCCGGGGCCGGGGGAGTCGGGGCGGGGGGGGAGGATCTGTGCAGTTCCAGTCAACTCCGCAGTTTAAATCGCACAGGAACGTACAGATTACAGCCGCTCCCCTGGGCTCAAATAGTTGCTCTCGTCTCAATGGGGGCCTTCGAATCGGACCCAGTGCGCCCTGGGGCAAGGGAGAGGTCCTGGGGGATAGCCTGTCTCCCCTCTCTTTCCCCCCCCCCCCCACTCCGTCCCAATCGCAAGGCGGGCGCCGGAAGGATCGGCCGCTACTGTGCCCACGCCCCCCATGGTCGAATAGTCCCACTTTGCCACCTGGCCGAGGTATTGTAACGTGGTGGGGGGGGCGACAGCGAGGGTCAGCTCCGGTGGGGAGGGTAGGGGAACTCCGAGATGGAGGATTCCCGAGAGCTACCCAGCCGAGGAGAGCGGGGGGTTACTTGAGCCCGCGGCCTCCCTTTGGGTGCAGGGTTTATTTTTCCTATTTATTGCGTGCGTGGGTGTGACTCACAGCTGGCAAACTCTTACGGCACAGCAGGAGGCCGTTCGGCCCGTCGTGCCTGTGCCGGCTCTTGTAAAGAGCGATCGGATCAGTCCCACTCCCTCCCCCCCCTCCCCACTCTTTCCCGCACATCCTTGTACATTTTTCCAAAAGGTTGCTTTTCCCGAGGTTTTCCCGTGAAGCCGAGCGGTTCGGGATTTGAAAAGGGAAAAGGCCCGGGGGGGAGCGCCAGGAATCTTGAGCTGAGGAATCGGGAGCCTCGAGCGAAAGGGCGCGGCACAAAGTGGTTAACCGTTTGCCCTCTCGCCTCCCCCCCCCCCCCCCCCCCCCCTCGCGGCCCACTGGAAAGTGCGTAGCGCGGTCCCCGTTGGGAGTGGGGTTTGGCGGAGGGGGGATGATGAGGGGAGGGGGGGGCGGGGTTGTTGTGACCACCGCGTGGATGGCTGGGAGCGGCGTTCGAAGTCGGCCCCCAACGGTCTGTGGGCGAGAGGTGAGGGGTTGGGAGGCAGAGCGAGAGAGAGCGAGCGAGAGAGAGAGAGGGGGGTGGGGCAGAAGGATTAGTGAGGTGCTGTGTGGTTGGGGATGGGCACTGCCCATTTGTAAATTGCCGAGTGAGCCTGTCTGACCCAGGCTCTCGCTCCGTTCCCCAGCCAGTCCACCCTCCTGACAAGACCGGGAGAGGTGAAAACACTCACGTTCTTTGCACTTAAAAGCCCCTGTCTGCACCATTCCAGGTTAATTGGGCTACGGAGCAGATCTACCATGGCAACAGTACGAGGCCGTTGGGCCCATGGAGCCCGTGCTGTGCCGGCTCTGTGACAGAGCGATCCAATCAGTCCCACTCCCCCCTGCTCTTTCCCCACAGCCCGGCACATTTCCCCCCTTCCAGTATTTACCCAATTCCCCCGTTTGAAAGTCCCGATTGAATCTGCTCCCACCGCCCTTTCAGGCAGCGCGTTCCCGATCACAACAACTCGCTGCGTCAAAAACACATTCTCCCCATCTCCCCCTCTGGTTCCATCGCCGATTATCGTCAATCTGTGTCCCTCTGGTTACCCACCCTCCTGCCCCTGGGAACAGTCTCTCCTGATTTACTCCTCAAAACCCCTCGTGATAGTGAACCCCTCGATTAAATCTCCCCCTTAACCTTCTCTGCTCCGAGGAGAACAACCCCGGCTTCTCCAGTCTCTCCCCGTCACTGAAGGTCCTCATCCCCCGGGACCATTCTGGTCAATCTCCTCCCCACCCTCCCCCAGGTCCTTCACATCCTCCCTAAAGTACGGGGCCCAAAATTGGCCAATCCAGCAACTCTAATCTCTCTACAAAATAAAAAGCAATTTCAGCATTGCAAATTTCAAATTTTAAAAAGTAAGAAAGATTGAAAATTCTTTATGGGGCAACTGTGCTGTGGGGTGAATGTCTGTCTCTCTTCCCCCTCCCTCAGTTCCCCCTTTCCGCACAGCCCAGAGATCGTCGCGAGCTGTGGGGTGGGGTACAGGGAGGGGTAACTACGCACTCGAGCGTGGCTGGACAGGAACACGAGAGCAACGTCCGAGACACACCCAATTGTCTGCCCGTCTCAAACGTTCTGCCCAGTATCCCAGACAGCGGAGGCTTCAGCAGGGAAGGGAGAGAGCTGAGGGGATGAGCTGGTACCCAGTGACGGGCAGCAGTGTGGAATTCGGGGGGAGGTGGGGGTTTGGAATGCCAGCAGCTCGCCCGGAACACCTCACCCCCTTTTCACCGGATCTCTGACAGCCTGCTCCCCCGGATAGGCCAGCAACCCGTCTGTGTTGCAATAAAGCCTTTGGCATTTTTGAGGCGACTCGACACACCTCCCTTCTGTCCATTCGAGCAATTCCCTCTCCTCCGCCCGGACCACCCTCTCTTCCGCCCTGCTCCCCTCCTCCTCCCCCCGCTCCCCCTCAGACTCATCACCTCCTCACTTTCACCCTCTTACCTCCCCCCCCAACCCGCTCCCCTCTCACCGTCTCCCCCACCCCCCGACCAGAAACGGACCAAGTGGTGTAAGCCCCGCTTGCCGTGCTCCAGGAGCCGGTTTGTGACCTTGTCTTTCCTCCCCTCCCCCCCCCCCCCCCCAGTAACCGCGCCCTCCCATCGATGTCCGGTTCACTGCCTGGCCCCGACAGCGAGCTGTGGTCCCTGCCACCCACCGCTGTCCCGCCCCACAGCTGGACATGTGCCCAAGTGCAGTCCATGGTCGGATTGTCAGCTAATACTTTGTGCATTGGCGGTCAGTTAAAGGCAGTGCCCCTCCCCTCCCCTCCCCCCCCACCCCCAGGTAATGGCACAGCTGAGCGGAACCCGCTGCCCCCCCTCCTCTCTCTCAATTTGGTCCAGTCCAGTTGACCGTGGGACAAGTGGCCTCGCTGAACCTGTGACCTTTGTTCAATCACAAAGTGTGGACCTGCGATGTTGGCGGGTCTGAGCCGCTCCTGGTTTTAATTTGTGGAGCCTCTGTGCCCAGATCGTCCCACATTGTGGGTGATTCTAGGTGGCTGGGGTTTATTGTAAATTGGAAAAGCCGAGTTACTGTGCAAGAATCAGCCATTGAGCCTCTGGCCATTTGTTACACAAGGTCACTCCGTGCTGGCCCGGGGCTCAGTAGATAGCGCTCTCTCTCCCTCTCTCCTCCCGAGTCACATAGTCGTAGGTTCGAGTGTTCCCACTACCAGAGACTCCAGCTCATGACGCTCCCAGGGCAGTGCTGAGGGAGCGCCATACTGTGAAGTCGGAGGGACAGTACTGAGGGAGCACCGCACTGTCGGAGGGACAGTACTGAGGGAGCACCGCACTGTCGGAGAGGCAGTACTGAGGGAGCGCCGCACTGTCGGACGGGCACTACTGAGGGGGTGCCATACTGCGTTGTCGGAGGGGCGGTACTGAGGGGGTGCCATACTGCGTTGTCGGAGGGGCAGTACTGAGGGAGTGCCACATTGTCGGAGGGGCAGTACTGAGGGAGTGCCGTACTGCGCTGTCGGAGGGGCGGTACTGAGGGAGCACCGTACTGTGCTGTCGGAGGGGCGGTACTGAGGGAGCACCGTACTGCGCTGTCGGAGGGGCGGCCCTGAGGGAGCGCCGCACTGTCGAAGGGGCAGTACTGAGGGAGCGCCGCACTGTCGGAGGGGCAGTACTGAGGGAGCGCCGTACTGTGCTGTCGGAGGGGCGGTACTGAGGGAGCACCGTACTGCGCTGTCGGAGGGGCGGCCCTGAGGGAGCGCCGCACTGTCGAAGGGGCAGTACTGAGGGAGCGCTGCACTGTCGGAGGGGCAGTACTGAGGGAGCGCTGCACTGTCGGAGGGACAGTACTGAGGGAGCGCCGCACTGTCGGAGGGGCAGTACTGAGGGAGCGCCGCACTGTCGGAGGGGTGGTACTGAGGGAGCGCCGCACTGCACTGTTGGAGGGGCGGCCCTGACGGAGCGCCGCACTGTCGAAGGGGCAGTACTGAGGGAGTGCCGCACTGTCGGAGGGGCGGTACTGAGGGAGTGCCGCACTGTCGGAGGGGCGGTACTGAGGGAGTGCCGCACTGTCGGAGGGGCAGTACTGAGGGAGTGCTGCACTGTCGGAGGGGCGGTACTGAGGGAGCGCCTCACTGTCGGAGGGGCAGTACTGAAGGAGCGCCGCACTGTCGGAGGTGCGGTACTGAGGGAGCACCGCACTGTCGGAGGGGCAGTACTGAGGGAGTGCCGCACTGTCAGAGGGGCAGTACTGAGGGAGCGCCGCACTGTCGAAGGTGCCGTCTTTCGGATGAGACGTTAAACCCAAGGCCCCCCGTCTGCCCTGTAGGGTGGACGTTAAAGATCCCATGGAAGTATTGGAAAGAAGAGCTGGGGGAAGGGAAGTTCTCCCCAGTGACCTGGTGCCTGCACCACCAGAAACTGGCCCATCGCCTCATTTGCCCACTGAACCACAGCGACTGCGTCTCGACAAGCAATGTGTTGGAGATGGGCACCGGGAGGCAGCTGAACGTGGTCTCACTCGCCACCTAAAACCAGTCTCGGCAACACAGCGTGCCGAGTGTGTACTTGTCCCCATGCGTTTTACTGGCGTCGAGCGCTCCTCCCCGCCCCTGCGAGATGTTGGTTGGTCAGGGAGCAGCGACTGTGGACAGAGAAACGGCGAGCTAACGTTTCAGGTCGGCGACCCTTCGTCAGAACCGGAGTGCTCCCCCCCACTACTATCGGAGCACATAATCCTCGCTCGGCGACCTTTGTCCTGGGCGCCCCGAGTTCCCCGACCTGTGCCGCCTTTCCCTGATCTCAGCTGGCCCTGCAGTTCTGTACGCCCCGGAGCGCGGCGGCTGGAGAGAACGTCAGCCCGCTGGACAAATTGTGTGTGTGGGGTTGAGGGTGGTGGCGGCGGAGTTCTCCGAACATCAGATCCCCACCTCCGGGTCCCCCCCCCCCCCTTGCTTGCCGGTTGGGGCACGTACGGGGGACGTCGGGTGTGAAACAAGGGTCCCTGGGCTGGGCGGTGAGGCCCCCTCAGGTCGAATAGCACGCCCCCTTCACCCCCAACACTTGACGCCCAGCGTGGCCCCAGCTCAGTTCGCGGACCCACACCGGTAAGCGTGCAAAGGAGGATGTGTGTGTGTGTGTGTGTGTGTATACGCGTTCACAGGTGAAGAACGGGTGGGACAGAACTATTAAAAGGGGCTGAATGGCCTCCTATTTCACCCCCCCTGAAAAACCGACAAGAATGCCCCCCCACCCCCAGAAGCTCCTCCTTCTCTTACTCAAAAGATAATTTGTGCAACTAAAGCCATGTGGACGTTAAACGCATCCAATCGGCTCGCTGCCCGATACTCTGTACAGTCTTTCCGTATGTGGACACAGCGAGCGAGGTTCTTAACTGGTTTTGTTGTGAGTTTACAGTTTAACCGGACGATGAATAGTCCCAATGTCTTTCACGCTCTAGTAACGCTGGGTCAATCCCTCCCCTCCCCTCCGCTCTCTCCTCGTTTTTATTTTAAAACATTTTTAATTTAGGCAGTTATTTTCTTTTCCCTTCTCTTTTTTTTACAAAAAAAGGAAAAACTATTTCTGTAGATTGTTGAATTTGCTGAGCTTGTTATCATTTTGTATTGTGCTGACTTTGTGTACTCTGCGTTGTATTACACATGTTATATACCGACCGGAATTAGAAACTGCCAAGCTATGAGTCATCCAATGACTGCAAAAAAAAAGCAAGTTTTTCAAAAAACCTTTGTAATATTTATTACTTCAGGTTGTGTTTAATAAGGAACCAGTTAAATCTCCTCAGTGAGATGGTGTATGTGGTAATAAACTATCAGGTGATTATACCCGCCTCAGCTACTTGATGCTATTTCTATCTCAGTTTTCAGCTCCGTAAGTGAGGGATGTGAGGGCGGGAAGCTTTCCAGATACAGAGTAAAGCTCCCTCTACACTGTCCCATCAAACACTCCCAGGGCAGGTACAGGGGGTTAGATACAGAGTAAAGCTCCATCTACACTGTCCCATCAAACACTCCCAGGGCAGGTACAGCACGGGGTTAGATACAGAGTAAAGTTCCCTCGACAATGTCCCATCAAACATTCCCAGGGCAGGTACAGCACGGGGTTAGATACAGAGTAAAGCTCCCTCTACAGTGTCCCATCAAACACTCCCAGGGCAGGTACAGAACGGGGTTAGATACAGAGTAAAGCTCCATCTACACTGTCCCATCAAACACTCCCAGGGCAGGTACAGCACTGGTTAGATACAGAGTAAAGCTCCCTCTACATTGTCCCATCACACACTCCCAGGGCAGGTAAAGCACGGGGTTAGATACAGAGTAAAGCTCCCTCTACACTGTCCCATCAAACACTCCCAGGGCAGGTACAGCACGGGGTTAGGTACAGAGTAAAGCTCCCTCTACACTGTCCCATCAAACACTTCCAGGGCAGGTACAGCATGGGTTAGATACA
This sequence comes from Pristiophorus japonicus, assembly GCF_044704955.1. NCBI lineage: Eukaryota > Metazoa > Chordata > Chondrichthyes > Pristiophoridae > Pristiophorus > Pristiophorus japonicus. The sequence continues at coordinate 12,001,136 of NC_092006.1, forward strand.
GAGTAAAGCTCCCTCTACACTGTCCCTTCAAACACTCCCAGGGCAGGTACAGCACGGGGTTAGATACAGAGTAAAGCTCCCTCTACACTGTCCCTTCAAACACTCCCAGGGCAGGTACAGCACGGGGTTAGTTACAGAATAAAGCTCCTTCTACACTGTCCCATCAAACACTCCCAAGGCAGGTACATAAAAACGTAGAAAATAGGAGTCGGCCATTCAGCCCTTCGAATCTGCTCCACCATTCAATATGATTATGGCTGATCCTCTATCTCAACACCATATTCCCGCTTTCTCCCCATACCCCTCGATGCCTTTTGTTTTTAGAAATCTATCTATCTCCCATTTAAATATATTCAGTGACTTGGCCTCCACAGCCTTCTGTGGTAGAGAATTCCACAGGTTCACTACCCTCTGAGTGAAAACATTTCTCCTCATCTCGGTCCTAAATTTCCTACCCCGTATCCTGAGGACTGGAGGGTAGCTAATGTAACGCCACTTTTTTAAAAAGGAGGGAGAGAAAACGGAGAATTAGAGACCCATTAGCCTGACATCGGTAGTGAGGAAAATGTTGGAATCAATTATTAAAGATGAAATAGCAGCACATTTGGAAAGCAATGGCAAGATCGGTCCAAGTCAGCATGGATTTATGAAAGGGAAATCATGCTTGAGAAATCTTCTAGCATTTTTTGAGGATGTAACTAGTAGCGTGGACAAGGGAGAACCAGTGGATGGGGTGTATTTGGACTTTCAAAAGGTTTTTGACAAGGTCCCACACAAGAGATTAGTGTGCAAAATTAAAGCACATGGTATTGGGGGTAATGTACTGACGTGGATAGAGAACTGATTGGCAGACAGGAAGCATAGAGTAGGAATAAATGGGTCCTTTTCAGAATGGCAGGCAGTGACTAGTGGGGTGCCGCAGGGCTCTTTACAATATACATTAATGATTTAGATGAAGAAATTGAATGTAATATCTCCAAGTTTGCAGATGACACTAAGCTGGGTGGTGGTGTGAGCTGTGAGGAGGATGCTAAGAGACTGCAGGGTGACTTGGACAGGTTAGGTGAGTGGGCAAATGCATGGCAGATGCAGTATAATGTAGATAAATGTGAGGTTATCCACTTTGGAGGCAAAAGCAGGAAGACAGAATATTATCTGAATGGTGACAGATTAGGAAAAGGGGAGGTGCAACAAGACCTGGGTGTCATGGTATATCAGTCATTGAAGTTTGGCATGCAGGTACAGCAGGCAGTGAAGAAGGTAAATGGCATGTTGGCCTTCATAGCTCGAGGATTTGAGTATCGGAGCAGGGAGGTCTTACTGCAGTTGTACAGAACCTTGGTGAGACCACACCTGGAATATTGTGTTCAGTTTTAGTCTCCTAATCTGAGGAAGGACGTTCTTGCTATTGAGGGAGTGCAGCGAAGGTTCACCAGACTGATTCCCGGGATGACAGGGCTGACATATGAGGAGAGACTGGATCAACTGGGCTTGTATCCACTGGAGTTTGGAAGAATGAGAGGGGATCTCATAGAAACATATAAAATTCTGACGGGATTGGACAGGTTAGAGGCAGGAAGAATGCTCCCGATGTTGGGAAGTCCAGAACCAGGAGTCACAGTGTAAGAATAAGGGGTAAGCCATTTAGGACTGAGATGAGGAGAAACTTCTTCACTCATGGAGTGGTTAACCTGTGGAATTCTCTGCCGCAGAAAGTTGTTGAGGCCAGTTCATTAAATATATTCAAAAGGGGGTTCGATAAAGCCCTTACGGCCAAAGGGATCAAGGGGTATGGAGGTTGAATGATCAGCCATGCTCTTATTGAATGGCGGTGCAGGCTTGAAGGGCCGAATGGCCTGCTATGTTTTTATGAGACTGTGACCTCTTGTTCTAGATTTCCCAGCCAGGGGAAACATCCCGCATACAGTCTATTCAAACCCGTCAGAATTTTATACGTTTCAATGAGATCCCCTCTCATTCTTCTAAACTCTAGTGAATACAAGCCTAGTCGACCCAATCTCTCCTCATACGGCAGTCCTGCCATCCCTGGAATCAGTCTGGTGAACCTTCGCTGCACTCCCTCTATGGCAAGTATATCCTTAGGTAAGATCAAAACTGCATGCAATACTCCAGGTGCGGTCTCACCAAGGCCCTGTATAACTGTAGTAAGACATCCTTGCTCTGTACTCAAATCCTCTTACAATGAAGGCCAACGTACCATTTGCTTTCTTAACTGCTTGCTGCACCGGCATGTTTGCTTTCAATGACTGGTGTACAAGGACAACCAGGTCCCTCTGTACATCGACACTTCCCAAACCATCACCATTTAAATAAAACTTTGTCCTTATGTTTTTCCTACCAAAGTGGATAACTTCACATTTATCCACGTTATACTGCATCTGCCATGTGTTTGCCCACTCACTCAACCTATCTAAATCACCTTGCAACATCTTTGCATCCTCCTCACAACTCACAATCCCACCGAGTTTTGTGTCGTCAGCAAACTTGGAAATATTACATTTGGTTCCCTCATCCAAATCATTTATATATATATTGTGAATAGCTGGGGCCCCAGCACTGATCCCTGTGGTACCCCACTAGTCACTGCCCACCACCCCGAAAAAGACCCGTTTATTCCCACACTTTGTTTCCTGTCAGTTACCAATTTTCAATCCATGCCAATACATTACCCCCAGTCCCATGTGCTTTAATTTTGCACACTAACCTTTTATGTGGGAGTTTATCAAAGGCCTTCTGAAAATCCAAATACACTACATCCGCTGGTTCTCCCTTATCTATTCTATCAGTTACATCCTCAAAAAACTCCAATAGGTTTGTCAAACATGATTTTCCTTTCATAAACCCATGTTGATTTTGTTTAACCCGATTGATATTATCCAAGTGTCCCGTTATCACAACCTTTATAATAGACTCTAGCATTTTCCCTACTACTGATGTCAGGCTAACCGATCTGTAGTTCCCCATTTTCTCGCCCTCCTTTTTTAAATAGTGGGGTTACATTTGCTACCCTCCAATCTGCAGGAACTGTTCCATAATCTGTAGAATTTTGGAAGATGACAACCAATGCATCCACTGTTTCCATGGCTACCTCTTTTAGTACTCTGGGATGCAGATCATCAGGCTCTGGGGATTTATCGACCTTCAGTCCCATTAGTTTCTCCAGCACGATTTTCTTACTAATAATCATTTCCTTTAATTCCTCTTGCTCACTAGACCCTTGGTTCCCTCGCATTTCTGGGGCATTATTTGTGTCCTCTTCCGTGAAGACAGAACTGAAGTATTTATTTAATTCTGCCATTTCCTTGTTCCCCATTACAAATTCTCCCATTTCTGTCTGTAAAGGACCTACCACTTGTCTTCACTAATCTTTTTCTTTCTACATACTTGTAGAAAGTTTTGCAGTCGGTTTTTATGTTCATTGCAAGTTTACTCTCATACGCTATTTTTCCTTTCTTAATCAATCTCTTCGTCCTTTTTTGCTGAATTCTAAATTGCTTCCAATCCTCAGGCTAGCTACTTTTTCTGGCAACTTTGTATAACTCCTCGCACAGGGTTAGATACAGAGTAAAGCTTCCTTTACACTGTCCTATCAAACTCCCAGGGCAGGTACAGCACGGGGTTAGATACAGAGTAAAGCTCCCTCTACACAGTCCCATCAAACACTCCCAGGGCAGGTATAGCACGGGGTTAGATACAGAGTAAAACTCCCTCTACACTGTCCCATCAAACACTCCCAGGGCAGGTACAGGGGGTTAGATACAGAGTAAAACTCCCTCTACACTGTCCCATCAAACACTCCCAGGGCAGGTACAGCACGGGGTTAGAAACAGAGTAAAACTCCCTCTACACTGTCCCATCAAACACTCCCAGGGCAGGTACAGGGGGTTAGATACAGAGTAAAACTCCCTCTACACTGTCCCATCAAACACACCCAGGGCAGGTACAGCACGGGGTTAGAAACAGAGTAAAACTCCCTCTACACTGTCCCATCAAACACTCCCAGGGCAGGTATAGCATGGGGTTAGATACAGAGTAAAACTCCCTCTACACTGTCCCATCAAACACTCCCAGGGCAGGTACCAGCACGGGATTAGATACAGAGTAAAGCTCCCTCTACACTGTCCCATCAAACATTCCCAGGGCAGGCACAGCACGGGGTTAGATACAGAGTAAAGCTCCCACTACACTGTCCCATCAAACACTCCCAGGGCAGGTACAGCACAGGGTTAGATACAGAGTAAAGCTCCCTCTACACTGTCCCATCAAACACGCCCAGGGCAGGTACAGCAAGGGGTTAGATACAGAGTAAAGCTCCCTCTACACTGTCCCATCAAACACTCCCAGGGCAGGTACAGCACGGGGTTAGATACAGAGTAAAGCTCCCTCTACACTGTCCCATCAAACACTCAGATGTAAAATTCATGAACAGTGAACCCTTCCTCCGGTTCTCTCCCCTCCTTTGTCCCACCCTAAGGTGAGTTCCACAGAAACCTGGAACCCGTCACTCCCGCTTCCGAATGAGCTTTCTTCATCGTGTGTTTTCAGGCTGTTGGTCTTGATCTGGCCTCTGTCACAGATACTCCCCACGCTATTACTGGATGGAAATTACACTACGGAAACGGGCCACCCCCCCCCCTCCTCCCCAACTGGTATATGTTGATTTTTTTTTTATCCCCCACATGAGCAGTGAACCTAGTCTCATTATCTGAGATCTGGCCAATTCCGGTCTCTTGAACAGCCCCGATTACCATCGCTTCACCATCAGTGGCCGTCCCTTCAGCTGCCTGGGGCCACGTGCACTGGAACTCCCTCCCTAAACCTCTCTGCATCTCTCTTTAAGACGCTCCTTAAAACTGACCTTTTTGACCGAGTGTTTGGTCACCTGCCGTAATATCCCCTTTTGTGGCTCGGGGTCAAATGTTGCTTTTGATAACGCTCCTATGAAGCGTCTTGGGGCATTTTGATTGCATTAAAGGCGCTATATAAACGTAAGTTGTTCCTGCCCTGACCCCATATCCCCTTTATTCTTCATTCACCTGTTATTAAATGTTGACCTGGTATTTGCTTCAATTGTCAACTCGAGTCGTGAATTCCACAGCCTCCTAGTCTCCTAAATCTCTTCCATGTAATCTTCTATCCATGGCCCCCTCGGTCACGGGAAAGAGTCTGTTTCTATCTACTCTGTCCCATCTCTTCATGATTTTCAACACCTCTTATCAAACCTGCATTAATTTCTCCAGGTCTGTTTTTGTTCGAGCAATCCTTGGAAGTCTTCGTATCTGTATTTCCTCGCACCGGGCAGCTTCCTGCTCAATCTGCACTGAACCCTCAAGTTTCAATATCCTTCCTATCCTTTTCTTCTTAGGCAGTTTCCCGGAGACGAGGATGACTTGTTTCCACACTAATACGAGTTCTAAGGTGACAGATGAATCCGATGCGGGACCTACAGTCTCTGTCACAGGTAGGGCAGACAGAGGTATATCACAGTGCAGAGTTCCGGCCTGTCACTGTTCGGGTTGTCCATGAGGGTCATAGAAAATAGGTGCAGGAGTAGGCCATTCGGCCCTTCGAGCCTGCACCACCATTCAATATGATCATGGCTGATCATGCAACTTCAGTACCCCATTCCTGCATTCTCTCCATACCTCTTGATCCCTTTAGCCGTAAGGGCCACATCTAACTCCCTTTTGAATATATCTAATGAACTTTCTGTGGTAGAGAATTCCCCAGGTTCACAATTCTCTGAGTGAAGAAGTTTCTCCTCATCTCAGTCCTAAATGGCTTACCCCTTATCCTTGGACTGCGACCCCTGGTTCTAAATTTCCCCAACATTGGGAACATTCTTCCTGCCTCGAACCTGTCCAATCCCATCAGAATTTTATATGTTTCTATGAGATCCCCTCTCATTCTTCTAAATTCCATTGAATGTAAGCCTAGTCGATCCAGTCTTTCTTCATATGTCAGTCCTGCCATCCCGGGAATCAGTCTGGTGAACCTTCGCTGCACTCCCTCAATTGCAAGAATGTCCTTCCTCAAATTAGGAGACCAAAACTGTACACAATATTCAAGGTGTGGCCTCACCAAGACCCTGTACAACTGCAGTAAGACCTCCTTGCTCCTATACTCAAATCCCCCAGCTATGAAGGCCAACATACCATTTGCCTTCTTCACCGCCTGCTGTACCTGCATGCCAACTTTCAATGACTGATGTACCATGACACCCAGGTCTCGTTGCACCTCCCCTTTTCCTAATCTGTCACCATTCAGATAATATTCTGCCTTCCTGTTTTTGCCATCAAATTGGATAACCTCACATTTATCTACATTATACTGCATCTGCCATGCATTTGCCCATTTACCTAACCTGTCCAAGTCACCCTGCAGCCTCATAGCATCCTCCTCACAGCTCACACTGCCACCCAGCTTAGTGTCATCTGCAAACATGGAGTTATTACATTCAATTCCTTCATCTAAATCATTAATGTATATTGTAAAGAACTGAGGTCCCAGTACTGAACCTTGCGGTACCCCACTAGTCACTGCCCGTCATTCTGAAAAGGATGCGTTTATTCCTACGCTTTGCTTCCTGTCTGCCAACCAGTTCTCTATCCACATCAATGCATTACCCCCAATACCATGTGCTTTAATTTTGCACACTAATCTCTTGTGTGGGACCTTGTCAAAAACCTTTTGAAAATCCAAATACACCACATCCACTGGTTCTCCCTTGTCCACTCTACTAGTTACATCCTCAAAAAATTCTAGAAGATTTGTCAAGCATGATTTCTCTTTCATAAATCCATGCTGACTTGGACCGATCCTGTCACTGCTTTCCAAATGCGCTGCTATTACATCTTTAATAATTGATTCCAACATTTTCCAAACTACCGATGTCAGGCTTAACCGGTCTATAATTCCCTGTTTTCTCGCCCTCCTTTTTTAAAAAGTGGGGTTACATTAGCTACCCTCTAATCCATAGGAACTGATCCAGCGTCTATTGAATGTTGGAAAATGACCCCCAATGCATCCACTATTTCTAGGGCCACTTCCTTAAGTACTCTGGATGCAAACTATCAGTCCCTGGGGATTTATCGGCCTTCAATCCCATCAATTTCCCTAACACAATTTCCTGACTAATAAGGATATCCTTCAGTTCCTCCTTCTCACTAGACCCTCGGTCCCCTCGTATTTCCGGAAGGTTATTTGTGTCTTCCTTCGTGAAGACAGAACCAAAGTATTTGTTCAACTGGTCTGCCATTTCTTTGTTCCCCATTATAAATTCACCTGATTCTGACTGCAAGGGACCTACATTTGTCTTCACTAATCTTTTTCTCTTCGCATATCTATAGAAGCTTTTGCAGTCAGTTTTTATGTTCCCTGCAAGCTTACTCTCATACTCTATTTTCCCCCTTTGTCCTCCTCTAAATTTCTAAAATTCTCCCAGTCCTCAGGTTTGCTGCTTTTTCTGGCCAATTTATATGCCTCTTCCTTGGATTTAACACTCTCCCTAATTTCCCTTGTTAGCCACGGTTGAGCCACCTTCCCCGTTTTATTTTTACGCCAGACAGGGATGTATAATTGTTGAAGTTTATCCATGTGATCTTTAAATGTCTGCCATTGCCAATCCACCGTCAACCCTTTAAGTATCATTCGCCAGTCCATCCTAGCCAATTCACGTCTCATACCATCGAAGTTACTTTTCTATATGTTCAGGACCATAGCCTCTGAATTAACTCGGTCACTCTCCATCTTAATGAAGAATTCTACCATATTATGGTCACTCTTCTCCAAGGGGCCTCGCACAACAAGATTGCCAATTAATCCCCTCTCATTACATATCACCCAGTCTAGGATGGCCAGCCCTCTAGTTGGTCCTGATATTCCAGAGATCCCAAACTTCATTTTAAAGGGTGGAAGATGCCTGTGGGTGGATTGTTTTAACGTGGGGTGACCGTTGCACACCAGCCACCACACGGGCTTGACAGAGCGAGGTCTTGGTCCAGGGGCAAGGGTTAACCAGGACGACTGGAGACCAGATTCTGCTGTATAAGAACATAAATAATAGGAGCAGAAGTCGGCCATACAGCCCCTCGAGCCTGTTCCGCCATTTAATAATATCATGGCTAATCTGATCTTGGCCTCAGCTCCACTTCCCCGCCCGCTCCCCATAACCCTTCACTCCCTTATCGCTCAAAAATCTGTCTATCTCCGCCTTAAATATATTCAATGACCCAGCCTCCACAGCTCTCTGAGGCAGCGAATTCCACAGATTTACAGCCCTCTGAGAGAAGAAATTCCTCCTCCTCTCAGTTTTAAATGGGCGGCCCCTTATTCTGAGACTGTGCTCCGTAGTTTTAGTTTCCCCCATCAGTGGAAACATCCTCTCTGCATCCACCTTGTCAAGCCCCCTCATTATCTTATAAGTTTCAATAAGATCTTCTGAATTCCAATGAGTAGAGTCCCTTACTGCTCAACCTTTCCTCATAAGTCAACCCCCCCCTCATCCCCGGAATCAACCGAGTGAACCTTCTCTGAACAGCCTCCAATGCAAATATATCCTTCCTTAAATACAGAGACTAAAACTGTATGCAGTATGGGCCTCGTGCGCACACTCACACACTATCCTTCCTATAGTACGAGCCCAAAACTGATCGCAGCCTCCCAACCTCTGGTCTTACTGAGGTTATCAAAAGGCCCATCAATACATCACGACTTTTATATTCTATACACCCCGTCATACAGTATTCCATTTGCTTACCTAAATGAGGTATTCCTCAAAAACCCTCTATTTATCGAAAACCTTACCGATCTTTTTAAAAAAAATGTTGAGGTTCTCTCATCCTCCGTCCTAACTTTCCTTATCTCATTCTCTTAATCTCTTATTTTCACACATTCTCTCTCATTATTATCATACCACTAGGCTTCAAGCAACGTCGTCTTCAAATTTGGATTGTTTCCAAACTCCCCATTTATCCTCAGTGTCCTGAAACTTGAAGTGTTTCTTTCTTCAATGGTGGATGTATATTCTGCTCCTTTCCAATCTCCCGTTGCAAACTATTCTGTCCCCGCCCCCTGCCTCAGCTCATCCGCTGCTGAAACCCTCATCCGTGCCCTCGTTACCTCCAGACTTGACTATTCCAACACACTCCTGGCCGGCCTCCCACATTCTACCCCACGTAAACTAGAGGTGATCCAAAACTCGGCTGCCCCGTGTCCTAACTCGCACCAAGTCCCGCTCACCCATCACCCCCTGTGCTCGCTGCCCCATGTCCTAACTCGCACCGAGTCCCGCTCACCCATCACCCTCTGTGCTCACTGCCCCGTGTCCTAACTCGCACCGAGTCCCGCTCACCCATCACCCCCTGTGCTCGCTGCCCCGTGTCCTAACTCGGACCAAGTCCCGCTCACCCATCACCCCCTGTGCTCGCTGACCCCGTGTCCTAACTCGCACCGAGTCCCGCTCACCCATCACCCCCTGTGCTCACTGCCCCAGTGTCCTAACTCGCACCGAGTCCCGCTCACCCATCACCCCCTGTGCTCGCTGACCCCGTGTCCTAACTCGCACCGAGTCCCGCTCACCCATCACCCCCTGTGCTCGCTGCCCCGTGTCCTAACTCGGACCAAGTCCCGCTCACCCATCACCCCCTGTGCTCGCTGACCCCGTGTCCTAACTCGCACCGAGTCCCGCTCACCCATCACCCCCTGTGCTCACTGCCCCAGTGTCCTAACTCGCACCGAGTCCCGCTCACCCATCACCCCCTGTGCTCGCTGACCCCGTGTCCTAACTCGCACCGAGTCCCGCTCACCCATCACCCCCTGTGCTCACTGCCCGTGTTCTAATTCGCACCGAGTCCCGCTCATCCATCACTCACTGTGCTCGCTGCCCGTGTCCTAACTCGTACCCAGTCCCGCTCACCCATCACCCACTGTGCTCGCTGCCCCGTGTCATAACTTGCACCGAGTCCCGCTCACCCATCACCCCCTGTGCTCGCTGACCCCGTGTCCTAACTCGCACCGAGTCCCGCTCACCCAAAACACCCTGTGCTCGCTGTCCCCGTGTCCTAACTCGCACCGAGTCCTGCTCACCCATCACCCCCTGTGCTCGCTGACCCTGTGTCCTAACTCGCACCGAGTCCCGCTCACCCATCACCCACTGTGCTCGCTGCCCCGTGTCCTAACTCACACCGAGTCCCGCTCACCCATCACCTCCTGTGCTCACTGCCCCGTGGCCTAACTCGCACCGAGACCCACTCACCCATCACCCCCTGTGCTCGCTGACTTACGTTGGCTCCCAGTTCAGCAACACCTCGAATTTAAAATTCTCAACCTTGTTTTCAAATCCCTCCATGGCCCCCACTCCCCCTCCCTATCTCTGTAACCTCCTCTAGCCCCACAACCCTCCAACAGATGGACAAATATTTGAGCGATAAGGGAGTCAAGGGTTATGGGGAGCGGGCAGGGAAGTGGAGCTGAGTCCATGATCGGATCAGCCATGATCGTATTAAATGGCGGAGCAGGCTCGAGGGGCCGAATGGCCGACTCCTGCTCCTATTTCTTATGTTCTTGTGTTCCTAGTGTAAGTAAGCTGCGCTCTTCAACACATCGAACTATCTCACAGACTGCAGCCCCAGCTACAACAGCAAACATCCTCACACAATCTACACCGGGACATCCATTTGGGCCTGGGAGCTGTGAACAGGGCCAGCCCTGGGAGATCAATGATTGCAAAGTATTCATACTCTCACTCATTGAATATTCCAGCCTTTTTCTCTTGATCGCATGCACTTACTATTAATCTTCTCCTGATAATCTCTATCTCTGTGTCCCTCTCTCCACTCCCCTCTGTACCTGTCTCTCCAGACCTCTCTCCGCCTCCCTCACCCTCAATCTCTGTGTCTCTGGCCTCCTTTCTGTCTCTCTCTCACTCTCACTGTCTACCTAACTCACTCCTGTCTCCCTCACACTCTCGGTCTTCCTCACTGTCTACCTATCTCTCTCTCTGTCTCTGTCTCTCTCTTCCTCTCTGACTCTCTGTCTCTCTCACCCTCTCTACCTGCCTCTGTCTCTCTCTCACTGTCTACCTAACTCTCTCTCTCTCTCTCTCTCTCTCTCTCACTCTCTCACTCTCTCGCTCGTTCGCTCTCTCGCTCGTTCGCTCTCTCGCTCGCTCGCTCGCTCTCTCTCTCTCTCTCACTCTCACTCGCACTCTGTCTCTCTTTCTCCCTGTCTCTCTGACTCTCTCTCTCTCTCTCTCTCTCTCTCTCTATCTGCCTCTGTCTCTCCCTCAGTGTCTACCTAACTCTCTCTCTCTCTCTCTCGCTCTGTCTCTCTCTCTCTCTCTATCTGCCTCTGTCTCTCCCTCACTGTCTACCTAACTCTCTCTCACTCTGTATCTCTCTCTCTCTCTCTCTATCTGCCTCTGTCTCTCCCTCACTGTCTACCTAACTCTCTCTCTGTCTTTCTCGCTCTCTCTCTCTCACTCTCCCCCTCTCACACTCTGTCTCTCTTTCTCCCTGTCTCTCTGACTCTCTCTCTCTCTCTCTCTATCTGCCACTGTCTACCTAACTCTCTCTCTCTCTCTCTCTCTCGCTCGCGCTCTGTCTCTCTCTCTCTCTCACTCACTCTCTCTGTCTCTCTCTCCCTGTCTCTCTCTCTCCCTGTCTCTCTCTCTCCCTGTCTCTCTCTCTCCCTGTCTCTCTCACTCGCTGTATACTGTCGCCCTCTGTCTCTCTCACTCTCTCTGTACCTGTCTCTATCACTGTCTACCTAACTCTCTCTCTCTCTCTCTCTCGCGCTCTGTCTCTCTCTCTCTCTCTCACTCACTCTCTCTGTCTCTCTCTCCCTGTCTCTCTCTCTCCCCCTGTCTCTCTCTCTCCCTGTCTCTCTCACTCGCTGTATACTGTCGCCCTCTGTCTCTCTCACTCTCTCTCTACCTGTCTCTATCACTGTGTACCTAACTCTCTCCTTCCTCTCTGTGTCTTTCACTGTCTGCCTCTGTGCCTGCATTGTCTCTGGCTGTATGAGTTTAGCTGGGGTGAATGTCCATCCCCAGATCTGAATCCACCCGATAGGAACCGATTCTGGCCTGTGCTGCCCTCTGGTGGAGACTCAATTGTAATTGCTCATCTACAATAATTACAGGAATACGAACATAAAAACATAAGAAATAGGAGCAGGAGTCGGCCATACGGCCCCTCGAGCCTGCTCCGCCATTTAATACGATCATGGCTGATCTGATCATGGACTCACTTCCCAATAACCCCTTATCCCTTATCGTTTAAGAAACTGACTATCTCTGTCTTAAATATATTCAATGTCCCAGCTTCCACAGCTCTCTGAGGCAGAGAATTCCACAGATTTACAACCCTCAGAGAGAAGAAATTCCTCCTCATCTCAGTTTTAAATGGGCGGCCCCTTATTCTAAGATCATGCCCCCTAGTTCTAGTCTCCCCCATCAGTGGAAACATCCTCTCTGCATCCACCTTGTCGAGCCCCCTCATAATCTTATACGTTTCGATAAGATCACCTCTCATTCTTCTGAATTCCAATGAGTAGAGGCCCAACCTCCTCAACCTTTCCTCATAAGTCAACCCCTCATCTCCGGAATCAACCGAGTGAACCTTCTCTGGACTGCCTCCAAAGCAAGTATACCCTTTCGTAAATATGGAAACCAAAACTGCACGCAGTACTCCAGGTGTGGCCTCACCAATACCCTGTATAACTGGAGCAAGACTTCCCTGCTTTTATACTCCATCCTCTTTGCAATAAAGGCCAAGATTCTTTGGCCTTCCTGATCACTTCCTGTACCTTCATTATGTTTTTAAGTTTAGCCAAGTTACAGGTTAAAAACATTGGATTATGTGGGCTGTACAGTACCAGACAGGAGTGAATTTTGATACCCGCCCTCCTGCGTGGCTCAGAGACATGGACCATGTACAGTAGACACCTCAAGTCGCTGGAGAAATACCACCAACGATGTTTCCGCAAGATCCTGCAAATCCCCTGGGAGGACAGACGCACCAACGTTAGCGTCCTCGACCAGGCCAACATCCCCAGCATCGAAGCACTGACCACACTCGACCAGCTCTGCTGGGCGGGCCACATTGTCCGCATGTCCCCCCGACACGAGACTCCCAAAGCAAGCGCTCTACTCGGAACTCCTTCACGGGCAAACGAGCCAAAGGTGGGCAGAGGAAACGTTACAGGGACCACCCTCAAAGCCTCCCTGATAAAGTGCAACATCCCCACCGACACCTGGGAGTCCCTGGGCCAAAGACCAGTCCGCCCTAAGTGGAGGAAGTGCATCCGGGAGGGCGCTGAGCACCTCGAGTCTCGTCGCCGAGAGCGTGCAGAAACCAAGCGCAGGCAGCGGAAGGAGCGTGCGGCAAACCAGTCCCACCCTCCCCTTCCCTCAACCACTGTCTGTCCCACCTGTGACAGGGACTGTGGCTCTTGTATTGGACTGTTCAGTCACCTGAGGACTCACTGTTAGAGTGGAAGCAAGTCTTCCTCGACTCCGAGGGACTGCCTATGATGATGATTACGTGCTGTACAGGTACAGGCGCCGACACTGACACAGTCCCAGGCGGGAGAAAATCGTTCATTTTTACCCGCTGCTTAATCCGGAGTTGCTGGAGGTCACCCGGTTCCTAATGGAACTCCGCACCGTGATTTTGAAATTGCCATGGGTGTCTCTCCCTCCCCACCCCCGGAATGATTTTCACTGGCTCGTTAACCAAATTGTGGCTAATGACCAGTCTAACCAACAATAGCCTCTCTGAGGGTTATTAAAATACTGAAACCTCATAGCAAACTTGTCTCCGGGCAACTATGTGCAAATTCCAAAAACCAGGATCACAGGAATCAGAAAAGGAGGGGGACTCCATCCAGCCTGCTCCACCATCCAATGAGATCGCAGCTGATCTGTGACCTATCTCCATATACCCGCCTTTGGCCCGGAAACCTTAATACCCTTTGGTTAACAAAAATCTATCAAGCTCCGATTTAAAATTAACAATTGACCCCCAGCATCAATTGCCGTTTGCGGAAGAGATTCCCAAACCTCTCCCACCCTGTGTGTGTATCGGAGTGTTTCCTAATTTCACTCCTGAAAGGTCTGGCTCTAATTTTCAGACTGTGTCCCCTGGTCCTAGACTCCCCAACCAGCCGAAATAGTCTCTCTCGATCTACCGTCTGTTCCCCTTAATGTCCTGAAAACTTCCATCAGATCCTCCCTTAACCTTCTAAATTGCCGGAAATACAACCAGAGTTTGTGTAATCTCTCCTCGTAACTTAACCCTCGCTTGTCAGCCGTGGCTCAGTGGGCAGCACTCTCGCCTGAGTCAGATGATCATGGGTTCAAGTCCCACTCCAGGGACTTCAGCACAAAAATCTAGTCCGACACTCCCAGTGCAGTACTGAGGGAGCACCGCACTGTCGGAGGGGCAGTACTGAGGGAGTGCTGCACTGTCAGAGGGGCAGTACTGAGGGAGCGCTGCACTGTCGGAGGGGCGGTACTGAGGGAGCACTGCACTGTAAGAGGGGCGGTACTGAGGGAGCGCCGCACTGTCGGAGGAGCGGTACTGAGGGAGCGCCGCACTGTCGGAGGGGCAGTACTGAGGGAGCGCCGCACTGTTGGAGGGGCAGTACTGAGGGAGCGCCGCATTGTCGGAGGGGCAGTACTGAGGGAGCGCCGCACTGTCGGAGGGGCAGTACTGAGGGAGCGCCGCACTGTCGGGGTGCAGTACTGAGGGAGCGCCGCACTGTCAGAGGGACAGTACTGAGGGAGCGCCGCACTGTCGGAGGGGCAGTACTGAGGGAGCGCCGCACTGTCGGGGGGCAGTACTGAGGGAGCGCCGCACTGTCGGAGGGGCAGTACTGAGGGAGCGCCGCACTGTCGGAGGGGCGGTACTGAGGGAGCACCGCACTGTCGGAGGGGCGGTACTGAGGGAGCCCCGCACTGTCGGAGGGGCAGTACTGAGGGAGCGCCGCACTGTCGGAGGGGCAGTACTGAGGGAGCCCCGCACTGTCGGAGGGGCAGTACTGAGGGAGCGCCGTACTGTCGGAGGAGCAGTACTGAGGGAGCGCCGTACTGTCGGAGGGGCAGTACTGAGGGACGATGGTGGAGAGGCGTTGGATGAGGATGGAGTGGTCAACCTTGTCAAAGGCTGCAGACAGGTCGAGAAGGACGAGGAGGGAGAGTTTGCCAAAAAGGGAAGGTCTGTGATCGGGTGGAAGGTCGGAGTGGTTAAATGAGAAAAGCGATGCTGGGTGTAGAGAAGGAGTTGGTGGGAATGGCAGAGTTTACAACAGCTACCGTCTGAAAAAATGTGAGCGTTGGTTATAATCTGAATATGTTGAACTCAGTTTTGCGTGTGGAGGGCTGTAACGTGCCGAATCAAAAGCAGAGATGTTGTACCTTGGGTTTCAGTGGAACAGTGCATTAGGTCTGTAATGTACCTGTGAATGACTCCACAAGGCAATGTGTTGTACTCAAACTGTAGTGACCTTGGTCCTTCATTCGTAACTCCAGAGTGAGGCAGCCCCTGCCACCAGGGCAGGAAACCCCGGTCTCCACCAGTTGCACCCTCTAGTGGTGCCAGCATAGTATATACACAATATAAACCTTAGTGATAGTACATCAGGTAACAAGTCTCCATCGTATGCAACTATACAGTGATTACACAGAGAATATCTACAGCCTGCATATATAACAGTGTAGGAGGCCAAGGTCAGAGAGATGGGAATGGGAGTGGGACAGGAGAATTCAAGTGACCCTGTTACTCTTACTGAGGAGCCGTCCCATGGGCCGCTGCCGTGCCGTCAGGAGCTGGAGCAGCTATTCCACCACGGATAGCATCGCCTGACTGATTTTCTCTCCCCCCCCCCCCCCCCCCCCCCCGCGCCCCCGGAGTGGCTGCAGCCAAACATGGACTGGAGTCAGCCAAGCTCCACGCTGGGATTGGGGGCGCCACGGGGAGTTTCCCGGCCTGCGCGGCTAGGCCGCCCCGTGGGGAGGGGTGGTCGCGGCCTTCCCGCCGAGCCGCAGAGGGGGCAGCCGAGCAGGCTCGAAGGGGGCCGAGCGGCCTACTCCTGCTCCGATTTCTCATGTTCTCTCTCCCAGCTCGTGTGGCCGCCCGACCTCATCCTTATCCGTGCCGCTCATTCCGTGGGATCATTTAGGGACCCGTCTTCATGAAATAGCTGCCGCAGTCTCTAAAATGGCTGCCGCAGTCTCTAAAATGGCTGCCGCAGTCTCTAAAATGGCTGCCGCAGTCTCTAAAATGGCCGCCACAGAGGGTCTCCCAGGCTGTGGTTGCAGGTGGTATGAAACAAGGCCTCAGGCTTCAGCGGAGGAGGAAGTTGGGATAGAAAATGGGAATGGGGAGGATTGAAATAAGCCTGTATTTAAAGCCCCAGGTCTTGGCCCAGTCCCAACGTGAAGACAGCTGAGTGGGTGGGAAAGTCATTTTAAGAATGCCGTTTCTGGGTGTAGCGTGTGACTTGTTGGTAGAGATAGCAGATTGTCTGCTTCCAGGCCTTTCCAACAACACAAGTTACAGCTGAACGCCGAGGAAACATGGAGGGAGGGAAGGAATTGACACAGGACAAAGAAAACGCTCAAAAAACCCCCACTGCGGCCTTAGTCACATCACAGCGCCGTCTGATGCGCGCCCTTCATCGCCATCATGGCATCCGACCCCGCCCTCGTGGGACACATCGCTCCCGCTGTTAGGTTAGGCACACATGGCCGAACAGCCAATGGGACATTTGGCTCGATTATAGGACCCTCGGAGTCAAAAGGTCATGGGTTCGAGTCCCCACTCCAGAGATCCCTGCACATAATCCAGGCTGACACTCCCAGCGTAGTGCTGAGGGAGCGCCGCACTGTCGGAGGGGCCGTCTTTCGGATGAGACGTTAAACCGAGGCCCCGTCTGCCCTCTCGGGTGGATGTAAAAGATCCCGGGGCCACTATTGGAAGAAGAGCAGGGGGAGTTCTCTCCGGTGTCCTGGGGCCAATATTTATCCCTCAACCAACATCACTAAAAATAACAGATTATCTGGGTCATTATCAGATTGGTGTCTGTGGGAGCTTGCTGTGCGCAAATTGGCTGCCGGGGACGGAGGCGGGAGGAAAGAATAGTTGCGTCACGTAACGTTATGCCACACTAACCGCACATAACCTCACTCTTAGTCAATATAGTTAACCCTCATCATCATCATCAGCATCATCAGAGGCAGTCCCTCGGAATTGAGGAAAACTTGCTTCCACTCTAACAGTGAGTCCTTCGGTGGCTGAACAGTCCAATACGAGAGCCACAGTCCCTGTCACAGGTGGGACAGACAGTGGTTGAGGGAAGGGGAGGGTGGGACTGGTTTGCCGCACGCTCCTTCCGCTGCCTGCGCTTGGTTTCTGCACGCTCTCGGCGACGAGACTCGAGGTGCTCAGCGCCCTCCCGGATGCACTTCCTCCACTTAGGGCGGACTGGTCTTTGGGCCCAGGGCCTCCCAGGTGTCGGTGGGGATGTTGCACTTTATCAGGGAGGCTTTGAGGGTGTCCCGTGTAACGTTTCCTCTGCCCACCTTTGGCTCGTTTGCCCGTGAAGGAGTTCCGAGTCGAGCGCTCGCTTTGGGAGTCTCGTGTCTGGGGCGTGCGGACAATGTGGCCCTGCCCAGCGGAGCTGGTCGAGTGTGGTCAGTGCTTCGATGCTGGGGATGTTGGCCTGGTCGAGTGTATCTGGTCTTGCATGTGGCTGGTGTGAGAGGCCAGCGTTTACGGATCCCGATGTGTAGCCTGTCTGTCAGCATTGACGGGACCAGTCTCATGGACACTGCTTATAACGGCTGGTATTGGTTTGATCATCAGAAATAGGAGCAGGAGTCGGCCATACGGCCCCTCGAGCCTGCTCCACCATTCAATACGATCATGGCTGATCCGATCATGGACTCAGCTCCACTTCCCTGCCCGCCCCCTTATCTCCTTATCGTTTAAGAAACTGTCTATTTCTGTCTTAAATTTATTCAATGTCCCAGCTTCCACAGCTCTCTGGGGCAGAGAATTCCACAGATTTACAACCCTCTGAGAGAAGAAATTCCTCCTCATCTCAGTTTTAAATGGGCGGCCCCTTATTCTAAGACCATGCCCCCTAGTTCTAGTCTCCTCCATCAGTGGAAACATCCTCTCTGCATCCACCTTGTCAAGCCCCCTCATTATCTTATACGTTTCGATAAGGTCATTAATAAAGATTAACAGGACCGGTATTTACGTCACAAGGTGCTTCACAGGAGTGTTTTAAGATAAAACAAACAAATTTGACACCGAGCCACATAAGAAGAAATTAGCTCAGGTGACCAAAGCTGGGTCAAAGAGGTAGTGTCTTAAAGGAGGAGAGAGAGGCGGAGAGGTTTAGGGAGGGAGTTCCAGAGCTTGGGGCCCAGGCAGCTGAAGGCACGGCCACCGATGGTGGAGCGATTATAATCAGGGATGGTCAAGAGGAGAATTGGAGGACGCAGACATCTTGTGGGGCAAGCGGGGTTGTGGGGCTGGAGGAGATTATAGAGATGGGGCGGGGAGGGTGCGAGGATAGGGAGGGATTTGTAAGCAAGGATGAGATTTTGAAATCGAGGCGATGCTTAACCGGGAGCCAATGTAGGCCGAATATCCTCCTGAAGTAGTTACTATCTGTAATGTATTTGCTTCATGGGTTCTTTGTTTAAGAATTCATAGCAACACATTGCTATTACAATCACACTACACATTACCAGTTCATCCACCAGGCTACAGCTATACAGGGTATTGGTGAGGCCACACCTGGAGTACTGCGTGCAGTTTTGGTTTCCATATTTACGAAAGGATATACTTGCTTTGGAGGCAGTTCAGAGAAGGTTCACTCGGTTGATTCCGGGGATGAGGGGGTTGACTTATGAGGAAAGGTTGAGTAGGTTGGGCCTCTACTCATTGGAATTCAGAAGAATGAGAGGTGATCTTATCGAAACGTATAAGATTATGAGGGGGCTTGACAAGGTGGATGCAGAGAGGATGTTTCCACTGATGGGGGAGACTAGAACTAGGGGGCATGGTCTTAGAATAAGGGGCCGCCCATTTAAAACTGAGATGAGGAGGAATTTCTTCTCTGAGGGTTGTAAATCTGTGGAATTCGCTGCCTCAGAGAGCTGTGGAAGCTGGGACATTGAATAAATTTAAGACAGAAATAGACAGTTTCTTAACCGATAAGGGGATAAGGGGGCGGGCAGGGAAGTGGAGCTGTGTCCATGATCGGATCAGCCATGATCGTATTAAATGGCGGAGCAGGCTCGAGGGGCTGTATGGCCGACTCCTGCTCCTATTTCTTATGTTCTTATGCTCACAACCACCTGCCTCATCGTGGATCCCCCAAACTCAACTGGCTGGGGTTTTATTGAGTCTTGTGAACATCACGTGACTGGCTAAGCCACCCCTAACTCAACAGCTCGACAACTATTTTCGTAGAAACTTAAACAAGTGCCCCATTTGGCACTAGAACCCACAAATTAACAATTTAAAACTGTAACGAAAACCTTAAATCAAATTAAAATTCTGTTCCCGGGGGGTGATGATGCACTCCAATCCCTCTGGCGCCCACCTCTCGCGGAAGGCCGCGAGCGTACCGGTGGACACCGCGTGCTCCATCTCCAGGCACGCCCTGGCTCGGATGTAACTGCGGAAGAGAGGCAGGCAGTCGGGCTGAACGACCCCCTCGACCGCCCGCTGCCTGGACCGGCTGATGGCCCCCTTGGCCGTGCCCAGGAGCAGTTTTACTCCCTGTCATGAGACAGACATGAGGGAAGGACATGTATCATCATCATAGGCAGTTCCTTGGAATCGAGGAAGACTTGCTTCCACTCCTGAAGCGAGTCCTTAGGTGGCTGAACAGTCCAATACGAGAGCCACAGTCCCTGTCACAGGTGAGACAGACAGTGGTTGAGGGAAGGGGAGGGTGGGACTGGTTTGCCGCACGCTCCTTCCGCTGCCTGCGCTTGGTTTCTGCACGCTCTCGGCGACGAGACTCGAGGTGCTCAGCGCCCTCCCGGATGCACTTCCTCCACTTAGGGCGGACTGGTCTTTGGCCAGTTGTTGCTGGGGATGTTGCACTTTATCAATGAGGCTTTGAGGGTGTCCTTGAAACGTTTCCTCTGCCCACCTTTGGCTCGTTTGCTGTGAAGGAGTTCCGAGTAGAGCACTTGCTTTGGGAGTCTCGTGTCTGGCATGCGGACAATGTGGCCCTGCCCAGCAGAGCTGGTCGAGTGTGGTCAGTGCTTCGGTGCTGGGGATGTTGGCCTGGTCGAGGACACTAACGTTGGTGTGTCTGTCCTCCCAGGGGTTTTGTAGGATCTTGCGGAGACATCGTTGTTGTGTATGAAGAAAGAGTCAGACCAAACACTGTGAGCTCAAAGTAAAGTGTGACCTTAGTCTTTTATTGCAGGTCTCCAGAGTGCCTGTGAAGCCTCCTTAAATACCTGTGCTCCCAAGGGATTATGGGATCCCTTGGGACTCCAGGGGATGAGCCCTCTGGTGGCTGTACAGAGTAAATACAAGTTTATATATTGACTTTGACTCTCCCCGTCAAAGTCAATCGTGTAACTATTTACAATGTGAATCGATCTGGGGCCCTTCTTGCCCTGGTTGATCATCTCGGTGTGAAAGCTGGTGTTGTTGAATCATTTGGGCCCTCGCTGGGCTGCTGTGTAGCTGGCCTTGCTGGGCTGCCTGGTGTGTGGGGCCTTGCTGGGCTGCTGTGGGTGATGGGTTCTGCTTCGTGGTCAACCGTGGTGCCGGTTGCCACTGGTGTGTATGTTGGGGGGTCAAAAAAGGTAGGGTCCAAGGTGGGTTGCTCAGGATAGTCCGTGAATCTGAGTTAGATTTGGTCCAAGTGTTTCCGGTGAATGAGTCCATTTGAAAGTTTGACCCGAAACACCCTGCTCCCCTCTTTGGCCACGACAGTGCCGGGAAGCCACTTGGGACCTTGTCCATAATTTAATACAAATACAGGATCATTGATTTCATTCTCACGTAACACGTTTGCGCTATCATGGTATGTACTTTGTTGAAGCCGCCTACTCTCTACCTGTTCATGTAAATCAGGGTGAACTAACGAGAGCCTTGTCTTAAGTGCTCTTTTCATGAGGTGGGATCCCAGTGAGTGAGTGGGGTCTCGTGCGGTAGCTAAGCAGGACTCGGGATAGGCGAGTCTGCAGTGAGCCTTCAGTTACCCTCTTCAAGCCTTGCTTGATGGTTTGCATTGCTCTCTCTGCCTGACCATTGGACACTGGTTTAAACGGGGCAGATGTGACATGTTTGATCCCATTACAGGTCATGAATTCTTTGAACTCAGCACTGGTAAAACATGGCCCGTTGTCGCTCACCAGGACATCGGGTAAACCGTGTGTGGCAAACATGGCCTGCAGGCTTTCAGTGGTGGCAGCGGACATGCTAGCCGACATTATCTCACATTCAATCCACTTGGAGTACGTGTCTACAACCACAAGGAACATTTTACCCAAGAACGGGCCTGCATAGTCGACGTGTACCCTCGACCATGGTTTGGAGGGCCAAGACCATAAACTTAGCAGCGTCTCCCTGGGTGCATTGCTTAACAGCGAGCCTGTATTACATCTGTGAACGCAGGACTCTAAGTCCGCATCGATACCGAGTCACCACACGTGGGTTCTGGCTATCGCTTTCATTATTCCGATGCCTGGGTGGGTACTGTGGAGGTCACTGATGAAGGTGTCTCTGCCCTTCTTGGTGACCACTACTCGATTGCCCCACAGAAGGTAGTCTGCCTGAATAGACATTTCATCTTTGCGCCGCTGGAACGGCTTTATCTCTTCCTGCATTTCCACTGGGACACTGGACCAGCTCCCGTGAAGCACACAGCTTTTGACTGGAGAAAATAAGGGATCCTGACTTGTCCAGGTTTTGATCTGCCGGGCAGTGATGGGTGATTGCTCACTCTCAAATGCTTCCATAACCATGGCTAGATCTGCGGGCTGCGCCATTTCCACCCCCGTGGTGGGCAATGGCAGCCTACTGAGAGCATCGGCGCAGTTTTCTGTGCCTGGCCTGTGGCGGATGGCGTAGTTGTATGCGGACAACGTGAGCGCCCATCTCTGGATGCGGGCCGATGCGTTGGTATTTATCCCTTTACTCTCGGAAAACAAGGATATAAGTGGCTTATGGTCAGTTTCCAATTCGAATTTTAGCCCAAACAGGTATTGATGCATTTTCTTTACCCCTTGACACACGCTAACGCTTCTTTCTCAATCATGCTGTCGGCTCTCTCAGCCTTAGACAGACTCCTGGATGCATAAGCAACTGGTTGCAGTTTCCCGAAATCATTAGCTTATTGCAATACACACCCGACGCCATATGACGACGCATCACATGCTAGTACCAAACGCTTACATGGATCATACAACACAAGCAATTTGTTTGAGCATAACAATTTTCTCGTTTTTACAAAGGCATTTTCTTGGCTTTTGCCCCAAACCCATTCGTCCCCTTTACACAGTAAGACATGTAGTGATTCTAACAGTGTGCTGAGACCCAGTAAGAAGTTACCAAAGTAGTTCAAAAGTCTCAGAAACGACCGCAGCTCCGTCACGTTCTGTGGCCTCGATGCGTTCTCGATTGCCTCCGTCTTCGTGTTGGTGGGCCTGATGCCGTCCGCCACAATCCTCCTTCCCAGGAACTTCACTTCAGGTGCCAGGAAAATGCACTTCGAGCGTTTTAACCTGAGCCCCACGTGGTTGAGTCGACTAAGAACCTCCTCCAGGTTCTGCAGATGCTGACTGTGTTCCGACCTGTGACCAAGATGTCGTCCTGGAAGACCACGGTGTGCGGGACCGACTTCAGTAAGCTTTCCATGCTTCTCTGGAATATCGCTGCCACCAATCGGATTCCAAATGGGCATCTGTTATAAACAAAAAGACCTTTGTGCGTGTTGATGCAGGTGAGGGCCTTCGATGATTCTTCCAGTTCCTGCATCATGTAGGCTGAAGTCAGATCCAGCTTCGAGAATGTCTTTCCTCCCGCCAGCGTTGCAAAGAGGTCGTCGGCTTTTGGTAGTGGGTATTGGTCCTGCAGGAAGAAACGATTGATAGTTACTTTGTAATCGCCACAGATTCTGACGGTGCCGTCTCCCTTGAGGACTGGGACAATAGGACAGGCCCACTCACTGAACTCGATCGGGGAAATGATGCCCTCTCTTTGCAGCTGGTCTAGCTCGATCTCTACCTTTTTTCTCATCATGTACGGTACTGCTCTCGCCTTGTGATGGTTGGGCCGCGCCCCCATCTGCACTTTTGCTCCTCGGAATTTCCAGATGCCTGGTTCAAATAGCGAAGGGAATTTGTTTTCTAAGCTGGGCACATGAAGTGTTGTCAGCGGGTGATAGTGCTCGGACGTTGTCCCAGTTCCAGCGTATCTTTTCCAGCCAGCTCCTGCCGAGTAGCATTGGACCATCACCCAGTACCACCCAGAGTGGTAGCTTGTGCACCGCTCCAGCGTAGGAGACCTTTACAGTAGCACTGCCGATTACAGGAATCAGTTCTTTAGTGTAAGTTCTTAGTTTTGTGTCAACTGGAGTTAAGACTGAGGCCTTGTTGCACCACAATCTTTCAAAAATCTTTTTGCCCACGATGGACTGGCTCACGCCCGTGTCCAGCTCCATTGACACCGGGAGTCCACTTAGTTCAACATTCAGCATTATCGGGGGACAATTCGTGGTGAATGTGTGCACCCCATGTACCTTTGCCTCCTCGATCTGAGGCTCTGGTTCATCGTGATCCTCCGTGGATCTGTCCACCTCTGCAGCATGGTGGTTTCCAGGTTTAACAGGCTCAGCAGCTCGCCTGCACACTCGTTGGAGGTGTCCCATTGTTCCACAGCCCTTGCAAGCGTACCCTGTGAATCGGCATGAATGGAATCGATGATCACCCCCGCAGTGCCAACAAGGTGTTAATGGCCTTGCATTCATCACCCTTGATGGTGGACTCTGAGACATCTGCGGACGTGTAGCTGCAGGTATGTGTGACCTGCCCTGTACGTTATGATTCAAAAACAACATCAATTTGTTCACATACTTGTAGCAGCACTTGTGTGCTGAGAGATTTGCTTCGTATTGTCACTGGTGGCAATGAACGCCTGGGCTATCACTATGGCCTTACTCAAGGTTGGGGTCTCTACAGTCAAAATTTTGCGAAGTATGGTTTCGTGACCAATGCCAAGTACGAAAAAGTCTCTGAGCATGTGCTCCAAATGTCCTTCAAATTCGCAATGTCCTGCAAAGCGTCTTAGCTCAGCGACATAACTCGCCACTTCCTGGCCTTCAGACCTTTTGTAGGTGTAGAACCGGTACCTCGCCATCAGAACGCTTTCCTTCGGGTTCAAATGCTCTCGGACCAGTGTGCACAAATCGTCGTACGATTTCTCCGTGGGTTTCGCTGGAGTGAGCAGATTCTTCATGAGACCATACGTTGGTGTCCCACAGACGGTGAGAAGGATCGCTCTACGTTTGGCAGCGCTCTCTTCCCCATCTAGATCGTCGGCCACCAAGTATTGGTCGAGTCGCTCCACAAAAGTTTCCCAATCATCTCCCTCCGAGAATTTCTCCAGGATGCCCACTGTACTCTGCATCTTTGGGTTCGCTATCTGTATCTCGTCGCCAGTTGCTATGTATGGAGAAAGAGTCAGACTGAACACTGTGAGCTCAAAGTAAAGTGTGACCTTAGTCTTTTATTGCAGGTCTCCAGGGTGCCTCTCCGACCTGTGAGGCCTCCTTAAATACCTGTGCTCTCAAAGGATTATGGGATCCATTGGGACTCCAGGAGATGAGCCCTCTCCTAGTGGCTGTACAGAGTAAATATAAGCTTACATATATAACAACCGTTGGTGGTATTTCTCCAGCGACTTGAGGTGTCTATTGTACATGGTCCATGTCTCTGAGCCATACAGGAGGGCGGGTATCACTACAGCCCTGTAGACCATGAGCTTGGTGGCAGTTTAGAGGGCCTGGTCTTCGAACACTCTTTTCCTCAGGCGGCCGAAGGGCATGCATGACTGAGATGGAAACAAAGGTAGAATTGTTGAATGCCACGGCTTAAACAACAGGAAAGAAAGAGGTAGTTCATTTTGTTATAAATAATTCAAGGCGAATATATCACAAGACTTAAAGTATACATTCCACCGTGAAGGCCTAACTCTCACTGAATGTGAATTGAGAAACAATATTTATATCGCGCCGTTAATGTAGTAATAGTAATGTAATGCAGTTTAGAAGAATGAGAGGTGATCTTAGTGAAACATATAAGGTACTGAGGGGGCTGGACAGGGTAGATGCAGAGAGGATGTGTCCCCTCGTGGGAGAATCTAGAACTAGGGGGAACATAGTCTCAGAATAAGGGGCCGCCCATTTAGGACTGAGATGAGGAGGAATTTCTTCTCTCAGGGGGTTGTAAATCTGTGGAATTCTCTGCCCCAGAGAGCTGTGGAGGCTGGGTCATTGATTATATTTAAGGCGCTGATAGACAGATTTTTGAGCGATAAGGGAGTAAAGGGTTATGGGGAGGGAGCGGGGAAGTGGAGCTGAGTCCATGATCAGATCAGCCATGGTCGTATTAAATGGCGGAGCAGGCTCGAGGGGCCGTATGGCTGACTCCTGCTCCTATTTCTTATGTTCTTGTGTAATAGTGGCAGGTGCACATTCCATAGTGAATGTGTAACTATCACTGCCTATGAACTGAGAGTCAACAACTTGCATTTATATAGCGACTTTAAGGTTGTAAAACGTCCCAAGGTGCTTCACAGGAGCGATTATCGAACAAAATCAGACCCCGAGCCACATAAGGAGATATTAGGGAGAGGTGACCAAAAGCTGGGTCAAGGAGGTCGGTTTTAAGGAGCGTCTTAAAGGAGGAGAGAGAGATGGAGAGGTTTAGGGAGGGAGTTCCAGAGCTTGGGGCCCAGGCAGCTGAAGGCACAGCCTCCAATGGTGGAGCGATGGAAATCGGAGGATGCTCAAGAGGGCAGAATTAGAGGAGCGCAGAGATCTTGGGGGGGGGGGGGGTTGTGGGGCTGGAGGAGGTTACAGAGAGAGGGAGGGGCGAGGGCCATGGAGGGATTTGAAGATGAGGATGGAGAATTTTAAAATCGAGGCGTTGCCCGATCGGAAGCCAATGTAGGTCGGCGAGTGCAGGGAGCAGCAGTGATAACACTTAGGAGAGAGGGAGGGAGGAAGGAGCAAGTAAGCTAGGAAGAAAAAAAGGGAAGGATGGAAGGAGGAAAAGAAAGGAAGGAAGAGAGATAAAGAGAGAGAGAGAGAGAGAAAGAAAGAGAGAAAGAGAGAGGATAAAAAAGAAGAGAAAGTGAGAGAAAGAGAGAAAGAGAGAGGAAAAAAAAGAAGAGAAAGTGAGAGAGAGAAAGAAAAGAGAGAATGACAGACAGACTTGCATTTCTATAGCGCCTTTCATGACCACCGAACATCCCAAAGGGCTTTACAGCCAATGAAGTCTTTTTGAAGTGTGGTCAGTGCTGTACAGCTCCATGTTTTACTGTACAGCTCCGTGTTTTACTGTACAGTGCTGTGTTTTACTGTAAGAAACATAGAAACATAGAAAATAGGTGCAGGAGTAGGCCATTCGGCCCTTCGAGCCTGCACCACCATTCAATAAGATCATGGCTGATCATTCCCTCAGTACCCCATTCCTGCTTTCTCTCGATCCCTTTAGCCGTAAGGGCCATATCTAACTCCCTCTTGAATATATCCAATGAACTGGCATCAACAACTCTCTGCGGTTTGGAATTCCACAGGTTAACAACTCTCTGAGTGAAGAAGTTTCTCCTCATCTCAGTCCTAAATGGTCTATCCCTTATCCTAAGATTGTGTCCCCTGGTTCTGGACTTCCCCAACATCGGGAACATTCTTCCCGCATCTAACCTGTCCCGTCCCGTCAGAAACTTATATGTATCTATGAGATTCCCCTCTCATCCTTCTAAACTCCAGTGTATAAAGGCCCAGTTGATCCAGTCTCTCCTCATATGTCAGTCCAGCCATCCCTGGAATCAGTCTGGTAAACCTTCGCTGCACTCCCTCAATAGCAAGAATGTCCTTTCTCAGATTAGGAGACCAAAACTGAACACAATATTCCAGGTGAGGCCTCACCAAGGCCCTGTACAATTGCAGTAAGACCTCCCTGCTCCTATACTCAAATCCCCTAGCTATGAAGGCCAACATGCCATTTGCCTTCTTCACTGCCTGCTGTACCTGCATGTCAACTTTCAATGACTGATGAACCATGACACCCAGGTCTCGTTGGACCTCCCCTTTTCCTAATCTGCCGCCATTCAGATAATATTCTGCCTTTGTGTTATTGCCTCCAAAGCGGATAACCTCACATTTATCCACATTATACTGCATCTGCCATGCATCTGCCCACTCACCTAACCTGTCCAAATCACCCTGCAGCCTCTTAGCATCCTCCTCACAGCTCACACCGCCACCCAGTTTAGTGTCATCTGCAAACTTGGAGATATTACATTCAATTCCTTCATCTAAATCGTTAATGTATATTGTAAAGAACTGGGGTCCCAGCACTGAGCCCTGCGGCACTCCACTAGGCACTGCCTCCCATTCCGAAAAGGACCCGTTTATCCCGACTCTCTGCTTCCTGTCTGCTAACCAATTCTCTATCCACACCAGTACATTACCCCCAATACAATGTGCTTTGATTTTGCACACCAATCTCTTATGTGGGACCTTGTCAAAGGCCTTTTGAAAGTCCAAATACACCACATCCACTGGTTCTCCCTTGTCCACTCTACAAGTTACATCCTCAAAAAATTCTAGAAGATTTGTCAAGCATGATTTCCCTTTCATAAATTCATGCTGACTTGGACCGATCCTGTCACTGCTTTCCAAATGCGCTGCTATTTCATCCTTAATAATTGATTCTAACATTTTCCCCACTACTGATGTCGGGCTAACTGGTCTATAATTACCCGTTTTCTCGCTCTCTCCTTTTTTATAAAGTAGTGTTACATTAACTACCCTCCAGTCCATAGGAACTGATCCCGAGTTGATAGACTGTTGGAAAATGATCACCAATGCATCCACTATTTCTAGGGCCACTTCCTTAAGTACTCTGGGATGCAGACAATCAGGCCCCAGGGATTTATCGGCATTCAATCCCATCAATTTCCCCAACACAATTTCCCGCCTAATAAAGATTTCCTTTAGTTCCTCCTTCTCTCTAGACCCTCGGTCCCCTAGTACATCCGGAAGGTTATTTGTGTCTTCCTTCATGAAGACAGAACCAAAGTATTTGTTCAATTGGTCTGCCATTTCTCTGTTCCCTATTATAAATTCATCTGAGTCCGACTGCAAGAGACCTACGTTTGTCTTCACTAATCTTTTTCTCTTCACATATCTATAGAAGCTTTTGCAGTCAGTTTTTATGTTCCCGGCAAGCTTCCTCTCGTACTCTATTTCCCCCCTCCTAATCAAACCCTTTGTCCTCCTCTACTGAATTAGAATTTCTCCCAGTCCTCAGGTTTGCTGCTTTTTTTGGCCAATTTATATGCCTCTTCCTTGGATCTAACAATATCTTTAATTTCCCTTGTTAGCCACGGTTGAGCCACCTTCCCTGTTTTATTTTTACTTCAGACAGGGATGTATAATTGTTGAAGTTCATCCATGTGATCTATAAATGTTTGCCATTGCCTAGCCACCGTCAACCCTTTAAGTATCATTTGCTAGTTTATTCTAGCCAATTCACGCCTCATGCCGTCGAAGTTAGCTTTCCTTAAGTTCAGGACCCTAGTTTCTGAATTAGCTGTGTTACTCTCCATCTTAATAAAGGATTCTACCATATTATGGTCACTCTTCCCCAAGGGGCCTCGCACAACAAGATTGCTA
This sequence comes from Pristiophorus japonicus, assembly GCF_044704955.1. Taxonomy (NCBI): domain Eukaryota; kingdom Metazoa; phylum Chordata; class Chondrichthyes; family Pristiophoridae; genus Pristiophorus; species Pristiophorus japonicus. Next base: position 12,030,110 of record NC_092006.1, read on the forward strand.
ATTAGCCCCTTCTCATTACACATCACCCAGTCTAGGATGACCAGCTCTCTAGTTGGTTCCTCGACATATTGGTCAAGAAAACCATCCCTAATACACTCCAGGAAATCCTCCTCCACCGCATTGCTACCAGTTTGGTTAGCCCAATCTATATGTAGATTAATGTCGCCCATGATAACTGCTGTACCTTTATTGCACACATCCCTTATTTCTTGTTTGATGCTGTCCCTAACCTCACTACTACTGTTTGCTGGTCTGTACACAACTCCCAACAGCGTTTCTGCCCTTTGGTATTCTGCAGCTCCACCCATACGGATTCCACATCATCCTAGCTAATGTCCTTCCTTACTATTGCATTAATTTCCTCTTTAACCAGCAACGCCACCCCGCCTCCTTTTCCTTTCTGTCTATCCTTCCTAAATGTTGAATACCCCTGGATGTTGAGTTCCTAGCCTTGGTCATCCTGGAGACATAAGAACATAAGAACATAAGAATTAGGAACAGGAGTAGACCATCTAGCCCCTCGAACCTGCTCCACCATTCAACAAGATCATGGCTGATCTGGCCGTGGACTCAGCTCCACTTACCCACCTGCTCCCCATAACCCTTAATTCCCTTATTGGTTAACAATCTATCTATCTGTGATTTGAATACATTCAGTGAGCTAGTCTCAACTGCTTCCTTGGGCAGAGAATTCCACAGATTCACAACCCTCTGGGAGAAGAAATTCCTTCTCAACTCGGTTTTAAATTGGCTCCCCCGTATTTTGAGGCTGTGCCCCCTAGTTCTAGTCTCCCCGACCAGTGGAAACAACCTCTCTGCCTCAATCTTGTCTATCCCTTTCATTATTTTAAATGTTTCGATAAGATCACTCCTCATCCTTCCGAACTCCAACGAGTAAAGACCCAGTCTACTCAATCTATCATCATAAGGTAACCCCCTCATCTCTGGAATCAGCCTAGTGAATCGTCTCTGTACCCCCTCCAAAGCTAGTATATCCTTCCTTAAGTAGGGTGACCAAAACTGCACGCAGTACTCCAGTTGCGGCCTCACCAATACCCTGTACAGTTGCAGAAGGACCTCCCTGCTTTTGTACTCCATCCCTCTCGCAATGAAGGCCAACATTCCATTCGCCTTCCTGATTACCTGCTGCACCTGCAAACTAACTTTTTGGGATTCATGCACAAGGACCCCCAGGTCCCTCTGCACCGCAGCATGTTGTAATTTCTCCCCATTCAAATAATATTCCCTTTTACTGTTTTTTTTCCCAAGGTGGATGACCTCACATTTTCCGACATTGTATTCCATCTGCCAAACCTTAGCCCATTCGCTTAACCTATCTAAATCTCTTTGCAGCCTCTCTGTGTCCTCTACACAACCCGCATTCCCACTAATCTTTGTGTCATCTGCAAATTTTGTTGCACTACACTCTGTCCCCTCTTCCAGGTCATCTATGTATATCATAAACAGTTGTGGTCCCAGCACCGATCCCTGTGGCACACCACTAACCATGTCTCTGTGATGCCAATTACATCATATCCATTAACTGCTATCTGTATAGTTAATTCGTCCACCTTATTCTGAATACTCCTTGCATTGAGGCACAGAGCCTTCAGGCTTGTCTTTGTAACACACTTCACCCCTTTAGAATTTTGCTGTAATGTGGCCCTTTTTATTTTTTGCCTTGGGTTTCTCTGCCCTCCACTTTTACTATTCTCCTTTCAATCTTTTGCCTCTGTCTCCCTTTTATTTCCCTCTGTCTCCCTGCATAGTTTTTCATCCCCCTGCCATATTAGTTTAACTCCTCCCCAACAGCACTAGCAAACACTCACCCGAGGACATTGGTTCCGGTCCTGCCTAGGTGCAGACCGTCCGGTTTGTACTGGTCCCACCTCCCCCAGAACCAGTTCCAATGTCCCAGGAATTTGAATCCCTCCCTTCTGCACCACTCCTCAAGCCACGTATTCATCTGAGCTATCCTGCGATTCCTACTCTGACTAGCACATGGCACTGGTAGCAATCCTGAGATTACTACTTTTGAGGTCCTACTTTTTAATTTAGCTCCTAGCTGCCTAAATTCGTCTCGTAGGACCTCATCCCTTTTTTTACCTATATCGTTGGTACCTATATGCACCACAACAACTGGCTGTTCACCCTCCCTTTTCAGAATGTCCTGCACCCGCTCCGAGACATCCTTGACCCTTGCACCAAAGAGGCAACATACCATCCTGGAGTCTCAGTTGCGGCCACAGAAATGCCTATCTATTCCCCTTACAATTGAATCCCCTATCAGTATCGCTCTCCCACTCTTTTTCCTGCCCTCCTGTGCAGCAGAGCCACCCACGGTGCCATGAACTTGGCTGCTGCTGTCTTCCCCTGATGAGTCATCCCCCTCAACAGTACCCAAAGCGGTGTATCTGTTTTGCAGGGGGATGACCGCAGGGGACCCCTGCACTACCTTCCTTGCACTGCTCTTCCTGTAAGCTCCGTGTTTTACTGTAAACGCCGTGTTTTACTGTACAGCACCGTGTTTTACTGTACAGCTCCGTGCTTTACTGTACAGCTGTGTTTTACTGTACAGCACCGCATTTTACTGTACAGTGCCGTGTTTTGCTTTACAGTGTTGTGTTTTACTGTACAGCTCCGTGTTTCACTGTACAGTGCTGTGTTTCACTGTACAGTGCTGTGTTTTACTGTACAGCGCGTGCTTTACTGTACTGCTCTGTGTTTTACTGTACAGCACCATGCTTTACTATACAGCTCCGTGTTTTACTGTACTGCTCTGTGTTTACTGTTCAGTGCCGTGCTTTACTGTACAGCTCCGTGTTTTACTGTACAGCTCCATGTTTTACTGTACTGCTCTGTGTTTTACTGTACAGCTCCTTGTTTTACTGTACAGTGCCGTGTTTTACTGTACGCCATGTTTTACTGTACAGCTCCTTATTTTACTGTACTGCTCTGTGTTTTACTGTACAGCTCCTTGTTTTACTGTACTGCTCTGTGTTTAACTGTACAGCTCCGTGTTTTACTGTACAGTGCCATGTTTTACTGTAATGCTCTGTGTTTTACTGTACAGTGTTGTGTTTTAGTGTACAGCCCTGTGTTACTGTACAGCGCCATGTTTTACTGTACTGCTCTGTTTTACTGTACTGCTCCTTGTTTTACTGTACAGTGCCGTGTTTTACTGTACAGTGTTGTGTTTTACTGTACTGCTCCTTGTTTTACTGTACAGTGCTGTGTTTTACTGTACAGTGTTGTGTTTTACTGTACAGCCCTGTGTTTTACTGCACACATGTTTTACTGTACTGCTGTGTTTTACTGTACAGCTCCTTGTTTTACTGTACAGTGGCATGTTTTACTGGACAGTGCCGTGTTTTACTGTACAGCTCTGTTTTACTGTACAGTTCCGTGTTTTACTGTACAGTGCCGTGTTGTGCTGTGCAGCTGTGTTTTACTGTACAGTGCCGTGTTTTACTGTACAGCTCTGTGTTTTACTGTACAGTGCTGTGTTTTACTGTATAGCTCCTTGTTTTACTGTACAGCTGTGTTTTACTGTACAGTGCCATGTTTTACTGTACAGCGCTGTGTTTTACTGTAGAGTGCCGTGTTTTACTGTGCAGCTCTCTGTTTTACTGTACAGCGCTGTGTTTTACTGTAGAGTGCCGTGTTTTACTGTATAGCTCTCTGTTTTACTGTACAGCGCTGTGTTTTACGGTAGAGTGCCGTGTTTTACTGTACAGCTCTCTGTTTTACTGTACAGCACTGTGTTTTACTGTAGAGTGCCGTGTTTTACTGTACTGCTCCGTGTTTTACTATACAGTGCTGTGTTTTACTGTACAGCTCTGTTTTACTGTACAGGTCCGTGTTTTACTGTACAGCTGTGTTTTACTGTACAGCTTTGTGTTTTACTGTACAGTGCCATGTTTTACTGTAATGCTCTGTGTTTTACTGTACAGTGCCGTGTTTTACTGTACAGCTCTGTGTTTTACTGTACAGCGCCGTGTTTTACTGTACAGCTCTCTGTTTTACTGTACAGTGCCTTGTTTTACTGTACAGCGCTGTATTTTACTGTACAGTGCCGTGTTTTACTGTAATGCTCTGTTTTACTGTACAGTGCCGTGTTTTACTGTACAGCACCGTGTTTTACTGTACAGCGCGTGTTTTACTGTACAGCACTGTTTTACTGTACAGCACCGTGTTTTACTGTACAGTGCCGTGTTTTACTGTACAGCTCTGTGTTTGACTGTATAATGCTGTGTTTTACTGTACAGCTGTGTTTTACTGTACAGTACCATGTTTTAATGTACAGCTCTGTTTTACTGTACAGTGCAGTGTTTTACTGTACAGCTGTGTTTTACTGTACAGTGCAGTGTTTTACTGTACAGCACTGTTTTACTGTACAGCACCGCATTTTACTGTACAGTGCCGTGTTTTACTGTACAGCTGTGTTTTACTGTACAGTGCTGTTTTACTGTACAGCTGTGTTTCACTGTACAGTGCCGTGTTTTACTGTAAAGTGCCATGTTTTACTGTATAGTGCAGTGTTTGACTGTATAATGCTGTGTTTTACTGTACAGCTGTGTTTTACTGTACAGTACCATGTTTTAATGTACAGCTCTGTTTTACTGTACAGTGCAGTGTTTTACTGTACAGCACTGTTTTACTGTACAGCACCGCATTTTACTGTACAGTGCCGTGTTTTACTGTACAGCTGTGTTTTACTGTACAGTGCTGTTTTACTGTACAGCTGTGTTTCACTGTACAGTGCCGTGTTTTACTGTAAAGTGCCATGTTTTACTGTATAGTGCAGTGTTTTACTGTACAGTGCTGTGTTTTACTGTACAGCTCTGTGTTTCACTGTACAGCGCCGTGTTTTACTGTACAGCTGTGTTTCACTGTACAGTGCCGTGTTTTACTGTACAGCTCTGTTTTACTGTGCAGTGCAGTGTTTTACTGTACAGCTGCGTGTTTTACTGCACAGCGGCGTGTTTTATTGTACAGTGCCATGTTTTACTGTACTGCTTTGTGTTTCACTGTACAGTGCCGTGTTTTGCTGTACAGCTGTGTTTTACTGTACAGTGCAGTGTTTTACTGTACAGCGCTGTGTTTTACTGTACTCCGTGTTTTACTGTATTGCTCCATGTATTACTGTACAGCGCTGTGTTTTACTGTACAGCTGTGTTTTACTGTACAGCACTGTTTTACAGTACAGCACCGTGTTTTACTGTACAGTGCTGTGTTTTACTGTACAGCTCCGCGTTTTACTATACAGCTCCGCGTTTTACTGTACAGTGCCGTGTTTTACTGTACAGCTGTGTTTTACTGTACAGCTGCGTGTTTTACTGTACAGTGCGTGTTTTACTGTACAGCACTGTTTTACTGTACTGCTCCGTGCTTTACTGTGCAACGCGTGTTTTACTGTACAGTGCGTGTTTCACTACAGCGCTGTGTTTTACTGTACAGCTCTGCCTGTTTTACTGTACAGTGCTGTGTTTTACTGTACAGCTCTGTTTTACTGTACAGCTCTGTGTTTTACTGTACAGCTCTGTTTCACTGTACAGTGCCGTGTTTTACTGTACAGTGCTGTGTTTTACTGTACAGCTCCGTGTTTTACTGTACAGTGCCGTGTTTTACTGTATAGTGCAGTGTTTTACTGTACAGTGCTGTGTTTAACTGTACAGCTCCGTGTTTTACTGTACAGTGCCATGTTTCACTGTACAGCTCTGTGTTTCACTGTACAGTGCCGTGTTTTACTGTACAGCTGTGTTTTACTGTACAGTGCTGTGTTTTACTGTATAGTGCCATGTTTTACTGTATAGTGCAGTGTTTTATTGTACAGTGCTGTGCTTTACTGTACAGCTCTGTGTTTCACTGTACAGTGCCGTGTTTCACTGTACAGCTCTGTGTTTCACTGTATAGTGCCGTGTTTTACTGTACAGCTCTGTGTTTTACTGTACAGTGCCGTGTTTCACTGTACAGCTCTGTGTTTTACTGTACAGCTGCGTGTTTTACTGCACAGCGGCGTGTTTTACTGTACAGTGCCATGTTTTACTGTACAGCTCTGTGTTTCACTGTACAGTGCCGTGTTTTACTGTACAGCTGTGTTTTACTGTACAGTGCAGTGTTTTACTGTACAGCGCCGTGTTTTACTGTACAGCGCCGTGTTTTACAGTACAGCGCCGTGTTTTACTGTATTGCTCCGTGTTTTACTGTACAGTGCTGTGTTTTACTGTACAGTGCTGTGTTTTACAGTACAGCTCCGCGTTTTACTGTACAGTGCCGTGTTTTACTGTACAGCTCTGTTTTACTGTACAGTGCAGTGTTTTACTGTACTGCTGTGTTTTACTGTATAGTGCCATGTTTTACTGTACAGCTGCGTGTTTTACTGTACAGCACTGTGTTTTACTGTACTGCTCCGTGTTTTACTGTACTGCTCCGTGTTTTACTGTGCAACGCGTGTTTTACTGTATAGTGTGTGTTTCACTGTACAGCGCTGTGTTTTACTGTACAGCTCTGCCTGTTTTTCTGTATAGTGCCGTGTTTTACTGTACAGTGGCATGTTTTACGATACAGTGCCGTGTTTTACTGTACAGCTCTGCGTGTTTTACTGTACAGTGGCATGTTTTACTGTACCGCACCGTGTTTTACTGTACAGTGCCGTGTTTTAAGGCAGTGCTGGATTCCTCCAGTCACGACTGTTGAATCGGCACAACACGAGAAATACTTCCCAAAAGTTCAAAGATTTGAAAGGACTGATTTATTGAGCAGCAACAGCACCGAGCTGGAGGGACAGTTCATCATCATCGTCATAGATAGTCCATCAGAATCGAGGAAAACGTGCTTCCACTCTAAGCATGAGTCCTTAGGTGACTGAACAGCCCAATCCGAGAGCCACGGTCCCTGTCACAGGTGGGACAGACAGTGGTTGAGGGAAGGGGAGGGTGGGACTGGTTTGCCGCACGCTCCTTCCGCTGCCTGCGCTTGGTTTCTGCACGCTCTCGGCGACGAGACTCGAGGTGCTCAGCGCCCTCCCGGATGCACTTCCTCCACTTAGGGCGGACTGGTCTTTGGGCCGGGGACTCCCAGGTGTCGCTGGGGATGTTGCACTTTATCAGGGAGGCTTTGAGGGTGGTCCCTTGTAACGTTTCCTCTGCCCACCTTTGGCTCGTTTGCCGTGAAGGAGTTCCGAGTAGAGCGCTTGCTTTGGGAATCTCGTGTCTGGCATATGGAGCGGAGCTGATTGAGTGTGGTCAGTGCTTCGATGCTGGGGATGTTGGCCTGGTCGAGGACGCTAACGTTGGTGCGTCTGTTCTCCCAGGGGATTTGCAGGATCTTGCGGAGACATCGTTGGTGGTATTTGTCCAGCGACTTGAGGTGTCTACTGTACATGGTCCATGTCTCTGAGCCATACAGGAGGGCGGGTATTATTACAGACCTGTAGACCAGGTGGCAGATTTGAGGGCCTGGTCTTCAAACACTCTTTTCCTCAGGCGGCCGAAGGTTACACTGGCGCACTGGAGGCGGTGTTGGACCTTGTCATCAATGTCTGCTCTTGTTGATCAGAGGCTCCCAGGTTATAGGAAATTGTCCACGTTGTCCAGGGCCGCGCCGTGGATCTTGACGGCAGCACAGGCTGATGGCACAACATCCACGGCAAAAGCACTAAGGGAGATGGTGACAGGAGGTCCTGAGGTTCAGCGGGGCTGGGGGGATGTGGGGGAGACTGAGTGCGGGGAGGGGGTCACTGCGTCAGATAAGGTGCAGAATCAACCCGGGATAAAGGGTTAAATTCTGAGCACAGCTTCCATAAACTGGGCTTGTATTCCCTCGTGCTTGAAAAATTAAGGTGTGAGTTAATTGCCGTGTTTAACATGATTAAAGGCTTGACAGGTTGATTGAGAGAAACTACTTCTTCTGGTGGGAGGAGTCCAGAATAAGGGGGAACTAATGAGAGTCAGTGTGTGTGGGACCCGTACCCCAGTGAGAGACAGTGTGTGTGGGTCCCGTACCCCAGTGAGAGTCAGTGTGTGTGGGACTGTACCCCAGTGAGAGTCAGTGTGTGTGGGACCCGTACCCCAGTGTGAGTCAGTGTGTGTGGGACCCGTACCCCAGTGAGAGTCAGTGTGTGTGGGACCCGTACCCCAGTGAGAGACAGTGTCTGTGGGACTGTACCCCAGTGAGAGTCAGTGTGTGTGGGACCCGTACCCCAGTGAGAGTCAGTGTGTGTGGGACTGTACCCCAGTGAGAGTCAGTGTGTGTGGGACCCGTATCCCAGTGAGAGTCAGTGTGTGTGGGACCCGTACCCCAGTGAGAGTCAGTGTGTGTGGGACCCATACCCCAGTGAGAGACAGTGTCTGTGGGACTGTACCCCAGTGAGAGTCAGTGTGTGTGGGACCCGTACCCCAGTGAGAGTCAGTGTGTGTGGGACTGTACCCCAGTGAGAGTCAGTGTGTGTGGGACCCGTACCCCAGTGAGAGTCAGTGTGTGTGGAACCCGTACCCCAGTGAGAGTCAGTGTGTGTGGGACCTGTACCCCAGTGAGAGTCAGTGTGTGTGGGACCCGTACCCCAGTGAGAGTCAGTGTGTGTGGGACTGTGCCCCAGTGAGAGTCAGTGTGTGTGGGACTGTACCCCAGTGAGAGTCAGTGTGTGTGGGACCCATATCCCAGTGAGAGTCAGTGTGTGTGGGACCCGTACCCCAGTGAGAGTCAGTGTGTGTGGGACCCGTACCCCATTGAGAGTCAGTGTGTGTGGGACCTGTACCCCAGTGAGAGTCAGTGTGTGTGGGACCCATACCCCAGTGAGAGTCAGTGTGTGTGGGACCCGTACCCCAGTGAGAGTGAGTGTGTGTGGGACTGTACCCCAGTGAGAGGCAGTGTGTGTGGGACCCATACCCCAGTGAGAGTCAGTGTGTGTGGAACCCATACCCCAGTGAGAGGCAGTGTGTGTGGGACCCATACCCCAGTGAGAGGCAGTGTGTGTGGGACCCATACCCCAGTGAGAGTCAGTGTGTGTGGGACCCGTACCCCAGTGAGAGTCAGTGTGTATGGGACCCGTACCCCAGTGAGAGGCAGTATGTGTGGGACCCATACCCCAGTGAGAGTCAGTGTGTGTGGGACCCGTACCCCAGTGAGAGTCAGTGTGTGTGGGACCCGTACCCCAGTGAGAGTCAGTGTGTATGGGACCCGTACCCCAGTGAGAGGCAGTGTGTGTGGGACCCATACCCCAGTGAGAGTCAGTGTGTGTGGGACTGTACCCCAGTGAGAGGCAGTGTGTGTGGGACTGTACCCCAGTGAGAGGCAGTGTGTGTGGGACTGTACCCCAGTGAGAGTTCATGGTAAATAAAGGTTGCGAAAGCAGTATTTCTGTGGTGGTGTTAACCTTAATGGGATTAGAGCTGAGATAGTGACACACCTGCCTTGGTTGTAAGGTGCGCCCACAACACTGTGTGTGTGAGAAGGTAACTGTGGAAATGCCAAGGTTGAAGCGTGATTGACAGGTAGGATTAGAATGGAGATTGGTGCGTGTGTGTAACAGATGGGGTGGCCCTCTCCAACTAACAGAGGCTGGTCTCCATTACTCTCTCCCCCAGTCCTACCCAAGATCCCAGGGACATCAGCTGTCTTTTACTGATGTTGATTGAGGGATAAATATTGGCCCCAGGACACCGGGGAGAACTCCCCCTGCTCTTCTTCCAATAGTGGCCCCGGGATCTTTTACATCCACCCGAGAGGGCAGACGGGGCCTCGTTTTAACATCTCATCCAAAAGACGGCACCTCCGACAGTGCAGCGCTCCTTCACTACTGCCCCTCTGACAATGCGGCGCTCCCTCAGTACTGCCCCTCCGACAACGCAGTGCGGCGCTCCCTCAGTACTGCCCCTCCGACAGTGCGGCGCTCCCTCAGTACTGCCCCTCCGACAGTGCGGCGCTCCCTCAGTACTGCCCCTCCGACAGTGCGGCGCTCCCTCAGTACTGCCCCTCCGACAGTGCGGCGCTCCCTCAGTACTGCCCCTCCGACAGTGCGGCGCTCCCTCAGTACTGCCCCTCCGACAGTGCGACGCTCCCTCAGTACTGCCCCTCCGACAGTGCGGCGCTCCCTCAGTACTGCCCCTCCGACAGTGTGGCACTCCCTCAGTACTGCCCCTCCGACAGTGCGACGCTCCCTCAGTACTGCCCCTCCGACAGTGCGGCATTCCCTCAGTACTGCCCCTCCGACAGTGCGGCATTCCCTCAGCACTGCATTGGGAGTGTCAGGCTAGATTTCTTTGTGCTCAAGTCCCTGGAGTGGGGAGTCGAACCCACAACCTTCTGACTTAGAGCTGAGAGAGAGAGAGAGAGAGTGCTACCCACTGAGCCAACTAAATATGAATTCCCCCAGTTGCCGTGGTCGGATTTGAACTTGGGTCTCCAAATCATTAGTCCAGGCCTCTGGATAACTACTCCAGTGACGTAATCTCTATGCTGCCATTTCCCATCCAACTCTTTCGTACTTGGCCTCCTGGATGGCTCCGCTCTGCCTTGTTCCCCGTTCCAGCAAGTGAGAGACAGATATATCCCTTCTACTGAGCTTAGCGCTGGAAAGTGCGCGCTATGCCTCGAAATCCACGCCACGCTGATGTCAGCAGGCAGTACGAGGTGTACGAAAGCATGGGCCTTACACTAAACATCTGTAAGACAAAAGTCCTCCGCCAACCTGACCCCGCCACACAGCACTGCCCTCCAGTCATCAAGATCCACAGCGCAGCCCTGGACAACGTGGACCACTTTCCATACCTTGGGAGCCTATTATCAACAAGGGCAGACATCAATCACGAGGTTCAACACCACCTCCAGTGCGCCAACGTAGCCTTCGGCCACCTGAGGAAGAGAGTGTTTGAAGACCAGGCCCTCAAATCTGGCACCAAGCTCATGGTCTACAGGGCTGTAGTGATACCCGCCCTCCTGTATGGCTCGGAGACGTGGACCATATACAGCAGACACCTCAAGTCGCTGGAGAAATATCACCAATGATGCTTCAGCAAGATCCTGCAAATCCCCAGGGAAGACAGACACACCAACGTTAGTGTCCTCGACCAGGCCAACATCCCTAGCATCGAAGCACTGACCACACTAGACCAGCTACGTTGGGCGGGCCACATTGTTCACATGCCCGACATGAGACTCCCAAAGCAAGCGCTCTACTCGGAACTCCTACACGGCAAACGAGCCCCAGGTGGGCAGAGGAAATGTTTCAAGGACACGCTCAAAGCTTCCCTGATAAAGTGCAAGGGTCAAGGATGTCTCGGAGCGGCTGCAGGACATTTTGAAGTGGGAGGGTGATCAGCCAGTTGTCGTGGTGCATATAGGTACCAACGATTTAAGTAAAAAAAGGATGAGGTCCTACAAGCTGAATTTAGGCAGCTAGGAGCTAAATTAAAAAGTAGGACCTCAAAAGTAGTAATCTCAGGATTGCTACCAGTGCCACGTGCTAGTCAGAGTAGGAATCGCAGGATAGCTCAGATGAATACGTGACTTGAGGAGTGGTGCAGAAGGGAGGGATTCAAATTCCTGGGAGATTGGAACTGGTTCTGGGGGAGGTGGGACCAGTACAAACCGGACGGTCTGCACCTGGGCAGGATCGGAACCAATGTCCTAGGGGGAGTGTTTGCTAGTGCTGTTAGGGAGGGGTTAAACTAATATGGCAGGGGGATGGGAACCTATTCAGGGAGACAGAGGGAAGTAAAATGGGGGCAGAAGCAAAAGATAGAAAGAAAAAAAGTAAAAGTGGAGGGCAGAGAAACCCAAGGCAAAAATCAAAAAGGGCCACATCACAGCAAAAGTCTAAAGGGACAAAGTGTGTTAAAAAGACAAGCCTGAAGGCTCTGTGCCTCAATGTGAGGAGTATTCGTAATAAGGTGGACGAATTAACTGCACAGGCAGCTATTAACGAATATGATATAACTGGGATTGCTCCAGGGTGACCAAGGCTGGGAACTCAACATCCAGGGGTATTCAACATTCAGGAAGGGTAGACAGAAAGGAAAAGGAGGTGGGGTAGCATTGTTGGTTAGAGAAGAAATTAACGCAATAGTAAGGAAGGGCATCGGCTTGGATGATGTGGAATCTGTATGGGTACAGCTGCGGAATGCCAAAGGGCAGAAAATGCTAGTGGGAGTTGTGTACAGACCAGCAAACATAAGTAGTAGTGAGGTTGGGGACAGCATCAAACAAGAAATTAGGGATGCGTGCAATAAAGGTACAGCACTTATCATGGGCGACTTTAATTGACAACACAGTAGCAATACGGTGGAAAAGGATTTCCTGGAGTGTATTAGGGATGGTTTTCAAGACCAATATGTCAAGGAACCAACGAGATGGCTGGCCATCCTAGCCTGGGTGATGTGTCACGAGAAAGGACTAATTAGCAATCTTGTTGTGTGAGGCCCCTTGGGGAAGAGTGACCATAATATGGTAGAATTCTTTATTAAGATGGAGAGTGACACAGTTAATTCAGAGACTAGGGTCCTGAACTTAAGGAAAGGTAACTTTGATGGTATGAGACGTGAATTGGCTAGAATAGACTAGCAAATGATACTTAAAGGGTTGACAGTGGAGAGGCAATGGCAAACAATTAAAGATCACATGGATGAACTTCAACAATTGTATACCCTTGTCTGGAGTAAAAATAAAACGGGGAAGGTGGCTCAACCGTGGCTAACAAGGGAAATAAGGGATAATGTTATATCCAAGGAAGAGGCATATAAATTGGCCAGAAAAATCAGCAAACCTGAGGACTGGGAGAAATTTAGAATTCAGCAGAAGTGGACAAAGGGTTTAATTAAGAAGGGGAAAATAGAGTATGAGAGGAAGCTTGCTGGGAACATAAAAACTGACTGCAAAAGCTTCTGTAAATATGTGAAGAGAAAAAGATTAGTGAAGACAAACGTAGGTCCCTTGCAGTCAGAATCAGGTGAATTTATAATGGGGAACCAAGAAATGGCAGACCAATTGAACAAATACTTTGGATCTGTCTTCACGAAGGAAGACACAAATAACAAATACTAGGGGACCGAGGGTCTAGTGAGTAGGAGGAACTGAGGGATATCCTTATTAGCCAGGAAGTGGTGTTAGGGAAACTGATGGGATTGAAGGCCGATAAATCCCCAGGGCCTGATAGTCTGCATCCCAGAGTACTTAAGGAAGTGGCCCTAGAAATAATGGATGCATTGGTGATCATTTTCCAACAGTCAATCCGACTCTGGATCAGTTCCTATGGACTGGAGGGTAGCGAATATAACACCACTTTTTAAAAAAGGAGGGAGAGAGAAAACAGGGAATTATAGACCGGTTAGCCTGACATCAGTAGTGGGGAAAATGTTGGAATCAATTATTAAAGATGAAATAGAAGCGCATTTGGAAAGCAATGACAAGTCAGCATGGATTTATGAAAGGGAAATCATGCTTGACAAACCTTCTAGATTTTTTTGAGGATGTAACTAGTAGAGTGGACAAGGGAGAACCAGTGGATGTGGTGTATTTGGACTTTCAAAAGGCTTTTGACAAGGTCCCACACAAGAGCTTGGTGTGCAAAATCAAAGCACTTGGCATTGGGGGTAATGTATTGACGTGGATAGAGAATTGGTTGGCAGACAGGAAGCAGAGAGTCGGGATAAATGGGTCCTTTTCAGAATGGCAGACAGTGACCAGTGGGGTGCTGCAGGGCTCAGTGCTGGGACTCCAGCTATTTACAATATACATCAATGATTTTGATGCAGGAATTGAGAGTAATACCTCTAAGTTTGCAGATGACACTAAGCTGGGTGGTGGTGTGAGCTGTGAGGAGGATGCTAAGAGGCTGCAGGGTGACTTGGACAGGTTAGATGAATGTGCAAATGCATGGCAGATGCAGTATAATGTGGATAAATGTGAGGTTATCCACTTTGGTGGCAAAAACTTGAAGGCAGAATATTATCTGAATGGTGGCAGATTAGGAAAAGGGGAGGTGCAATGAGACCTGGGTGTCATGGTACATCAGTCATTGAAAGTTGGCATGCAGGTACAGCAGGCGGTGAAGGCAAATGGTATGTTGGCCTTCAGAGCGAGAGGATTTGAGTATAGGAGCAGGGAGGTCTTATTGCAGTTGTACAGGGCCTTGGTGAGGCCTCACCTGGAATATTGTGTTCAGTTTTGGTCGTCTAATCTGAGGAAGGACATTCTTGCTATTGAGGGAGTGCAGCAAAGGTTCACCAGACTGATTCCTGGGATGGCAAGACTGACATACGAGGAGAAACTGGATCGACTGGGCCTGTATTCACTGGAGTTTAGAAGAATGAGAGGGGATCTCATAGAAACATATAAAATTCTGACGGGACTGGACAGGTTAGATGCAGGAAGAATGTTCCCGATGTTGGGGAAGTCCAGAACCAGGGGTCACAGTCTAAGGATAAGGGGTAAGCCATTTAGGACTAAGATGAGGAGAAACTTCTTCACTCAGAGAATTGTGAACCTGTGGAACTCTCTTCCGCAGAGAGTTGTTGATGCCAGTTCGTTAGATCTATTCAAGAGGGAGTTGGATATGGCCCTTACGGCTAAAGGCATCAAGGGGTATGAAGAGAAAGCGGGAAAGGGGTACTGAGGGAATGATCAGCCATGATCTTATTGAATGGTGGTGCAGGCTCGAAGGGCCGAATGGCCTGATCCTGCACCTGCTTTCTATGTTTCTAAGTTTCTATCCCCACCGACACCTGTGCAACCACCCCTGACTTTGTCCATCACTGCATTCCTCTCATGTGCTCTTCATTGTTACCATGCACAGCTCTGAATAATGCGGGGACCCACAGCTGTCAACCCATCACTCCCCATCCAGGTATTCAGCTCTGCTGCTCCTGTCCCTGCACATCGAATCATTTTAATTGCCCATTGTTGCCTTTGTAACATTGATTGATGAATGGGTGGTGTGCTCTATTTACAGCTGCATTAAGCCACAGGCAAACAGCAATCATGCTTTGATACCCTGTCATACACTCAGATCGAGACCCGCCCCTTACATCTCCCGAAGGTTTCGGCTGTTGTTTGGGGTCATGAGAACATAAGAAATAGGAGCAAGAGTAGGCCATTCGGCCCCTCGAGCCTGCTCCGCCATTCAAGACGATCATGGCTGATCCGATCATGGACTCAGCTCCACTTCCCCGCCCGCTCCCCATAACCCTCGACTCCCTTATCGTTCAAATATCTATCTATCTCCACCTTAAATATATTCAGCCTCCACAGCTCTCTGGGACAGAGAATTCCACGGATTCACCACCCTCTGAGAGAAGAAATTCCTCCTCATCTAGGAGACGAAACAAATATATGAGGCAGAAGGGAATAGAGGGTTATGCTGGGAGGAGGCTCGAGTGGAGCATAAACGCCAGCATGGACGGATTGGGCTGAATGGCCTGTTTCTGAGCTGTATATCCTACAACAACAACTTGTATTTATATAGCACCTTTAAAGGCACTTCACAGGAGTATTATACAATACAAAATGTGACAAAAAATTTGACACCGAGCCGCATAAGGAGAAATTAGCGCAGATGTCCAAAAGCTTGATCAAAGAGGTCGGTTTTAAGGAGCGTCTTGAAGGAGGAAAGAGAGGCGGAGAGGTTTAGGGAGGGAGTTCCAGAGCTTGGGGCCCAGGCTGAAGGCACGGCCGGCGATGGCTTGGGTGATGGAAATCGGGGGATGCTCAAGAGGGCAGAATTAGAGGAGCGCAGAGATCTCTGAGGTGGGGGGTTTGGCGGGCGGGCTGGAGGAGATTACAGAGATAGGGAGGGGCGAGGCCATGGAGGGATTTGAAAACAAGGATGAGAATTTTGAAATTGAGGCGTTGCTTAACCGGAAGCTGATGTAGGTCAGCGAGCACAGGGGGTGATGTGTGAGCGGGACTCGGTGCGAGTTAGGGCACGGGGCAGCAAGCACAGGGGGTGATGGGTGAGCGGGACTCGGTGCGAGTTAGGGCACGGGGCAGCAAGCACAGGGGGTGATGGGTGAGCGGGACTCGGTGCGAGTTAGGACACGGGGGCAGTGAGCACAGGGGGTGATGGGTGAGCGGGACTCGGTGCGAGTTAGGACACGGGGGCAGTGAGCACAGGGGGTGATGGGTGAGCGGGACTCGGTGCGAGTTAGGGCACGGGGCAGCAAGCACAGGGGGTGATGGGTGAACGGGACTCGGTGCGAGTTAGGACACGGGGCAGCAAGCACAGGGGGTGATGGGTGAACGGGACTGGGTGCGAGTTAAGACACGGGGCAGCGAGCACAGGGGGTGATAGGTGAGCGGGACTCGGTGCGAGTTAGGATACGGGGACAGCGAGCACAGCGGGTGATTGGTGAGCGGGACTCAGTGCGAGTTAAGACACGGGGCAGCGAGCACAGGGGGTGATGGGTGAGCGGGACTCGGTGCGAGTTAGGATACGGGGACAGCGAGCACAGCGGGTGATTGGTGAGCGGGACTCGGTGCGAGTTAAGACACGGGGCAGCGAGCACAGGGGGTGATGGGTGAGCGGGACTCGGTGCAAGTTAGGACACGGGGGCAGTGAGCACAGGGGATGAGGGGTGATTGGGACTCGGTGCGAGTTAGGACACGGGGCAGCGAGCACAGGGGGTGATGGGTGAGCGGGACTCGGTGCAAGTTAGGACACGGGGGCAGTGAGCAAAGGGGATGAGGGGTGATTGGGACTCGGTGCGAGTTAGGACACGGGGTAGCGAGCACAGGGGGTGATGGGTGAGCGGGACTCGGTGCGAGTTAGGACACGGGGGCAGTGAGCACAGGGGGTGAGGGGTGATTGGGACTCGGTGCGAGATTCAATCGGGACTTTCAAACGGGGGAATTGGGTAAATACTGGAAGGGGGGAAATGTGCCGGGCTGTGGGGAAAGAGCAGGGGGGAGTGGGACTGATTGGATCGCTCTGTCACAGAGCCGGCACAGCACGGGCTCGATAGGACCAATGGCCTCCTCCTGTGCCGTGAGATTCATGGCTCAGATGTCATGTGATCAAACCCCCAGGATACATCAAGGCAGCATTGGCAGGACGAAACGCTGAGGGCTTGAAGTTGCGCTCGGGGCTGGGTCGGAGAGGCGGCAGGCCTAGAATCCCCCTGGAGAGCAAGGCTGCCCTTGAGCAAATCAGGGTGCGTGAGGCTCCATCAGCGAACCCGAGCAAGGCCCGAGTGCAAAGGGGAGCCAGCGTTCACCTGCATTCCTGACCCGGGGTACTTGTGCATGAAACACAAAAGGATAGTATTCAGGAACAGCAAGTGATCAGGAAGGCCAATTGAATCTTGGCCTTTATTGCAAAGGGGATGGAGTATAAAAGCAGGGAAGTCTTGCTACAGTTATACAGGGTATTGGTGAGGCCACACCTGGAGTACTGCGTGCAGTTTTGGTTTCCATATTTACGAAAGGATATACTTGCTTTGGAGGCAGTTCAGAGAAGGTTCACTCGGTTGATTCTGGAAATGAGGGGGTTGACTTATGAGGAAAGGTTGAGGAGGTTGGGCCTCTACTCATTGGGGTTCAGAAGAATGAGAGGTGATCTTATCGAAATGTATAAGATTATGAGGGGGCTTGACAAGGTGGATGCAGAGAGGATGTTTCCACTGATGGGGGAGATTAGAACTAGGGGGCATGATCTTAGAATAAGGGGCCACACACACTGACTATTACTGGGGTATGGGTCCCACACACACTGACTCTCACTGGGGTAAGGGTCCCACACACACTGACTCTCACTTGGGTACGGGTCCCACAACTTGGATTCTCACTGGGATACGGGTCTGACACACACTGAGTCTCACTGTGGTATGGGTCCCACACGCACTGACTCTCACTGGGGTACGGGTCCCACACACACTGACTCTCACTTGGGTACGGGTCCCACACACACTGACTCTCACTGGAGTACAGGTCCCACACACTGACTCTCACTGGGGTACGGTCCCACACACACAGACTCTCAGTGGGGTACGTGTTCCACACACACTCGTTGGGGTAAGGGTCCCACACACAGTGACTGTCACTGGGGAACGGGAACCACAGAATCTGACTCTCACCGGGGTACGGGTCTGACACACACTGAATCTCACTGCGATATGGGTCACTGATTCTCATTGGGGTACAGCACACACACACTGACTCGCACTGTGGTACGGATCCCACACACACTGACTCTCACTGGTGTACGGGTCCCACACACACTGACTCTCACTGGTATACGGGTCCCACACACACTGACTCTCACTGCGGTACGGTTCCCACACACGTTGACTCTCACTGGGGTACAGTTCCACACACACTGACTCTCACTGGGGTACGGTTGCACGCACACTGACTCTCACTGGGTTACGGAGCCCTCACACACTGACTCTCACTGGGATACAGTTCCACACACACTGACTCTGACTGGGGTACGGGTCTCAAACACACTGACTCTCACTGGGATACAGTTCCACACACACTGACTCTCACTGGGGTACAGTCCCACACCCACTGACTTGTTACTGGGGTAAGGGTCCCACACACACTGACTCTCACTTGTGTACGGTTTCCACATACACTGACTCTCATTGGGGTACGCGTCCCCCAAACACTGACCCTCACGGGAGTATGGGTCCCACAGACACTGACTCTGACTGGGGTACGGGTCCCACACACACTGACTCTCACTGGGGTACGGGTCTGACACTCACTGACTCTCATTGGGCTACGGGTCCCACACGCACTGACTCTCACTGGGGTACGGGTCCCACACACACTGACTCTCACTGGGGTACAGTCCCACACACACAGACTCTCACTCGCGTACGGGTCTCCCACACACTGACTCTCATTGGGGTACAGTCCCACACACACTGACTCCCACTGGGGTACAGTCCCACACACACTGACTCTCACTGGGGTACGGGTCCCACACACACACTGACTCTCACTGGGGTACAGGTCCCACACACACATTGATTCTCACTCGGGTACGGGTCCCACATACACTGACTCTCACTGGGGTACGGGTCCCACACACACTGACTCTCACTGGGGTACGGGTCCCACACACACTGACTCTCACCGTGGTACAGGTCCCACACACACTGACTCTCACTGGTGCACCGTTCCCACACACTCGGACTCTCACTGGGGTAAGAGGCCCACACACACTGACTCTCACTGGGGTACGGGTTCCACACACACTGACTCTGACTGGGGTACGGGTCCCACACACACTGACTCTCACTGAGGTACAGTTCCGCATACTAACTTTCAGTGTGGTACGGATCCCACACACACTGACTCTCACTGGGTAAGTCCCACACACACTGACTCTCACTGGGGTACGGGTCCCTCACACACTGACTCTCACTGGGTTACGGAGCCCTCACACACTGACTCTCACTGGGATACAGTTCCACACACACTGACTCTGACTGGGGTACGGGTCTCAAACACACTGACTCTCACTGGGATACAGTTCCACACACACTGACTCTCACTGGGGTACAGTCCCACACCCACTGACTGTTACTGGGGTACGGGTCCCACACACACTGACTCTCACTTGTGTACGGTTTCCACATACACTGACTCTCACTGGGGTACGGGTCCCCCAAACACTGACCTTCACGGGAGTATGGGTCCCACAGACACTGACTCTGACTGGGGTACGGGTCCCACACACACTGACTTACACTGGGGTACGGGTCTGACACTCACTGACTCTCATTGGGTACGGGTCCCACACACACTGACTCTCACTCGGTACAGGTCACCCACACACTGACTCTCACTGGGGTACGGGTCCCACACACACTGACTCTCACTGGGGTACGTGGCCCACACACACTGACTCTCACTGGGCTACGGGTCCCACACACACTGACTCTCACTGGGGTACGGGTCCCACACACACTGACTCTCACTGGGGTACAGTCCCACACACACAGACTATCACTGGGGTACGGGTCTCCCACACACTGACTCTCACTGGGGTACGGGTCCCACACACACTGACTCTCACTGGGGTACAGTCCCACACACACTGACTCTCACTGGGGTACGGGTCCCACACACACACTGACTCTCACTGGGGTACAGGTCCCACACACACATTGATTCTCACTCGGGTACGGGTCCCACATACACTGACTCTCACTGGGGTACGGGTCCCACACACACTGACTCTCACTGGGGTACGGGTCCCACACACACTGACTCTCACCGTGGTACAGGTCCCACACTCACTGACTCTCACTGGTGCACCGTTCCCACACACTCGGACTCTCACTGGGGTAAGAGGCCCACACACACTGACTCACTGGGGTACGGGTTCCACACACACTGACTCTGACTGGGGTACGGGTCCCACACACACTGACTCTCACTGAGGTACAGTTCCGCATACTAACTTTCAGTGTGGTACGGGTCCCACACACACTGACTCTCACTGGGTAAGTCCCACACACACTGACTCTCACTGGGGTACGGGTCCCTCACACACTGACTCTCACTGGGATACAGAAACACACACACTGACTCTGACTGGGGTACGGGTCCCACACACACTGACTCTCACTGGGGTACGGGTCCCACACACACTGACTCTCACTGGGGTACGGGCCCCCCACACACAGACTCTCACTGGTGTACAGGTCCCACACACAGTGACTTTGACTGGGATACAGTTCCATGCACACTTACTCTCACTGGGGTACGGGTTCCACACACATTGACTCTCACTGGGGTACAGGACCCCACACACACTGACTCTAACTGTGGTACGGGTCTGACACTCACTGACTCTCATTGGGGTACGGGTCCCACACACACTGACTCTCAATGGGGTACGGGTCCCACACACACTGACTCTCACTGGGGTACGTGGCCCACACATACTGACTCTCACTGGGGTACGTGGCCCACACATACTGACTCTCACTGGGGTACGTGGCCCACACACACTGACTCTCACTGGGATACAGTTCCACACACACTGACTCTCACTGGGTAAGTCCCACACACACTGACTCTCACTGGGGTACGGGTCCCTCACACACTGACTCTCACTGGGTTACGGAGCCCTCACACGCTGACTCTCACTGGGATACAGTTCCACACACACTGACTCTGACTGGGGTACGGGTCTCAAACACACTGACTCTCACTGGGATACAGTTCCACACACACTGACTCTCACTGGGGTACAGTCCCACACCCACTGACTGTTACTGGGGTACGGGTCCCACACACACTGACTCTCACTTGTGTACGGTTTCCACATACACTGACTCTCACTTGTGTACGGTTTCCACATACACTGACTCTCACTGGGATACGGGTCCCCCAAACACTGACCCTCACGGGAGTATGGGTCCCACAGACACTGACTCTGACTGGGGTACGGGTCCCACACACACTGACTCTCACTGGGGTACGGGTCTGACACTCACTGACTCTCATTGGGTACGGGTCCCACACACACTGACTCTCACTCGGGTACAGGTCACCCACACACTGACTCTCACTGGGGTACGGGTCCCACACACACTGACTCTCACTGGGGTACATGGCCCACACACACTGACTCTCACTGGGCTACGGGTCCCACACACACTGACTCTCACTGGGGTACGGGTCCCACACACACTGACTCTCACTGGGGTACGTGGCCCACACACACTGACTCTCACTGGGGTACGGGTCCCACACACACTGACTCTCACTGGGGTACAGGTCCCACACACACATTGATTCTCACTCGGGTACGGGTCCCACATACACTGACTCTCACTGGGGTACGGGTCCCACACACACTGACTCTCACTGGGGTACGGGTCCCACACACACTGACTCTCACCGTGGTACAGGTCCCACACACACTGACTCTCACTGGTGCACCGTTCCCACACACTCGGACTCTCACTGGGGTAAGAGGCCCACACACACTGACTCTCACTGGGGTACGGGTTCCACACACACTGACTCTGACTGGGGTACGGATCCCACACACACTGACTCTCACTGAGGTACAGTTCCGCATACTAACTTTCAGTGTGGTACGGGTCCCACACACACTGACTCTCACTGGGTAAGTCCCACACACACTGACTCTCACTGGGGTACGGGTCCCTCACACACTGACTCTCACTGGGATACAGAAACACACACACTGACTCTGACTGGGTTACGGGTCCCACACACACTGACTCTCACTGGGGTACGGGTCCCACACAAACTGACTCTCACTGGGGTACGGGCCCCCCACACACAGACTCTCACTGGTGTACAGGTCCCACACACAGTGACTTTGACTGGGATACAGTTCCATGCACACTTACTCTCACTGGGGTATGGGTTCCACACACATTGACTCTCACTGGGGTACAGGACCCCACACACACTGACTCTCACTGTGGTACGGGTCTGACACTCACTGACTCTCATTGGGGTACGGGTCCCACACACACTGACTCTCACTGGGGTACGTGGCCCACACATACTGACTCTCACTGGGGTACGTGGCCCACACACATTGACTCTCACTGGGATACAGTTCCACACACACTGACTCTCACTGGGGTACGGGTCCCACACACACTGACTCTCACTGAGGTACAGTTCCACATTCTGACTTTCACTGGGGTACGGGTGCCACACACACTGACTGTTACTGGGTTACGGGTCCCACACACACTGAATCTCACTGGGGTACAGGTTCCACACACACTGACTCTCACTGGGGTCCGGGTCCCACGCACACTGACTTTCACTTGTGTACTGTCCCCCACACACTGCCTCTCACTGGGGTACGGGTCCCACACGTATTGGCTCTCACTGGCGTACTGTTGCACATGCACTGACTCTCATTTGGGTATGGTACCAACACACTGACTCTTCCTGGGGTACAGGTCCCACACACACTGACTCTCACTGGGGTACTGGTCCCACACGTACTGACTCTCACTGGGGTACTGTTGCACATGCACTGACTCTCATTTGGGAATGGGTACCACACATACTGACTCTCACTGGGTTACAGCAGACACACACTGACTCTCACTGGGGTACTGGTCCCACACACACTGACTCTCCCTGGGGTACAGGTCCCACACACACTGACTCTCACTGGGGTACGGGGCCCCACACACTGACTCTGACTGTGGTACGGGTCTGACACACACTGACTCTCACTGGGATACAGTTCCACACATACTGACTCTCACTGGGGTACGGGTCCCACACATACTGACTGTTACTGGGTTACGGGTCCCACACACACTGACGCTCACTCGGGTACGGGTCCTACACACAGTGACTCTTACTGGGATACAGTTCCACGCACACCGACTCTCACTGGCGTACGGTTGCACGCACACTGACTCTCACGGGAGTATGGGTGTCACAGACACTGTGTCTCACTGGGGTACAGGTCCCACACAACTGACTCTCACTGGGGTACAGGTCCCACACAATTGACTCTCACTGGGGTACAGGTCCCACACACACTGACTCTCACTGGGGTACGGGTCCCTCATACACCGACTCTCACTGGGGTACGGGTTACACACACACCGACTCTCACTGGGGTACGGGTCACACACACACGCACTCACTGGGGTACCGGTCCCACACACACTGACTCTCACTGGGGTACAGTCTCACACACACTGACTCTCACTGGGGTACAGGTCCCACACACACTGACTCTCACTGGGGTACAGTCCCACACACACTGACTCTCACTGGGGTACGGCTCCCACACGCACTGACTCTCACTGGGGTACAGTCCCATGCACACTGACTCTCACTGGGGTACAGTCCCACACACACTGACTCTCACTGGGGTACGGGTCCCACACACACTGACTCTCACTGGGGTACGGTCCCACACACACTGACTCTCACTGGTGTACGGGTCCCCCACACACAGACTCTCACTGGGGTATGTGTTCCAAACACACTCGTTGGGGTAAGGGTCCCACACACAGTGACTATCACTAGGGAACGGGAACCACGCACACTGACTCTCACTGGGCTACGGGTACCACTCACACTGACTCTCACTGTGGTACGGTCCCACACACACAGACTCTCACTGGGGTACGGTTCCCACACACACTGACTCTCACTGGGGTACGGTTCCCACACACACTGACTCTCACTGGGGAACGGGTCCCACACACACCGACTCTCACTGGCTACGGCTCCCACACACTGACTCTCACTGGGGTACGGGTTCCACACACACTGGCTCTGACTGGGGTACGGGTCCCACACACACTGACTCTCACTGGGGTACGGGTCCCCCACACACTGACTCTCACTGGTTTACGGGTCACACACACAGTGACTATCACTGGGACACAGTTCCACGCACACTGACTTTCACTTGTGCACTGTCCCCCACACACTGCCTCTCACTGGGCTACGGGTCCCACACACACTGACTCTCACTGGGATACGGGTTCCACACACACTGGCTCTGACTGGGGTACGGGTCCCACACACTGACTTTCAGTGTGGTACGGGTGCCACACACAATGACTGTTCCAATGATTGTTACTGTGGTACGGGTCCCACACACACTGCCTCTCACTCGGGTACAGGTCCTACACACAGTGACTCTCACTTGTACACAGTTCCACGCACACTGACTTTCACTTGTGCACTGTCCCCCACACACTGCCTCTCACTGAGGTACGGGTCCCACACACACTGACTGTCACTGGGGTACAGGTCCAACAGACACTGACTCTCACTGGGGTACAGTCCCACACACACTGACTCTCACTGGGGTACAGGTCCCACACACACTGACTCTCACTGGGGTACAGTCACACACACACTGACTCTCACTGGGGTACAGGTCCCACACACACTGACTCTCACTGGGGTACGGGTCCCACATACACTGACTCTCACTGGACTACGCGTCCCACACACACTGACTCTCACTGGGGTACGGGTCACACACACACGCACTCACTGGGGTACGGGTCCCACATACACTGACTCTCACTGGGGTGCAGGTCCCACACACACTGACTCTCACTGGGGTACGGGTGCCACACACAATGACTGTTACAATGACTGTTACTGTGGTACGGGTCCCACACACACTGACTCTCACTCGGGTACGGGTCCTACACACAGTGACTCTTACTGGGGCACTGGGGCCCACACACAGTGACTATCACTGGGACACAGTTCCACGCACACTGACTTTCACTTGTGCACTGTCCCCCACACACTGCATCTCACTGCGGTACGGGTCCCACACGTACTGACTCTCACTGGGATACTGTTGCACACGCACAGACTCTCATTTGGATATGAGTACCACACACAGTGACTCTCACTGGGGTACGGGGCCCACACACAGTGACTATCACTGGGACACAGTTCCACACACACTGACTTTCACTTGTGCACTGTCCCCCACACACTGCATCTCACTGCGGTACGGGTCCCACACACACTGACTGTCACTGGGGTACTGGTCCCACACGTACTGACTCTCACTGGGATACTGTTGCACACGCACTGACTCTCATTTGGGTATGGGTACCACACACACTGGCTCTCACTGGGGTACATGTCCAACAGACACTGACTCTAACTGGGGTACAGTCCCACACACACTGACTCTCACTGGCTACGGCTCCCACACACTGACTCTCACTGGGGTACGGGTTCCACACACACTGGCTCTGACTGGGGTACGGGTCCCACACACACTGACTCTCACTGGGGTACGGGTCCCCCACACACTGACTCTCACTGGTTTACGGGTCCCACACACAGTGACTATCACTGGGACACAGTTCCACGCACACTGACTTTCACTTGTGCACTGTCCCCCACACACTGCCTCTCACTGGGCTACGGGTCCCACACACACTGACTCTCACTGGGGTACGGGTTCCACACACACTGGCTCTGACTGGGGTACGGGTCCCACACACTGACTTTCAATGTGGTACGGGTGCCACACACAATGACTGTTACAATGATTGTTACTGTGGTACGGGTCCCACACACACTGACTCTCACTCGGGTACAGGTCCTACACACAGTGACTCTCACTTGTACACAGTTCCACGCACACTGACTTTCACTTGTGCACTGTCCCCCACACACTGCCTCTCACTGAGGTACGGGTCCCACACACACTGACTGTCACTGGGGTACAGGTCCAACAGACACTGACTCTCACTGGGGTACAGTCCCACACACACTGACTCTCACTGGGGTACAGGTCCCACACACACTGACTCTCACTGGGGTACAGTCACACACACACTGACTCTCACTGGGGTACAGGTCCCACACACACTGACTCTCACTGGGGTACGGGTCCCACATACACTGACTCTCACTGGACTACGCGTCCCACACACACTGACTCTCACTGGGGTACGGGTCACACACACACGCACTCACTGGGGTACGGGTCCCACATACACTGACTCTCACTGGGGTACAGTCCCACACACACTGACTCTCACTGGGGTACAGGTCCCACACACACTGACTCTCACTGGGGTACGGGTGCCACACACAATGACTGTTACAATGACTGTTACTGTGGTACGGGTCCCACACACACTGACTCTCACTCGGGTACGGGTCCTACACACAGTGACTCTTACTGGGGTACTGGGGCCCACACACAGTGACTATCACTGGGACACAGTTCCACGCACACTGACTTTCACTTGTGTACTGTCCCCCACACACTGCATCTCACTGCGGTACGGGTCCCACACGTACTGACTCTCACTGGGGTACGGGTCCCACAGACACTGTGTCTCACTGGGGTACGGGTCCCACATACACTGACTCTCACTGGGGTACGGGTCCCCCACACACTGACTCTCGCGGGAGTATGTGTCTCACAGACACTGTGTCTCACTGGGGCACGGGTCCCTTAACATTGACTTTCACTTGTGTACTGTCTCCCACACACTGCCTCTCACTGGGCTACGGGTCCCATACACACTGACTCTCACTGGGGTACGGGTTCCACACACACTGGCTCTCACTGGGGTACGGGTTCCACACACACTGGCTCTGACTGGGGTACGGGTCCCACACACACTGACTCTCACTGAGGTACAGTTCCACATACTGACTTTCAGTGTGGTACGGGTGCCACACACAATGACTGTTACAATGACTGTTACTGTGGTACGGGTCCCACACACACACTGACTCTCACTCGGGTACAGGACCTACACACAGTGACTCTCACTTGTACACAGTTCCACGCACACTGACTTTCACTTGTGCACTGTCCCCCACACACTGCCTCTCACTGCGGTACGGGTCCCACACACACTGACTGTCATTGGAGTACTGGTCCCACACGTACTGACTCTCACTGGGATACTGTTGCACACGCACTGACTCTCATTTGGGTATGGGTACCACACACACTGACTCTCACTGTGGTACAGGTCCAACAGACACTGACTCTAACTGGGGTACAGTCCCACACACACTGACTCTCACTGGGGTACAGGTCCCACACACACTGACTCTCATTGGGGTATGGGTCCCACACACACTGACTCTCACTGGGGTTCGGCTCCCACACACACTGACTCTCACTGGCGTGCAGGTCCCACGCACACTGACTCTCACTGGGGTACGGGTCCCACAGACACTGTGTCTCACTGGGGTACGGGTCCCACATACACTGACGCTCACTGGGGTACGGGTCCCCCACACAATGACTCTCGCGGGAGTATGTGTCTCACAGACACTGTGTCTCACTGGGGCACGGGTCACACACACACTGACTCTCACTGGGGTACGGGTCCCCCACACACTGACTCTCACTGGTTTACGGGTCCCACACACAGTGACTATCACTGGGACACAGTTCCACGCACACTGACTTTCACTTGTGCACTGTCCCCCACACACTGCCTCTCACTGGGCTACGGGTCCCACACACACTGACTCTCACTGGGATACGGGTTCCACACACACTGGCTCTGACTGGGGTACGGGTCCCACACACTGACTTTCAGTGTGGTACGGGTGCCACACACAATGACTGTTACAATGATTGTTACTGTGGTACGGGTCCCACACACACTGACTCTCACTCGGGTACAGGTCCTACACACAATGACTCTCACTTGTACACAGTTCCACGCACACTGACTTTCACTTGTGCACTGTCCCCCAAACACTGCCTCTCACTGAGGTACGGGTCCCACACACACTGACTGTCACTGGGGTACAGGTCCAACAGACACTGACTCTCACTGGGGTACAGTCCCACACACACTGACTCTCACTGGGGTACAGGTCCCACACACACTGACTCTCACTGGGGTACAGTCACACACACACTGACTCTCACTGGGGTACAGGTCCCACACACACTGACTCTCACTGGGGTACGGGTCCCACATACACTGACTCTCACTGGACTACGCGTCCCACACACACTGACTCTCACTGGGGTACGGGTCACACACACACGCACTCACTGGGGTACGGGTCCCACATACACTGACTCTCACTGGGGTACAGTCCCACACACACTGACTCTCACTGGGGTACAGGTCCCACACACACTGACTCTCACTGGGGTACGGGTGCCACACACAATGACTGTTACAATGACTGTTACTGTGGTACGGGTCCCACACACACTGACTCTCACTCGGGTACGGGTCCTACACACAGTGACTCTTACTGGGGCACTGGGGCCCACACACAGTGACTATCACTGGGACACAGTTCCACGCACACTGACTTTCACTTGTGCACTGTCCCCCACACACTGCATCTCACTGCGGTACGGGTCCCACACGTACTGACTCTCACTGGGATACTGTTGCACACGCACTGACTCTCATTTGATATGAGTACCACACACACTGACTCTCACTGGGGTACAGGTCCAACATACACTGACTCTAACTGGGGTACAGTCTCACACACACTGACTCTCACTGGGGTACAGGTCCCACACACACTGACTCTCATTGGGGTATGGGTCCCACACACACTGACTCTCATTGGGCTCGGCTCCCACACACACTGACTCTCACTGGCGTGCAGGTCCCACGCACACTGACTCTCACTGGGGTACGGGTCCCACAGACACTGTGTCTCACTGGGGTACGGGTCCCACATACACTGACTCTCACTGGGGTACGGGTCCCCCACACACTGACTCTCGCGGGAGTATGTGTCTCACAGACACTGTGTCTCACTGGGGCACGGGTCCCTTAACATTGACTCTCACTTGTGTACTGTTCCCCACACACTGCCTCTCACTTGGGTACGGGTCCCACACACACTGACTCTCACTGGTGTACGGGTCCCACACACAGTGACTATCACTGGGACACAGTTCCACGCACACTGACTTTCACTTGTGTACTGTCTCCCACACACTGCCTCTCACTGGGCTACGGGTCCCATACACACTGACTCTCACTGGGGTACGGGTTCCACACACACTGGCTCTCACTGGGGTACGGGTCCCACACACACTGACTCTCACTGAGGTACAGTTCCACATACTGACTTTCAGTGTGGTACGGGTGCCACACACAATGACTGTTACAATGACTGTTACTGTGGTACGGGTCCCACACACACTGACTCTCACTCGGGTACAGGTCCTACACACAGTGACTCTCACTTGTACACAGTTCCACGCACACTGACTTTCACTTGTGCACTGTCCCACACACACTGCCTCTCGCTGCGGTACGGGTCCCACACACACTGACTGTCATTGGGGTACTGGTCCCACACGTACTGACTCTCACTGGGATACTGTTGCACACGCACTGACTCTCATTTGGGTATGGGTACCACACACACTGACTCTCACTGGGGTACAGGTCCAACAGACACTGACTCTAACTGGGGTACAGTCCCACACACACTGACTCTCACTGGGGTACAGGTCCCACACACACTGACTCTCATTGGGGTACGGGTCCCACACACACTGACTCTCACTGGGGTTCGGCTCCCACACACACTGACTCTCACTGGCGTGCAGGTCCCACGCACACTGACTCTCACTGGGGTACGGGTCCCACAGACACTGTGTCTCACTGGGGTACGGGTCCCACATACACTGACGCTCACTGGGGTACGGGTCCCCCACACAATGACTCTCGCGGGAGTATGTGTCTCACAGACACTGTGTCTCACTGGGGCACGGGTCCCACAAACATTGACTCTCACTTGTGTACTGTTCCCCACACACTGCCTCTCACTTGGGTACAGGTCCTACACACAGTGATTCTCACTTGTACACAGTTCCACGCACACTGATTTTCACTTGTGCACTGTCCCCCACACACTGCCTCTCACTGCGGTACGGGTCCCACACACACTGACTGTCACTGGGGTACAGGTCCAACAGACACTGAATCTCACTGGGGTACAGTCCCACACACACTGACTCTCACTGGGATACAGGTCCCACATAACTAACTCTCACTGGGGTACAGGTCCCACACACACTGACTCTCACTGGGGTGCGGGTCCCACATACACTGACTCTCACTGGAGTACGCGTCCCACACACACTGGGGTACAGTCTCACACACACTGACTCTCACTGGGGTACAGGTCCCACACACACTGACTCTCACTGGGGTACGGGTGCCACACACAATGACTGTTACAATGACTGTTACTGTGGTACGGGTCCCACACACACTGACTCTCACTCGGGTACGGGTCCTACACACAGTGACTCTCACTGGGGTACGGGGCCCACACACAGTGACTATCACTGGGACACAGTTCCACACACACTGACTTTCACTTGTGCACTGTCCCCCACACACTGCATCTCACTGCGGTACGGGTCCCACACACACTGACTGTCACTGGGGTACAGGACCTACACACAGTGACTCTCACTTGTACACAGTTCCACGCACACTGACTTTCACTTGTGCACTGTCCCCCACACACTGCCTCTCACTGCGGTACGGGTCCCACACACACTGACTGTCATTGGGGTACTGGTCCCACACGTACTGACTCTCACTGGGATACTGTTGCACACGCACTGACTCTCATTTGGGTATGGGTACCACACACACTGACTCTCACTGTGGTACAGGTCCAACAGACACTGACTCTAACTGGGGTACAGTCCCACACACACTGACTCTCACTGGGGTACAGGTCCCACACACACTGACTCTCATTGGGGTATGGGTCCCACACACACTGACTCTCACTGGGGTTCGGCTCCCACACACACTGACTCTCACTGGCGTGCAGGTCCCACGCACACTGACTCTCACTGGGGTACGGGTCCCACAGACACTGTGTCTCACTGGGGTACGGGTCCCACATACACTGACGCTCACTGGGGTACGGGTCCCCCACACAATGACTCTCGCGGGAGTATGTGTCTCACAGACACTGTGTCTCACTGGGGCACGGGTCCCACAAACATTGACTCTCACTTGTGTACTGTTCCCCACACACTGCCTCTCACTTGGGTACAGGTCCTACACACAGTGATTCTCACTTGTACACAGTTCCACGCACACTGACTTTCACTTGTGCACTGTCCCCCACACACTGCCTCTCACTGCGGTACGGGTCCCACACACACTGACTGTCACTGGGGTACAGGTCCAACAGACACTGAATCTCACTGGGGTACAGTCCCACACACACTGACTCTCACTGGGGTACAGTCCCACATAACTAACTCTCACTGGGGTACAGGTCCCACACACACTGACTCTCACTGGGGTGCGGGTCCCACATACACTGACTCTCACTGGAGTACGCGTCCCACACACACTGACTCTCACTGGGGTACGGGTCACACACACACGCACTCACTGGGGTAC
The DNA here is from genome assembly GCF_044704955.1 of Pristiophorus japonicus. NCBI lineage: Eukaryota > Metazoa > Chordata > Chondrichthyes > Pristiophoridae > Pristiophorus > Pristiophorus japonicus. The sequence continues at coordinate 12,061,978 of NC_092006.1, forward strand.
GGGTCCCACACACACTGGGGTACAGTCTCACACACACTGACTCTCACTGGGGTACAGGTCCCACACACACTGACTCTCACTGGGGTACGGGTGCCACACACAATGACTGTTACAATGACTGTTACTGTGGTACGGGTCCCACACACACTGACTCTCACTCGGGTACGGGTCCTACACACACTGACTCTCACTGGGGTACGGGGCCCACACACAGTGACTATCACTGGGACACAGTTCCACACACACTGACTTTCACTTGTGCACTGTCCCCCACACACTGCATCTCACTGCGGTACGGGTCCCACACACACTGACTGTCACTGGGGTACTGGTCCCACACGTACTGACTCTCACTGGGATACTGTTGCACACGCACTGACTCTCATTTGGGTATGGGTACCACACACACTGACTCTCACTGGGGTACATGTCCAACAGACACTGACTCTAACTGGGGTACAGTCCCACACACACTGACTCTCACTGGGGTACAGGTCCCACACACACTGACTCTCACTGGGGTACAGGTCCCACACAACTGAATCTCACTGGGGTACAGGTCCCACACACACTGACTCTCACTGGGGTACGGGTCCCACATACACTGACTCTCACTGGAGTACGCGTGCCACACACAGACTCTCACTGGGGTACGGGTCACACACACGCACTCACTGGGGTACGGGTCCCACACACACTCACTCTCACTGGGGTACAGGTCCCACACACACTGACTCTCACTGGGGTACGGTCCCACACACACTGACTCTCACTCGTGTACGGGTCCCACACACACTGACTCTCACTGGGGTACGTGTTCCAAACACACTCGTTGGGGTACGGTTCACACACACACTGACTCTCACTGGGATACGGGTCCCACACACACCGACTCTCACTGGGGTACGGCTCCCACACACTGACTCTCACTGGGGTACGGCTCCCACACACACTGACTCTCACTGGCGTGCAGGTCCCACGCACACTGACTCTCACTGGGGTACGGGTCCCACAGACACTGTGTCTCACTGGGGTACAGGTCCCACATACACTGGCTCTCACTGGGGTACGGGTCCCCCACACACTGACTCTCGCGGGGGAGTATGTGTCTCACAGACACTGTGTCTCACTGGGGCACGGGTCCCACAAACATTGACTCTCACTTGTGTACTGTTCCCCACACACTGCCTCTCACTGGGGTACGGGTCCCACACACACTGACTCTCACTGGTGTACGAGGCCCACACACAGTGACTGTCACTGGGACACAGTTCCACGCACACTGAATTTCACTTGTGTACTGTCCCCCACACACTGCCTCTCACTGGGCTACGGGTCCCACACACACTGACTCTCACTGAGGTACAGTTCCACATACTGACTTTCAGTGTGGTACGGGTCCCACACACACTGACTCTCACTAGGGTACGGGTGCCACACTCAATGATTGTTACAATGACTGTTACTGTGGTACGGGTCCCCCACACACTGACTCTCACTCGGGTACGGGTCCTACACACAGTGACTCTCAGTGGGGTACGGGCCCCACACACAGCGACTATCACTGGGACACAGTTCCACGCACACTGACTTTCACTTGTGCACTGTCCCCCCCACACTGCCTCTCACTGTGGTACGGGTACCACACACACTGACTCTCACTGGGGTACAGGTCCCACACACACTGACTCTCACTGGGGTACGGGTCCCACACACACTGACTCTCTCTGGGGCACAGGTCCCACACAACTGACTCTCACTGGGGTACAGGTCCCACACACACTCGTTCGGGTAAGGCTCCCACACACACTGACTCTCACTGGGGTACGGGTCCCACATAGACTGACTCTCACTGGAGTAGGCGTCCCACACACACTGACTCTCACTGGGGTACGGTCCCCCACACACTGACTCTCACTGGTGTACGGGTCCCCCACACACAGACTCTCACTGGGGTACGTGTTCCAAACACACTCGTTCGGGTAAGGCTCCCACACACACTGACTCTCACTGGGGTACGTGTCTGACACATATTGAATCTCACTGCGATACGGGTCATTGATTCTCACTGGGTGACAGCACACACACACTGACTCGCACTGTGGTACGGGTCCCACACACACTGACTCTCACTGGGGCACAGTCCCACGCACACTGACTCTCACTGGGGTACGGGTCCCTCACACAATGATTCTCATGGGAGTATGGGTCCCACAGACACTGACTCTCACTGGGGTCCGGATCTCACACACACTGACTCTCACTGTGGGACGGGTCTGACAAACACTGACTCTCACTGGGGTACGGGTCCCCCACACACTGACTCTCACTGGTATGCGGGTCCCACACACAGTGACTATCACTGGGACACAGTTCCACGCACACTGACTTTCAATTGTGTACTGTCCCCCGCACACTGCCTCTCACTCGGGTACGGGTCCTACACACACTGACTCTCACTGGTGTACGGGTCCCACACACAGTGACTATCACTGGGACACAGTTCCACGCACACTGACTTTCACTTGTGTACTGTCCCCCACACACTGCCTCTCACTGGGGTACTGGTCCCCCACGTACTGACTCTCACTGGGGTACTGTTGCACACGCACTGACTCTCATTTGGGTATGGGTACCACACACACTGACTCTCACTGCGCTACGGGTCCCACACACACTGACTCTCACTGGGGTACGGGTCCGCCACACAGTGACTCTCACTGGGGTACGGTCCCACTCTCACTGACTCTCACTGGCGTACAGGTCCCACACACAGTGACTCTCACTGGCGTACAGGTCCCACACACAGTGACTCTCACTGGGACACAGTTCCACACACACTGACTTTCACTGGGGTACGGGTCCCACACATACTGACTCTCACTGGGGTACGGGTCCCACACACACTGAATCTCACTGAGGTACAGTTCCACATATTGACTTTCAGTGTGGTACGGGCCCCACACACACTGACTCTCACTGGGATACGGGTCCTACACACACTGACTCTCACTGGACTACGGGTCCCACACAAACTGTCTCTCACTGGGGTACGGGTCCTGCACACACTGACTCTCACTGGTGTACGGGTCCCACACACAGTGACTATCACTGGGACACAGTTCCACGCACACTGACTTTCACTTGTGTACTGTCCCCCACACACTGACTCTCACTGGAGTACGGGTCCCACACACTTTGACTCTCACTGGGGTACTGTTGCACACGCACTGACTCTCATTTGGGTATGGACCATACACACTGACTCTCACTGGGTTACAGCACACACACACTGACTCGCACTGTGGTACGGGTCCCACACACGCCGACTCTCACAGCGGTACGGGTCCCACACACACTGACTCTCACTGGGGTACAGTCCCACACACACTGACTCTCACTGGGGTACAGGTCCCACACACACTGACTCTCACGGGGTACGGGTCCGACACACACTGACTCTCACTGGGGTACAGGTCCCACACAACTGACTCTCACTGGGGTACAGGTCCCACACACACTGACTCTCACTGGGGTACGGGTCCCACACATACTGACTCTCACTGGGGTACGGGTCCCACACACACTGACTCTCACTGGGGTACGCGTCCCACACACACTGACTCTCACTGGGGTACGCGTCCCACACACAGTGACTATCACTAGGACACAGTTCCACGCACACTGACTTTCACTTGTGTACTGTCCCGCACACAGTGCCTCTCACTTGTGTACTGTCCCCCACACACTGCCTCTCACTGGGGTACTGGTCCCCCACGTACTGACTCTCACTGGGGTACTGTTGCACACGCACTGACTCTCATTTGGGTACGGGTCCCATACACGCCGACTCTCACTGCGCTACGGGTCCCACACACACTGACTCTCACTGGGGTACGGGTCCGCCACACAGTGACTCTCACTGGGGTATGGTCCCACTCTCACTGACTCTCACTGGCGTACAGGTCCCACACACAATGACTCTCACTGGGACACAGTTCCACACACACTGACTTTCACTGGGGTACGGGTCCCACACATACTGACTCTCACTGGGGTACGGGTCCCACACACACTGAATCTCACTGAGGTACAGTTCCACATATTGACTTTCAGTGTGGTACGGGCCCCACACACACTGACTCTCACTGGGATACGGGTCCTACACACACTGACTCTCACTGGACTACGGGTCCCACACAAACTGTCTCTCACTGGGGTACGGGTCCTACACACACTGACTCTCACTGGTGTACGGGTCCCACACACAGTGACTATCACTGGGACACAGTTCCACGCACACTGACTTTCACTTGTGTACTGTCCCCCACACACTGCCTCTCACTGGAGTACGGGTCCCACACACTTTGACTCTCACTGGGGTACTGTTGCACACGCACTGACTCTCATTTGGGTATGGACCATACACACTGACTCTCACTGGGTTACAGCACACACACACTGACTCGCACTGTGGTACGGGTCCCACACACGCCGACTCTCACAGCGGTACGGGTCCCACACACACTGACTCTCACTGGGGTACAGTCCCACACACACTGACTCTCACTGGGGTACGGGTCCCACACACACTGACTCTCACTGGGGTACGGTCCCACATACACTGACTCTCACTGGAGTACAGTCCCACACACACTGACTCTCACTGGGGTACAGGTCCCACACACACTGACTCTCACGGGGTATGGGTCCGACACACACTGACTCTCACTGGGGTACAGGTCCCACACAACTGACTCTCACTGGGGTACAGGTCCCACACACACTGACTCTCACTGGGGTACGGGTCCCACAAACACTGACTCTCACTGGGGTACGCGTCCCACACACACTGACTCTCACTGGGGTACGGGTCCCACACATACTGACTCTCACTGGGGTACGGGTCCCACACACACTGACTCTCACTGGGGTACGCGTCCCACACACACTGACTCTCACTGGGGTACGCGTCCCACACACAGTGACTATCACTAGGACACAGTTCCACGCACACTGACTTTCACTTGTGTACTGTCCCGCACACAGTGCCTCTCACTGGGGTACGCCCCCCACACACACTGACTCTCACTGGGGTACTGGTCCCACACGTACTGACTCTTAGTGGGGTAATGTTGCACACGCACTGGCTATCATTTGGGTATGGATACCACACATACTGACTCTCATTGGGGTACAGGTCCCACACACACTGACTCTCACTGGGCTACGGGTCCCACACACACTGACTCTCACTGGGGTACGGGTCCCACACACACTGACTCTCACTGGGGTACGGGTCCCACACACACTGACTCTCATTGGGGTACAGGACCCACACACACTGACTCTCACTGGGCTACGGGTCCCACACACACTGAATCTCACGGGAGTACGGGTCCCACAGACACTGTGTCTAACTGGGGTACGGGTCCCACATACACTGACTCTCACTGGGGTACGGGTCCCACACTCACTGACTCTCACTGGGGTACCGGTCCCACACACACTGACTCTCACTGAGGTATAGTTCCACATACTGACTTTCTGTGTGCTACGGGTCCCACACACACTGACTCTCACTGGGATACGGGTGTAAAACGACTGACTCTCAATTGGATACGGGTCCCCAACACAGTGAGTCTCACTGGGGTACTGTCCCACTCTCACTGACGCTCATTGGGGTACAGGTTCCACACACAGTAACTCTTACTGGGGTACAGTTCCACGCACACCGACTCTCACTGGGCTGCGGGTCCCACACAAACTGTCTCTCACTGGTGTACGGGTCCCACACACAGTGACTATCACTGGGACACAGTCCCACACGCACTGACTCACTGGGATACAGTCCCACACACACTGACTTTTACTTGTGTACTGTCCCCCACACACTTTGACTCTCACTGGGGTACTGGTCCCACACGTACTAACTCTCACTGGGGTACTGTTGCACACGCACTGACTCTCATTTGGGTATGGGTACCATACACACTGACTCTCACTGGGTTACAGCACACACACACTGACTCGCACTGTGGTACGGGTCCCATACACACTGACTCTCACGGCGATACGGGTCCCACACACACTGACTCTCACTGGGGTACGGTCCCACACACACTGACTCTCACTGGGGTACAGTCCCACACACACTGACTCTCACTGGGGTACAGGTCCCACACACACTGACTCTCACTGGGGTACGGGTCCCACACACAGTGACTCTACCTGGGGTACGGGTCCCACATACACTGACTCTCACTGGGGTACGGGTCCCACACCCACTGACTCTCACTGGGGTACGGGTCCCACACCCACTGACTCTCACTGGGGTACGGGTCCCACACACACTGACTGTTACGGGTCCGATACACACTGACTCTGACTGGGGTACGGATCCCACACACACTGACTCTCACTGAGGTACAGTTCCACATACTGACTTTCAGTGTGCTACGGGTCCCACACACACTGACTCTCACTGGGATACGGGTGCAAAACGACTGACTCTCAATTGGATACGGGTCCCCCACACAGTGAGTCTCACTGGGGTACGGTCCCACTCTCACTGACTCTCATTGGGGTACAGGTCCCACACACAGTGACTCTCACTGGGACACAGTTCCACGCACACTGACTTTTACTGGGGGTACGGTTCCACACACAGTAACTCTTACTGGGGTACAGTTCCACGCACACCGACTCTCTGAGTTGCGGGTATCACACAAACTGTCTCTCACTGGGGTACGGGTCCCACACACACTGACTCTCACTGGTGTACGGGTCCCACACACAGTGACTATCACTGGGACACAGTTCCACGCACACTGACTCTCACTGGGTTACAGCACACACACACTGACTCGCACTGTGGTACGGGTCCCACACACACTGACTCTCACTGGGGTACAGTCCCACACACACTGACTCTCACTGGGGTACAGGTCCCACACAACTGACTCTCACTGGGCTACAGGTCCCACACACAGTGACTCTCACTGGGGTACAGTCCCACACACACATTGACTCTCACTGGGGTACGGGTCCCACATACACTGACTCTCACTGGGGTACGCGTCCCACACACACTGACTCTCACTGGGGTACGGGTCACACACACACGCACTCACTGGGGTACGGGTCCCACACACAGTGACTCTCACTGGGGTACAGTCCCACACACAGTGACTCTCACTGGGGTACGGGTCCCACATACACGGACTCTCACTGGGGTACGCGTCCCACACACACTGACTCTCACTGGGGTACGGGTCACACACACACGCACTCGCTGGGGTACGGGTCCCACACACACTGACTTTCACTTTGATACGTGTTCCAAACACACTCATTGGGGTAAGTGTCCCACACACAGTGACTGTCACTGGGGAACGGGAACCACAAACACTGACTCTCACTGGGGTACGGGTCCCACACACACTGACTCTCACTGCGGTACAGTCCCACACACACCGACTCTCACTGGGGTACGGTTCACACACACACTGTGTCTCACTGAGGTACGGGTTGGGTCCCACACACACTGACTCTCACTGGGGTCGGCTGCCACACACACTGACTCTCACTGGGGTACAGTCCCATGCACACTGACTCTCACTGGGCTATGAGTCCCACACACACTGACTCTCACTGTGGTACGGTTACACGCACACTGACTCTCACTGGGGTACGGATCTCCCACACAATAACTCTCACTAGGTACGGGTCCAACACACACTGACTCTCACTGGGGTAGGTGTCCCACACACACTGACTCTCACTGGGGTACGGGTCCCACACACACTGACTCTCACTGGGGTAGGTGTCCCACACACACTGACTCTCACTGGGGTAGGTGTCCCACACACACTGACTCTCACTAGGGTACGGGTCCAACACACACTGACTCTCACTGGGGTAGGTGTCCCACACACACTGACTCTCACTGGGGTACGGGTCCCACACACACTGACTTTCACTGGGGTACAGTCCCACACACACTGACTCTCAATTGGATACGGGTCCCCCACACAGTGACTCTTACTGGGGTACGGTCCCACTCACTGTCTCTTACTGGGATACAGTTGCATGCACACCGACTCTCACTGGGCTACGGGTCCCACGCACACTGACTCTCACTCGGCTATGCTTGCACGCACACTGACTCTCACTGGGTTACGGGTCCCACAGACACTGTGTCTCACTGAGGTACGGGTCCCACATACACTGACTCTCACTGGTGTACGGGTCCCACACACAGTGATTTTCACTGGGACACAGTTCCACGCACACTGACTTTCACTTGTGTGCTGTCCCACACACACTGACTCTCACTGGGGTACAGTCCCACACACAGTGAATCTCACTGGGGTACAGTCCCACTCACTGACTCTCACTGGAGTACAGGTCCCACACACACTCACTCTTACTGGGATACAGTTCCATGCACACCGACTCTCACTGGGCTACGGGTCCCACACACACTGTCTCTCACGGGAGTATGGGTCCCACAGACACTGTGTCTCACTGGGATACGGGTCCCACATACACTAACTCTCACTCGGGTATGGTTGCACACACACTGACTCTCACTGGGGTACGGGTCCCCCACACACTGACTCTCACGGGAGTATGGGTCCCACAGACACTGTGTCTCACTGGGATACGGGTCCCACAAACACTGACTCTCACTGTGGTATGGGTCCCACACACAATGACTCTCACTGGGGTCCGGGTTTCACACACACTGACTCTCACTGGTGTATGGGTCCCACACACAATGACTATCACTGGGACACAGTTCCACGCACACTGACTTTCACTTGTGTGCTGTCCCACACACACTGACTCTCACTGGGGTACAGTCCCACACGCACTGACTCACTGGGATACAGTCCCACACACACTGACTCTCACTGTGATACGGTCCCACACACACAGACTCTCACTGGGGTACGGGTTCCACACACACTGCCTCTCACTGGGGTACGGGTCCCACACACACTGACTCTCACTGGGATACAGTTGCACACATAATGACTCTGACTGGGGTACGGGTCCACACACACTGACTCTCACTGAGGTACAGTTCCACATACTGACTTTCAGTGTGTTACAGGTCCCACAAACACTGACTCTCACTTGGGTACGGGTCCCACACACACTGACTGTTACTGGGGTACGGGTCCCACACACACTGACTGTTACTGGGGTACGGGTCTGACACACACTGACTCTCACTGGGCTACGGGTCCCACACATACTGACTCTCACTGTGGTACGGTTGCACGTACACTGACTCTCACTGGGGTACGGATCTCCCACACAATGACTCTCATGGGAGTATGGGTCCCACATACACTGACTCTCACTGGGGTACGGATCCCACACACACTGGCTCTCAGTGGGGTACGGGTCCCATACACACTGACTCTCACTGGGGTACAGGTCACACACAAACTGACTTTCACTGGGGTACATATCCCACACACACTGACACTCACTGGCTTATGGTTCCCACACACTGACTCTCACTAGGGTACGGGTCCCACATAAATACTGACACTCACTGGGGTACAGTTCCACGCACACTGACTTTCACTTGTGTGCTGTCCCACACACACTGACTCTCACTGGGGTACAGTCCCACACGCACTGACTCACTGGGATACAGTCCCACACACACTGACTCTCACTGTGATACGGTCCCACACACACAGACTCTCACTGGGGTACGGGTTCCACACACACTGCCTCTCACTGGGGTACGGGTCCCACACACACTGACTCTCACTGGGATACAGTTGCACACATAATGACTCTGACTGGGGTACGGGTCCACACACACTGACTCTCACTGAGGTACAGTTCCACATACTGACTTTCAGTGTGTTACAGGTCCCACAAACACTGACTCTCACTTGGGTACGGGTCCCACACACACTGACTGTTACTGGGGTACGGGTCCCACACACACTGACTGTTACTGGGGTACGGGTCTGACACACACTGACTCTCACTGGGCTACGGGTCCCACACATACTGACTCTCACTGTGGTACGGTTGCACGTACACTGACTCTCACTGGGGTACGGATCTCCCACACAATGACTCTCATGGGAGTATGGGTCCCACATACACTGACTCTCACTGGGGTACGGATCCCACACACACTGGCTCTCAGTGGGGTACGGGTCCCATACACACTGACTCTCACTGGGGTACAGGTCACACACAAACTGACTTTCACTGGGGTACATATCCCACACACACTGACACTCACTGGCTTATGGTTCCCACACACTGACTCTCACTAGGGTACGGGTCCCACATAAATACTGACACTCACTGGGGTACGGTCCCTACAAGTTAAATTTCACTGGGGTACAGGTGCCACATACACCGACTCTCACAGGGTTATGGTTCCGCACACACTGACTCTCACTTTGGTATGGGTCCCACACACACTGACTCTCACTGGGGTACAGTTCCATACACACTGTCACTGGGGTAGAGTTGTACACACACTAACTCTCATTTGGGTATGGATCCCACACACAATGACCCTCACTGGGGTACGGGTCCCCCACACACAGACTCTCACTGGGGTACGTGTTCCAAACACACTCATTGGGGTAAGGGTCCCACACACAGTGACTGTCACTGGGAAACGGGAACCACACAAACTGACTCTCACTGCGGTACGAGTCCCACACACACTGACTCGCACTGTGGTACGGGTCCCACACACACTGACTCTCACTGCGGTACAATCCCACACACACAGACTCTCACTGGGGTACGGTTCACACACACACTGACTCTCACTGGGGTACGGGTCCCACACACACCGACTCTCACTGGGGTAGACTCCCACACACACTGACTCTCACTGGGGTCGGCTCCCACACACACTGACTCTCACTGTGGTACGGTTGCACGTACACTGACTCTCACTGAGGTACGGATCTCCCACACAATGACTCTCATGGGAGTATGGGTCCCACAGACACTGACTCTCACTGGGGTACGGGTCCCACACACACTGACTCTCACTGGGGTACAGGTCCCACACACACTGACTCTCACTGGGGTCCGGGTCTCACACACACTGACTCTCACTGGGGTACGGGTCCCCCACACACTGACTCTCACTGGGGTACAGTCCCACACACACTGACTCTCACTGGGGTACAGTCCCACACACACTGACTCTCACTGGGGTACAGTCCCACACACAGTGAATCTCACTGGGGTACAGTCCCACTCACTGACTCTCACTGGAGTACAGGTCCCACACACACTCACTCTTACTGGGATACAGTTCCATGCACACCGACTCTCACTGGGCTACGGGTCCCACGCACACTGACTCTCACTCGGGTATGGTTGCACACACACACTGACTCTCACTCGGGTACAGGTCCCCCACACACTGACTCTCACGGGAGTATGGGTCCCACAGACACTGTGTCTCACTGGGGTACGGGTCCCACACACAGTGATTTTCACTGGGACACAGTTCCACGCACACTGACTTTCACTTGTGTGCTGTCCCACACACACTCACTCTCACTGTGGTACGGTCCCACACACAGTGAATCTCTCTGGGGTACAGTCCCACTCACTGACTCTCACTGGAGTACAGGTCCCACACACACTCACTCTTACTGGGGTACAGTCCCACACACACTGACTCTCACTGGGGTACGGGTCCCACACACACTGACTCTCACTGGGGTACGGGTCCCACACACTGACTCTCACTGTGGTACGGTCCCACACATACAGACTCTCACTGGGGTACAGTCCCACACACACTGACTCTCACTGGGGTACAGTCCCACACACAGTGAATCTCACTGGGGTACAGTCCCACTCACTGACTCTCACTGGAGTACAGGTCCCACACACACTCACTCTTACTGGGATACAGTTCCATGCACACCGACTGTCACTGGGCTACGGGTCCCACGCACACTGACTCTCACTGTGGTATGGGTCCCACACACAATGACTCTCACTGGGGTCGGGTCTCACACACACTGACTCTCACTGTGGTATGGGTCCCACACACACACTGACTCTCACTGGTGTACGGGTCCCACACACAGTGCCTATCACTGGGACACAGTTCCACGCACACTGAGTTTCACTTGTGTACTGTCCCCCACACGCTGCCTCTCACTGGGGTACGGGTCCTACACACACTGACTCTCACTGTGGTACGGTTGCACGTACACTGACTCTCACTGAGGTACGGATCTCCCACACAATGACTCTCATGGGAGTATGGGTCCCACAGACACTGACTCTCACTGGGGTACGGGTCCCACACACACTGACTCTCACTGGGGTACAGGTCCCACACACACTGACTCTCACTGGGGTCCGGGTCTCACACACACTGACTCTCACTGGGGTACGGGTCCCCCACACACTGACTCTCACTGGGGTACAGTCCCACACACACTGACTCTCACTGGGGTACAGTCCCACACACACTGACTCTCACTGGGGTACAGTCCCACACACAGTGAATCTCACTGGGGTACAGTCCCACTCACTGACTCTCACTGGAGTACAGGTCCCACACACACTCACTCTTACTGGGATACAGTTCCATGCACACCGACTCTCACTGGGCTACGGGTCCCACGCACACTGACTCTCACTCGGGTATGGTTGCACACACACACTGACTCTCACTCGGGTACAGGTCCCCCACACACTGACTCTCACGGGAGTATGGGTCCCACAGACACTGTGTCTCACTGGGGTACGGGTCCCACACACAGTGATTTTCACTGGGACACAGTTCCACGCACACTGACTTTCACTTGTGTGCTGTCCCACACACACTCACTCTCACTGTGGTACGGTCCCACACACAGTGAATCTCTCTGGGGTACAGTCCCACTCACTGACTCTCACTGGAGTACAGGTCCCACACACACTCACTCTTACTGGGGTACAGTCCCACACACACTGACTCTCACTGGGGTACGGGTCCCACACACACTGACTCTCACTGGGGTACGGGTCCCACACACTGACTCTCACTGTGGTACGGTCCCACACATACAGACTCTCACTGGGGTACAGTCCCACACACACTGACTCTCACTGGGGTACAGTCCCACACACAGTGAATCTCACTGGGGTACAGTCCCACTCACTGACTCTCACTGGAGTACAGGTCCCACACACACTCACTCTTACTGGGATACAGTTCCATGCACACCGACTGTCACTGGGCTACGGGTCCCACGCACACTGACTCTCACTGTGGTATGGGTCCCACACACAATGACTCTCACTGGGGTCGGGTCTCACACACACTGACTCTCACTGTGGTATGGGTCCCACACACACACTGACTCTCACTGGTGTACGGGTCCCACACACAGTGCCTATCACTGGGACACAGTTCCACGCACACTGAGTTTCACTTGTGTACTGTCCCCCACACGCTGCCTCTCACTGGGGTACGGGTCCTACACACACTGACTCTCACTGGGATACAGTTCCACACATAATGTTGGTGAGAGGGGAGCGACCTGTCAAAAGCATACTGGTGCAGCTACAGCGGGAGAGAAAGCAAAATAGAAGTAGAAAGTAATCAAAAAGTGACGTCACAGCCAATGGGGTAAGTGATTGGCTGGTGATTGGTGAGTAGCTTTTCTTTTATTTTTTATATCAGTAAGTGAACTATAACATTGTTATTACCAATTTAAGGGTATCTAAGGTTAAGACATGGCAGGAGAGCTCGGTCATGTGATATGCTCCTCCTGTACCATGTGGGAACTCGGGGACACTTCCGGTGTCCCTGACGACTACGTGTGTGGGAAGTGTATCCGCCTCGAGCTCTTGACGGTCCGCGTTGCGGAATTGGAGCTGAAGGTGGATTCACTCTGGAGCATCCACGATGCTGAGAATGACGTGAGTATCACGTGTAGTGAGTTGGTCTTACCGCAGGAGAAGGGTCCACAGCCAGATAGGGAATGGAAGACCAACAGGAAGAGCAGTGCAAGAAAGATAGTGCAGGAGTCCCCTGTGGTCATCCCCCTGCAAAACAGATACACTGCTTTGAGTACTGTTGGGGAGGATGACTCATCAGGGGAGGGCAGCAGCAGCCAAGTTCATGGCACCGTAGGTGGCTCTGCTGCAAAGGAGGGCAGGAAAAAAAGTGGGAGCGCGATAGTGATAGGGGATTCAATGGTGAGGGGAATAGATAGGCGTTTCTGCGGACGCAACCGAGACTCCAGGATGGTATGTTGCCTCCCTGGTGCAAGGGTCAAGGATGTCTCGGAGCGGGTGCAGGACATTCTGAAATGGGAGGGAGAACAGCCAGTTGTCGTGGTGCACATTGGTACCAACGACATAGGTAAAAAAAGGGATGAGGTCCTACGAAAAGAATTTAAGGAGCTAGGAGCTAAATTAAAAAGTAGGACCTCAAAAGTAGTAATCTCGGGATTGCTACCAGTGCCACGTGCTAGTCAGAGTAGGAATCGCAGGATAGCGCAGATGAATACATGGCTTGAGCAGTGGTGCAGCAGGGAGGGATTCAAATTCTTGGGGCATTGGAACCGGTTCTGGGGGAGGTGGGACCAGTACAAACCGGACGGTCTGCACCTGGGCAGGTCCGGAACCAATGTCCTAGGGGGAGTGTTTGCTAGTGCTGTTGGGGAGGAGTTAAACTAATATTGCAGGGGGATGGGAACCTATACAGGGAGACAGAGGGAGACAAAAAGGAGGCAAAAGCAAAAGACAGAAAGGAGATGAGGAAAAGTGGAGGGCAGAGAAACCCAAGGCAAAGAACAAAAAGGGCCACTGTACAGCAAAATTCTAAAAGGACAAAGGGTGTTAAAAAAACAAGCCTGAAGGCTTTGTGTCTTAATGCAAGGAGTATCCGCAATAAGGTGGATGAATTAATTGTGCAAATAGATGTTAACAAATATGATGTGATTGGGATTACGGAGACGTGGCTCCAGGATGATCAGGGCTGGGAACTCAACATCCAGGGGTATTCAACATTCAGGAAGGATAGAATAAAAGGAAAAGGAGGTGGGGTAGCATTGCTGGTTAAAGAGGAGATTAATGCAATAGTTAGGAAAGACATTAGCTTGGATGATGTGGAATCTATATGGGTAGAGCTGCAGAACACTAAAGGGCAAAAATCGTTAGTGGGAGTTGTGTACAGACCTCCAAACAGTAGTAGTGATGTTGGGGAGGGCATCAAACAGGAAATTAGGAGTGCATGCAATAAAGGTGCAGCAGTTATAATGGGTGACTTTAATATGCACATAGATTGGGCTAGCCAAACTGGAAGCAATACGGTGGAGGAGGATTTCCTGGAATGCATAAGGGATGGTTTTCTAGACCAATATGTCGAGGAACCAACTAGGGGCGAGGCCATCTTAGACTGGGTGTTGTGTAATGAGAGAGGATTAATTAGCAATCTCATTGTGCGAGGCCCCTTGGGGAAGAGTGACCATAATATGGTGGAATTCTGCATTAGGATGGAGAATGAAACAGTTAATTCAGAGACCATGGTCCAGAACTTAAAGAAGGGTAACTTTGAAGGTATGAGGCATGAATTGGCTAAGATAGATTGGCTAATGATACTTAAGGGGTTGACTGTGGATGGGCAATGGCAGACATTTAGAGAACGCATGGATGAATTACAACAATTGTACATTCCTGTCTGGCGTAAAAATAAAAAAGGGAAGGTGGCTCAACCGTGGCTATCTAGGGAAATCAGGGATAGTATTAAAGCCAAGGAAGTGGCATACAAATTGGCCAGAAATAGCAGCGAACCTGGGGACTGGGAGAAATTTAGAACTCAGCAGAGGAGGACAAAGGGTTTGATTAGGGTAGGGAAAATGGAGTACGAGAAGAAGCTTGCAGGGAACATTAAGGCGGATTGCAAAAGTTTCTATAGATATGTAAAGAGAAAGAGGTTAGTAAAGACAAACGTAGGTCCCCTGCAGTCAGAATCAGGGGAAGTCATAACGGGGAACAAAGAAATGGCAGACCAATTGAACAAGTACTTTGGTTCAGTATTCACTAAGGAGGACACAAACAACCTTCCGGATATAAAAGTGGTCAGAGGGTCTATTAAGGAGGAGGAACTGAGGGAAATCTTTATTAGTCGGGAAATTGTGTTGGGGAAATTGATGGGATTGAAGGCCGATAAATCCCCAGGGCCTGATGGACTGCATCCCAGAGTACTTAAGGAGGTGGCCTTGGAAATAGCGGATGCATTGACAGTCATTTTCCAACATTCCATTGACTCTGGATCAGTTCCTATCGAGTGGAGGGTAGCCAATGTAACCCCACTTTTTAAAAAAGGAGGGAGAGAGAAAGCAGGGAATTATAGACCGGTCAGCCTGACCTCAGTAGTGGGTAAAATGATGGAATCAATTATTAAGGATGTCATAGCAGCGCATTTGGAAAATGGTGACATGATAGGTCCAAGTCAGCATGGATTTGTAAAAGGGAGATCATGCTTGACAAATCTTCTGGAATTTTTTGAGGATGTTTCCAATAAAGTGGACAAAGGAGTACCAGTTGATGTGGTATATTTGGACTTTCAGAAGGCTTTCGACAAGGTCCCACACAGGAGATTAATGTGCAAAGTTAAAGCACATGGGATTGGGGGTAGTGTGCTGACGTGGATTGAGAACTGGTTGTCAGACAGGAAGCAAAGAGTAGGAGTAAATGGGTACTTTTCGGAATGGCAGGCAGTGACTAGTGGGGTACCGCAGGGTTCTGTGCTGGGGCCCCAGCTGTTTACATTATACATTAATGATTTAGACGAAGGGATTAAATGTAGTATCTCCAAATTTGCGGATGACACTAAGTTGGGTGGCAGTGTGAGCTGCGAGGAGGATGCTATGAGGCTACAGAGTGACTTGGATAGGTTAGGTGAGTGGGCAAATGCGTGGCAGATGAAGTATAATGTGGATAAATGTGAGGTTATCCACTTTGGTGGTAAAAACAGAGAGACAGACTATTATCTGAATGGTGACAGATTAGGAAAAGGGAAGGTGCAACGAGACCTGGGTGTCATGGTACATCAGTCATTGAAGGTTGGCATGCAGGTACAGCAGGCGGTTAAGAAAGCAAATGGCATGTTGGCCTTCATAGCGAGGGGATTTGAGTACAGGGGCAGGGAGGTGTTGCTACAGTTGTACAGGGCCTTGGTGAGGCCACACCTGGAGTATTGTGTACAGTTTTGGTCTCCTAACTTGAGGAAGGACATACTTGCTGTTGAGGGAGTGCAGCGAAGATTCACCAGACTGATTCCCGGGATGGTGGGACTGACCTATCAAGAAAGACTGAATCAACTGGGCTTGTATTCACTGGAGTTCAGAAGAGTGAGAGGGGACCTCATAGAAACGTTTAAAATTCTGACGGGTTTGGACAGGTTGGATGCAGGAAGAATGTTCCCAATGTTGGGGAAGTCCAGAACCAGGGGTCACAGTCTAAGGATAAGGGGTAAGCCATTTAGGACCGAGATAAGGAGAAACTTCTTCACCCAGAGAGTGGTGAACCTGTGGAATTCTCTACCACAGGAAGTAGTTGAGGCCAATTCACTAAATATATTCAAAAGGGAGTTAGATGAAGTCCTTACTACTCGGGGGATCAAGGGGTATGGCGTGAAAGCAGGAAGTGGGTACTGAAGTTTCATGTTCAGCCATGAACTCGTTGAATGGCGGTGCAGGCTAGAAGGGCTGAATGGCCTGCTCCTGCACCTATTTTCTATGTTTCTATGTTTCTATAATGACTCTGACTGGGGTACGGGTCCACACACACTGACTCTCACTGAGGTACAGTTCCACATACTGACTTTCAGTGTGTTACAGGTCCCACAAACACTGACTCTCACTTGGGTACGGGTCCCACACACACTGACTGTTACTGGGGTGCGGATCCCACACACACTGGCTCTCAGTGGGGTACGGGTCCCATACACACTGACTCTCACTGGGGTACAGGTCACACACAAACTGACTTTCGCTGGGGTACATATCCCACATACACTGACACTCACTGGCTTGTGGGTCCCACACACTGACTCTCACTAGGGTACGGGTCCCACATAAATACTGACACTCACTGGGGTACGGTCCCTATAAGTTGAATTTCACTGGGGTACAGGTGCCACATACACCGACTCTCACAGGGTTATGGTTCCGCACACACTGACTCTCACTTTGGTATGGGTCCCACACACACTGACTCTCACTGGGGTACAGTTCCATACACACTGTCTGTCAATGGGGTAGAGTTGTACACACACTGACTCTCATTTGGGTATGGATCCCACACACACTGACCCTCACTGGTGTACGGGTCCCACACATACTGACTCTCACTGGGGTACGGGTCCCACACACACTGATTCCCACTGGGGTATGGGTCCCACACAAACTCTCTCACTGGTGTACGGGTCCCACACACACTGACTCTCACTTGGGTACTGTTCCACACACACTGCCACTCACTGGGGGTCGGTTCCCAACACAATGACTCTCACTGGGGTAGAGTTCCACGCACACTGACTCTCACTGGGGTGTGTAACGCGGGTGTGTGTGTGTGGTCTCTATGAGGGGGTCGGGTTCCCTTCTGACCAAGATGAGCGGTTGCGAATCGCTCCCACTTCCTTGGGTTCTGTACTCTGGATTTATTTGGGGTTGTGTGACAAAACCAGGACACTGGTTTGATGCAAAGAACTTTGTTTTTATTACAGTCAAATTAATACAGGCGTATTACTCTAATCAGAAAATACAAACTTACAATTACTCTAATAAAGAACTATACAAGGAGAGGTACAAGTGAAAGTTATAATCACTCTAATAAAGTACCATACACGGCACATTCAAAGGGGGTTGCAGTAAAATATCTCCCACCTCCCAATACCTAATTCTAGCTAGGTTAGACTCCAGGGCAGGCAAGGACTTATGCTTGATAGTTAATGGTAGATGGTGATGTTCTTCCTTCGTTCAGGACTTCAAGACTTCGAGGCTGGAGAAGTTAGTTTACAACTGTCGCGTTGGTTTCTGTCCTTGTCTTGATGAGATAATAGCAGCCTTGTAGCTACCTATCAACCACCTCTCTCTAACCTCTGTTGAAAACAGTAGTCAGTTATACGATTTCATTGTTCGAATCTCAGCACCAAATCTCTTCAAAATCCTTTGTATAATGTTGGCGGGCTGGGTTCTTCTTTGTAATATTTTGTCGGGCTCGTTAAAAGTTGATATGTTTTGGGTGGGTTGATGTTCGAAAACTGTTTCCTGATGGAAATATTAGTTTAGTAATTGCAATGTCCTTTTGTGCTTAGTCTTTCGCATACGGGCTGGATTGGGCCTCTTTGTGATGTATATGCTGAAATGGTTGTCCAGACCCATGTTGATGGGGAGCTATCTCTGGGTGATTTTGTTATGTTAATGTCTCTTGTGGAGAAGGATTTTCAAATACTCACTCTTCCAGACAGGTTAACTCAGTTCTCACACCTAGGTAGCTTTACTTAATTAGACTATCTCTTGCTTGCTCCGTAGGTCCGCCCACAGCCTTAAGTCTGTCTTTTAAAATCCAAAATTCTATTAAAGTTCGTTTTTTCTTCCATAAGCACTTTAGAGTCCCAAACTTTTCTGGAGATAGTCCCAAATTAACTTTTGTTTCGAATGAGCCCAAACACAGCGGGTGGGGGGTGGGGTGATTTCTTGTGAGTTTTACAGCTTAAGGTGCGGTTCCCACACACACTGACTCTCACTGTGGTATGGGTGCCTACACAGTGACTCTCACTGGGGTACAGTTCCACACGCACTGATTCTCACTGGGGTACGGGTCACTGACTGTCACTGGGTACAGGTCCCATCCACACTGACTCTCACTGTGGTATGGGTGCCTACACAGTGACTCTCACTGGGGTACAGTTCCACATGCACTGACTCTCACTGGGGTATGGGTCCCACACATACACGGACTCTCACAGCGATACGGGCCCCACACACACTAAATTACAATGGGGTATAGTTCCACACACACTGACTCTCACTTGGGTACTGTTCCACACACACACTGACAGTCACTGGAGGTGGGTCCCACACACACTGACTCTCACTGGGGTAGAGTTCCACACACAATGACTCTCACTGGGGTACTGGTCCCATGCACACTGACTCTCACTGGGGTGTGTAACGCGGGGGTTTGTGTGTGGTCTCCATGAGGGGGTCAGGTTCCCTTCTGACCCACTTGAGCGGTTTCGAATCGCTCCCACTCCCTTGAGTTCTGTACTCTGGATTTATTTGGGGGTGTGTGACAAAACCAGGACACTGGTTTGATGCAAAGAACTTTGTTTTTATTACAGTCAAATTAATACAGTCAAATTACTCTAATCAGAAAATACAAACTTACAATTACTCTAATAAAGAACTATACAAGGAGAGGTACAAGTGAAAGTTATAATCACTCTAATAAAGTACCATACACTTCACATTCAAAGGGGGTTGCAGTAAAATACCTCCCACCTCCCAATACCTAATTCTAGCTAGGTTAGACTCCAGGGCAGGCAAGGAATTATGCTTGATAGTTAATGGTAGATGGTGATGTTCTTCCTTCGTTCAGGACTTCAAGACTTCGAGGCTGGAGAAGTTAGTTTACAACTGTCGTGTTGGTTTCTGGCCTTGTCTTGATGAGATAATAGCAGCCTTGTAGCTACCTATCAACCACCTCTCTCTAACCTCTGTTGAAAACAGTGGCCAGTTATACGATTTCATTGTTCGAATCTCAGCACCAAATCTCTTCAAAATCCTTTGTATAATGTTGGCGTGCTGGGTTCTTCTTTGTAATATTTTGTCGGGCTCGTTAAAAGTTGATATGTCTTGGGTGGGTTGATGTTCGAAAACTGTTTCCTGATGGAAATATTAGTTTAGTAATTGCAATGTCCTTTTGTGCTTAGTCTTTTGCATACAGGCTAGATTGGGCCTCTTTGTGATTTATATGCTGAAATGTTGTCCAGACCCATGTTGATGGGGAGCTATCTCTGGGTGATTTTGTTATGTTAATGTCTCTTGTGGAGAAGGATTTTCAAATACTCACTCTTCCAGACAGGTTAACTCAGTTCTCACACTTAGGTAGCTTTACTTAATTAGACTATCTCTTGCTTGCTCCGTAGGTCCGCCCACAGCCTTAAGTCTGTCTTTTAAAATCCAAAATTCTATTAAAGTTCGTTTTTTCTTCCATAAGCACTTTAGAGTCCCAAACTTTTCGGGAGATAGTCCCAAATTAAATTTTGTTTCGAATGAGCCCAAACACAGCGGGGTTGGGGGTGGGGTGGTTTCTTGTGAATTTTACACCTTAAGGTGCGGTTCCCACACACACTGACTCTCACTGTGGTATGGGTGCCTACACAGTGACTCTCACTGGGGTACAGTTCCACACGCACTGATTCTCACTGGGGTACGGGTCACTGACTGTCACTGGGTACAGGTCCCACCCACACTGACTCTCACTTGTGTACGGGTCCCACACACACGGATTCTCATTGGTGTACAGGTCCCACACACATTGACTCTGACTGGGATTCAGGTCGCACACACACTGTCACTGGGGTACGGGTCCCCCACACACTGACTCTCACTGAGGTACCAGTCCCACTCACACTGTCTGTCACTGGGGTACAGTTGTACACACACTGACTCTCATTTGGGTATGAGTCACACACACACTGACTCTCACCGGGGAACGGGTCCCACACACATGGACTCTCAATGGGGTACCGGTCCCACAGACACTGACTGCCACTGGTGTACGGGTCCCACACACACTGAATCTCACTGGGGTATGTATCCCACACACACTGATTCTTACTGGGATACGGGTCCCACACACACTGAATCTCACTGGGATAGGTATCCCACACACACTGACTCTCACTGGGGTACAGTTTCACACACACTGACACTCACTGGGGTACGGGCCCAACACACACTGATTCTCACTGGGGTATGAGTCCCGCACACACTGACTCTCACTGGGGTACAGGTCCCACACACACTGACTCTCATTGGGGTAGGGATCGCACACGCACTGACTCTCACTGGGGTACGGATCACACACGCACTGACTCTCACTGGGGTACAGTCCCATACACACTGACTCTCACTGGGGTACAGGTCCCACACACACTGACTCTCACTGGGGTACAGTCCCATACACACTGACTCTCACTGGGATACAGGTCCCACACACACTGACTCTCACTGGGGTACGGGTCCCACACACACTGACTCTCACTGGGATACAGGTCCCACACACACTGACTCTCACTGGGGTACGGGTCCCACACACATTGACTCTCACTGGGGTACGGGTCCCAGACACACTGACTCTCACTGGGGTATGGGTCGCACACGCACTGACTCTCACTGGGGTACGTATCTCACACACACTGACTCTCACTTGCGTACGGGTCTCATGCACACAGGGGCCAGCTGGAGTGACGTTAGCGAGGGACTTGAACTAGGGAAATGATTTGAATGCACAGGGGGAAGTGATGAGGCAGCGGAAGGTGTGTGTCATGTATGTAGACCATGCATACTAACTGCATCGTCACATAAGGTGTGCCACCAGAGGGCACTGCGGTGGGTGACCTGAGGGTCACCTGCACAGGTGTGCAGGGCCCAGTATAAAAGACTGCCCACCCTGTTTGTGCGAGGCCCCTTGGGGAAGAGTGACCATAACATGATAAAATTCTTTATTAAAATGGAGAGTGACACAGTTAATTAACTGCGCAGGCAGCTATTAACGAATATGATATAACTGGGTTTATGGAGACATGGCTCCAGGGTGACCAAGGCTGGGAACTCAACATCCAGTGTTATTCAACATTCAGGAAGGATAGACAGAAAGGAAAAGGAGGTGGGGTAGTGTTGCTGGTTAAAGAGGAAATTAATGCAATAGTAAGGAGGGACATTAGCTTGGATGATGTGGATTCTGTATGGTACAGCTGCGGAATACCAAAGGGCAGAAAACAATAGTGGGACTTGTGTACAGACCACCAAACAATCGTACTGCATCAAACAAGAAATTAGTGATGCATGCAATAAAGGTACAGCAGTTATCATTGGCGATTTTATTCTACATATAGATTGGGCAAACCAAACTGGTAGCAATACGGTGGAGGAGGATTTCCTGGAGTGTATTAGGGATGGTTTTCTAGACCAATATGTCGAGGAACCAACTAGAGGGATGGCCATCCTAGACTGGGTGGGTGATGTGTAATGAGAAATGACTAATTAGCAATCTAATTAGCGAGATTGGGGAAGAGTGACCATAATATGGTAGAATTCTTTATTAAGATGGAGAGTGACACGGTTAATTCAGAGACTAGGGTCCTGAACTTAAGTAAAGGTAACTTCGATGGTATGAGATATGAATTGGCTAGAATAGACTGACGAATGATACTTAAAGGTTTGATGGTGGACAGGCAATGGTAAACATTTAAAGATCACATGGATAAACTTCAACAATTGTACATCCCTGTCTGGTGTAAAAATAAAACGGGGAAGGTGACTGAACCGTGGCTAACAAGGTAAATTAAGGATAGTGTTAAATCCAAGGAAGAGGCATATAAATTGGCCAGAAAAAGCAGCAAACCTGAGGACTGGGAGAAATTTAGAATTCAGCAGAGGAGGACAAAGGATTTAATTAGGAGGGGGAAAATAGAGTATGAGAGGAAGCTTGCTGGGAACAGAAAAACTGACTGCAAAAGTTTCTATATATATGTGAAAATAATGGGGAACAAAGAAATGGCAGAACAGTTGAACAAATACTTTGGTTCTGTTTTCACGAAGAAAGACACAAATAACCTTCCGGAAATACTAGGGGACCGAGGGTCTAGTGAGAAGGAGGGACTGAAGGATATCTTTATTCGGCGGAAAATTGTGTTGGGGAAATTGATGGGATTGAAAGCCGATAAATCCCCGGGTCCTGATAGTCTGCATCCGAGAGTGCTTAAGGAAGTAGACCTAGAAATAGTGGATGCATTGGTGATCATTTTCCAACAGTGTTTCGACTCTGGATCAGTTCCTATGGACTGGAGGATAGCTAATGTAACAACATTTTTTAAGAAAGGAGGGAGAGAGAAAATGGGTAATTATAGACCGGTTAGCCTGACATCAGTAGTGGCAAAAATGTTGGAATCAATGATTAAAGATGAAATAGCAGCACATTTGGATAGCAATGATGGGATCGGTCCAAGTCAGCATGGATTTATGAAAGGGAAATCCTACTTGACAAATCTTCTGGAATTTTTTGAGGATGTAACTAGAAGACTGGACAAAGGAGAACCAGTGGATGTAGTGTATTTGGACTTTCAAAAGGCTTTTGACAAGGTCCCACACAAGAGATTGCTGTCCAAAATTAAAGCAGATGGTATTGGGGGTAATGGACTGACGTGGATAGAGAATTGGTGGCAGACAGGAAGCAGAGAGTCGGGATAAACGAGTCCTTTTCAGAATGGCAGGCAGTGACTAGTGGGGTGCCGCAGGGCTCAGTGCTGCGCCCACAGCTATTTACAATAGACATTAATGATTTGGATGAGGGAATTGAGTGTAATATCGCCAAGTTTGCAGATCACACCAAGCTGGGTGGTGGTGTGAGCTGTGAGGAGGATGCTAAGAGGCTGCAGGGTGACTTGGACAGGTTAGGTGGGTGGGCAAACGCGTGGCAGATGCAGTATAATGTGGATAAATGTGAGGTTATCCACTTTGGTGGCAAAAACAGGAAGGCAGAATATTATCTGAATGGTGACAGATTAGGAAAAGGGGAGGTGCAACGAGACCTGGGTGTCATGGTACAATGGTATGTTGGCCTTCATAGCTAGGGGATTTGAGCCTAGGAGTAGGGAAGTCTTATTGCAATTGTACAGGGCCTTAGTGAGGCCTCACCAGGAATATTGTGTTCAGTTTTGGTCTCCTAACCTGAGGAAGGACATTCTTGCTATTGAGGGAGTGCAGCGAAGGTTCACCAGACTGATTCCCGGGATGGCATGACATATGAGGAGAGACTGATCAACTGAGCCTGTATTCACTGGAGTTTAGAAGGATGAGAGGGGATCTCATAGAAACATATAGAATTCTGACGGGACTGGACAGGTTAGATGCAGAAAGAATGTTCCCGATGTTGGGGAAGTCCAGAACCAGGGGACACAGTCTAAGGATAAGGTGTAAGCCATTTAGGACTGAGATGAGGAGAAACTTCTTCACTCAGAGAGTTGTTAACCTGTGGAATTCCCTACCTTAGAGAGTTGTTGATGCCAGTTCTTTGGATATATTCAAGAGGGAATTAGATATGGCCCTTACAGCTAAAGGGATCAAGGGCTATGGAGAGAAAGCAGGAAAGGTACTGAGGTGAATGATCAGCCATGATCTTATTGAATGTTGGTGCAGACTTGCAGGGCCGAATGGCCTACTTCTGCACCTATTTTCTATGTTTCTATGTTTCTGCAGGGTGAGACAATTCGGGGCTTTCCACTCCCTAGTCAATCGTCTCAGTACAAACACAGTTGCAAGTGAGTTGGTTGGGCACTCGCTGGGCTGCTGCACAGCTGGCCTTGCTGGGCTGCTGGGGATGATGTGTTTAGCTTCGTGGTCAACCGTGATGTCGGTTGCCACTTGTGTGTGTATCGGAGGGTCGAAGTTGGTGATGTCCTCTTCAGGTTCTCGTGGCTTCCTGTGAATCTCAGTTTGGTTTGGTCCAAATGCTTTCGGCAAGTTAGTCCATTTGCAAGTTTGTTATCCAACATCCTACTCCCTTTTTTGGCTACGACAGTGCCAGCAAGCCATTTGGGGCCATATACATAGTTGAGTACAAATACAGGGTCATTGTCTTCAATATCGCGTGATAAATTTGCGCGATCATGCTACATGCTTTGTTGATGCCGCCTGCCCTCGACATGATCATGGAGATCAGGTTGGACTCGAGAGAGCCTTGTTTTGAATGCCCTTTTCGTGAGAACTTCAGCAGGGGGAACCCCGGTGAGCGAGTGGGGTCTTGTGCGGTAGATGAGCAGGACTCGGGACAGGTGGGTCTGCAGGGAGCCTTCCGACACACATTTCAAGCTTTGCTTCATGGTTTGGACTGCCCATTCTGCCTGGCTCTTAGATGCGGGCTTGAACGGGGCAGATGTGACGTGCTTGCTCCCATTGCGGGTCATGAATTCCTTGAATTCAGCGCTGGTGAAACATGGCCCATTGTCATTGACAAGGACATCAGGCAGGCCGTGCGTGGAAAACATGGCTCGTAGGCTTTCGATGGTGGCAGTGGACGTGCTTACAGACATTATTACACACTCAATCCATTTTGAATAAGCATCCACAACAACCAAAAACATTTTGCCTAGAAATGGGCCAGCGAAGTCAATGTGGATCCTAGACCACGGTTTGGAGGGCCATGACCACAAACTTAGCGGTGCCTCCCTGGGTGCATTGCTCAGTTGAGAGCAAGTGTTGCATTGGCGCACACAAAACTCCAAATCTGAGTCGATGCCGGGCCACCACACATGGGATCTGGCTATAGCTTTCATCATTACTATGCCTGGGTGGGTACTGTGTCGGTCGCATATTAACATTTTTGCTGCCTTTCTTAGGCAAAACCAAGCGATTACTCCACAAAAGACAGTCCGTCTGTATGGACATTTTGTCTTTGCGCCGCTGGAACGGCTTGATCTCTTCATGCACCTCCGCTGGGATGCTGGACCAGCTCCCATGGAGGACACAGTTTTTTTACAAGGGACAGTAAAGGATCCTGGCTGGTCCAGGTACTGATCTGGCGGGCCATAATGGGCGACTTTTCATTTTCAAATGCATCCATTGCCAAGAACAAGTCTGCAGGCTGTGCCATTTCCACCCCGGTGCTGGGCAATGGTCGCAGACTGAGAGCATCAGCGCAGTTTTCTGTGCCTGGCCTGTGGCGAATTACATAGTTATAGGCAGACAGTGTGACGTCCATCTTTGGATGCGAGCAGTGGCATTGATATTAATACCTTTGCTCTCTGAGAATAGCAATATAAGCGGCTTATGGTCAGTTTCTAACTCGAACTTAAGCCCAAACAGATACTGGTGCATTCCTTTCACCCCGTAAATGCATGTCAGAGCTTCTTTTTCAATCATGCTGTAGGCCCTTTCGGCCTTGGACAAACTCCTGGATGCATAAGCGACCGGTTGCACTGTTCCTGATTCGTTTGATTGTTGTAACACACACCCGACCCCGTACGAAGACGCATTGCAAAGGAGCACTAAATGTTTACGTGGGTCATACAAAACAAGCAGTTTGTTGGAACATAACAGATTTTTGGCTTTCTCAAAAGCAGTCTCTTGTGATTTCCCCCATACCCAGTCATCTCCCTTGCGTAGCAACACATGTAGAGATTCTAGCAAGGTGCTTAACCCGAGTAGGAAATTAACAAAATAGTTGAGGAGTCCCAGGAATGACCGCAGCTCCGTCACGTTCTGTGGTCTCAGCGTGTTCTTGATGGCCTCCGTCTTGGTGTCGGTGGGTCTGATGCCGTCTGCCGCGATTCTTCTCCCTAAGAACTCGACCCCTGGTGCCAGGGAAACACACTTCGAGCATTTCAACCTGAGTCCCACACGATCTAGCTGACTTAGAACCTCTTCCAGGTTCTGCAAGTGTTCGATGCTGTCCCGACCTGTGATCAATATGTCGTCCTGGAAAATCACGGTGTGCAGAACCGAATTTAGCAGACTCTCCATGTTCCTTTGAAAAATAGCCGTGGCCGATTGAATCCCAAACATGAACAGACCTTTGTGCGTGTTGATGCAGGTGAGGCCTTTCGAAGATTCCACCAGCTCCTGCGTCATGTAGGCCGAGGTCAGGTCCAACTTGGTGAACGTCTTCCCTCCTGCCAGTGTCGCAAATAGGTCGTCTGCCTTGGGTAGCAGGTACTGGTCCTGCAGCGAAAAACGGTTAATCGTTGCTTTATAGTCCGCATAAATTCTGACCGTGCCATTGCCCTTGAGAACCGGAACAACTGGACTGGCCCACGCGTTGAACCCAACCGGCGCGATGATACCCTCTCATTGCAACCTGTCCAGCTCGATCTCCACTTACTCTCGCATCATGTGTGGCACCGCACATGCCTTGTGGTGGATGGGTCGTGTCCCGGGAACCAAGTGGACCTACACCTTTGCCCCAGAGAAATTTCCGATGCCTGGCTCAACCAACGATGGGAACTTGCTCAAATCTTGGACACATGAGGCGTCGGCAACAGATGAAAGCGCTCGATGTCGTCCCAGTTCCAGCGGATTTTTCCCAGCCAGCTTCTGCCGAACAGTGTGGGGCCATCTCCTGGTACAATCCATAGTGGTAGTTCATGCACCGCTCCATCATAGGAGACTTTTACTGCTGCACTGCCAATTACAGCAATCAGCTCTTTAGTTTGCAGGGTTTGCAGCTCGTCTGCACATTCGCTGGAGATGTCTCATTGTTCCATAGCCTTTGCACGCATAGCGTTTGAAGTGGCATTGATGAATGGATGATCACCTCCGCAGCGCCAACAAGGTGTTAATTGCCTCACATTCACACTTGATGGCAGACTCTGAGTCATCTGAGGTCATGCGGCTGCAGGCGTGTACGTTCTGCCATATGCATTCCTGACTGAAAACGACGTTACTTTGTGTACAGTACTTGCCGATGCGTCTTTATGCCGTGAAATTTGTTTGGTGTTATCGCTGGTGGACATAAATGCCTGGGCTATCGTTATGGCTTTGCTCAGGTTCGGTGTTTCAACAGTCAATAGTTTGCGAAGGATAAGTTCATGGCCAATGCCAAGCAGAAAAAAGTCTCTTAGCATTTGCTCCAGGAATCCACCGAATTCGCAATGTCCTGCAAGGCGCCTTATTTCAGCGACATAGCTCGCCACTTCCTGGCCTTCAGGCCATTGACATGTATAAAATCCATACCTTGCCCTCAGAACGCTCTCCTTCGGATATAGGTGCTTCCGACCAGCGTACACAGTTCTTCATACGATTTGGTTGTTGATTTCACTGGAGCAAGAAGATTCTTCATGAGGCCATAGGTTGTTGCCCCGCAGACGGTGAGGAGGATCGCCCTTCATTTGGCAACGTTCTCATTCCCTTCCAGCTCATTGGCCACGAAGTATTGGTCAAGTCCCTGCACGAAGGCTTCCCAATCATCACCTTCTGAGAATTTCTCCAGGATACCAACAGTTCTCTGCATTTTCGCGTGATGGTTCGTTATCTATTACTCGTCGCCAGTTGTTATGTCTCAAATAAAGCAATGTGACTAAGTACTGTCGACTTGAGTAAGTGTGAAAGTCTCTTTATTCTGACTCCGGAGAGCCGGCACGGAATGGGAGGCCTGCTTATATGCAGTGCTCCCAAGGGATGCTCTGGTGGCAGTAGAATGTTGGTTACAAGGTGTTGCTTACATAACAAGAAGAATGAGAGGTGATCTTATCGAAACGTATAAGATAATGAGGGGGCTTGACAAGGTGGATGCAGAGAGGCTATTTCCACTCAGGTGGGAAACTAAAACTAAGGGGGCATAGTCTTAGAATAAGGGGCTGCACATTTAAAACTGAGATGAGGAGGAACTTCTTCTCTCAGAGGGTTGTAAATCTATGGAATTCTCTGCCACAGAGAGCTGTGGATGCTGGGTCATTGAATATATTTAAGACGGAGATAGAATTTTGAGCACTATGAGAGTAAAGGGTTATGGGGAGCGGGCAGGGAAGTGGAGCTGAGTCCATGATCAGATCAGCCGTGATTTTATTGAATGGTGGAGCAGGCTCGAGGGGCCAAATGGCCGACTCCTGCTCCTATTTCTCATGTTCTTACGTTCTTATGATATTCACCTGGGTTATTTGACTTTGTCAGTAGCAAAACTGGATTCTTGGCCCACCCTTGAGCACAAAAATTTGTCCCAGGCATCGTCAGTGAGGAGAACAGAGTTGGTTTTTGAGGAAGGTCTTGAAGGAGGGGATGAGAACATGAAAAATATGGAGCAGGAGTCGGCCATTCGGCCCCTCAAACTTGCTCTATATTTCTTATTCAATGAGATCAAGGTTGATCAATGGGTATACTCCCTGACGTGAAAGCTTGCTAATTAGCGTAGGTTATGTCAACGCACTCTTGACTGGCGTTGTGCCCAGTGATGTCCCCAGGGTAAATAACTGAGCAACAAGAGAATTTTCCCATCAATCAGTGCAGAATGGATGAGCCAATCAGCTGTAATGATAATTGGCACCAGATATTTGTGGTGAAGGGTGGGGCTTGGAAAAGATTCCACTCAGTCATTGATGGACAGGTTACATTTCCATCCCTAGAAACAGCCAATCAAAGAGCTGTATTGTCCATGTCCCTCTCCACTGCTATTTTCTTCATAAGACTACATACAAAAGAATTAGGAGCCGAAGTGGGCCATTCGGCATCTCAAGCCTGCTCTGCCATTCAATAAGATCATGGCTGTTCTTCGACCTCAACTCCACTTTCCCGCCCGATCCCTTGATTCCCTTAATATCCAAAAATCTAGCGACCTTGGTCTTGAATAGAAACATAGAAACATAGAAAATAGGTGCAGGAGGAGGCCATTCGGCCCTTCTAGCCTGCACCGCCATTCAATGAGTTCATGGCTGAACATGCAACTTCAGTACCCCATTCCTGCTTTCTCGCCATACCCCTTAATCCCCTTAGTAGTAAGGACTACATCTAACTCCTTTTTGAATATATTTAGTGAATTGGCCTCAACAACTTTCTGTGGTAGAGAATTCCACAGGTTCACCACTCTCTGGGTGAAGAAGTTCCTCCTCATCTCGGTCTTAAATGGCTTACCCCTTATCCTTAGACTGTGACCCCTGGTTCTGGACTTCCCCAACATCGGGAACATTCTTCCTGCATCTAACCTGTATAAACCCATCAGAATTTTAAATGTTTCAATGAGGTCCCCTCTCATTCTTCTGAACTCCAGTGAATACAAGCCCAGTTGATCCAGTCTTTCTTGATAGGTCAGTCCCGCCATCCCGGGAATCAGTCTGGTGAACCTTCGCTGCACTCCCTCAATAGCAAGAATGTCCTTCCTTAGGTTAGGAGACCAAAACTGGACACAATACTCCAGGTGTGGCCTCACCAATGCCCTGTACAACTGTAGCAACACCTCCCTGCCCCTGTACTCAAATCCCCTCACTATGAAGGCCAACATGCCATTTGCTTTCTTAACTGCCTGCCAACCTTCAATGACTGATGTACCATGACACCCAGGTCTCGTTGCACCTCCCCTTTTCCTAATCTGTCACCATTCAGATAATTGTCTGTCTCTCTGTTTTTACCACCAAAGTGGATAACCTCACATTTATCCACATTATACTTCATCTGCCTTGCATTTGCCACTCACCTAACCTATCCAAGTCGCTCTGCAGCCTCATAGCATCCTCCTCGCAGCTCACACTGTCACCTAACTTAGTGCCATCTGCAAATTTGGAAATACTACATTTAATCCCCTCGTTTAAATCATTAATGTACAATGTAAACAGCTGGGGCCCCAGCACAGAACCTTGCGGTACCCCACTAGTCACCGTCTGTCATTCTGAAAAGTACCCATTTACTCCTACTCTTTGCTTCCTGTCTGACAACCAGTTCTCAATCCATGTCAGCACACTACCCCCAATCCCATGTGCTTTAACTTTGCACATTAATCTCTTGTGTGGGACCTTGTCGAAAGCCTTCTGAAAGTCCAAATATACCACATCAACTGGTTCTCCCTTGTCCACTCTACTGGAAACATCCTCAAAAAATTCTAGAAGATTTGTCAAGCATGATTTCCCTTTCACAAATCCATGCTGACTTGGACCTATCATGTCACCTCTTTCCAAATGCGCTGCTATGACATCCTTAATAATTGATTCCATCATCTTACCCACTACCGATGTCAGGCTGACCGGTCTATAATTCCCTGTTTTCTCTCCCTCCTTTTTTAAAAAGTGGGGTTACATTGGCTACCCTCCACTCGATAGGAACTGATCCAGAGTCAATGGAATGTTGGAAAATGACTGTCAATGCATCCGCTATTTCCAAGGCCACCTCCTTAAGTACTCTGGGATGCAGTCCATCAGGTCCTGGGGATTTATCGGCCTTCAATCCCATTAATTTCCCCAACACAATTTCCCGACTAATAAGGATTTCCCTCAGTTCCTCCTCCTTACTAGACCCTCTGACCCCTCTTATATCCGGAAGGTTGTTAGTGTCCTCCTTGTGAATACCGAACCAAAGTACTTGTTCAATTGGTCCGCCATTTCTTTGTTCCCCGTTATCACTTCCCCTGATTCTGACTGCAGGGGACCTACGTTTGTCTTTACTAACCTTTTTCTCTTTACATATCTATAGAAACTTTTGCAATCCGGCTTAATGTTCCCTGCAAGCTTCTTCTCGTACTCCATTTTCCCTGCCCTAATCAAGCCCTTTGTCCTCCTCTGCTGAGTTCTAAATTTCTCCCAGTCTCCGGGTTCACTGCTATTTCTGGCCAATTTGTATGCCACTTCCTTGGCTTTAATACTATCCCTGATTTCCCTTGATAGCCACGGTTGAGCCACCTTCCCTTTTTTATTTTTACGCCAGACAGGAATGTACAATTGTTGTAGTTCATCCATGCGGTCCCTAAATGTCTGCCATTGCCCATCCACAGTCAACCCCTTAAGTATCATTCGCCAATCAATCCTAGCCAATTCATGCCTCATACCTTCAAAGTTAGCCTTCTTTAAGTTCTGGACCATGGTCTCTGAATTAACTGTTTCATTCTCCATCCTAATGCAGAATTCCACCATATTATGGTCACTCTTCCCCAAGGGGCCTCGCACAGCGGGATTGCTAATTAATCCTCTCTCATTACACAACACCCAGTCTAAGATGGCCTCCCCCCTGGTTGGTTCCTCGACATATTGGTCTAGAAAACCATCCCTTATGCACACCAGGAAATCCTCCTCCACCGTATTGCTTCCAGTTTGGTTAGCCCAATCTATGTGCATATTAAAGTCACCCATTATAACTGCTGCACCCTTATTGCATGCACCCCTAATTTCCTGTTTGATGCCCTCCCCAACATCACTACTACTGTTTGGGGGTCTATACACAACTCCCACTAGCGTTTTTTGCCCTTTTGTGTTCTGCAGCTCTACCCATATAGATTCCACATCATCCAAGCTAATGTCCATTCTAACTATTGCATTAATCTCCTCTTTAACCAGCAATGCTACCCCACCTCCTTTTCCTTTTATTCTATCCTTCCTGAATGTTGAATACCTCTGGATGTTGAGTTCCCAGCCCTGATCAGCCTGGAGCCACGTCTCCGTAATCCCAATCACATCATGTTTGTTAACATCTATTTGCACAGTTAATTCATCCACCTTATTGCGGATACTCCTTGCATTAAGACACAAAGCCTTCAGGCTTGTTTTTTTAACACCCTTTGTCCTTTTAGAATTTTGCTGTACAGTGGCCCTTTTTGTTTTTTGTCTTGGGTTTCTCTGCCCTCCACTTTTCCTCATCTCCTTTCTGTCTTTTGCTTTTGTCTCCTTTTTGTTTCCCTCTGTCTCCCTGCATTGGTTCCCATCCCCCTGCCATATTAGTTTAACTCCTCCCCAACAGCACTCGCAAACACCCCGCCTAGGACATTGGTTCCGGTCCTGCCCAGGTGCAGACCGTCCGCTTTGTACTGGTCCCACCTCCCCCAGAACCAGTTCCAATGCCCCAGGAATTTGAATCCCTCCCTGCTGCACCACTGCTCAAGCCACGTATTCATCTGCGCTATCCTGCGATTCCTACTCTGACTAGCACGTGGCACTGGTAGCAATCCCGAGATTACTACTTTTGAGGTCCTACTTTTTAATTTAGCTCCTAGCTCCTTACATTAGTTTCGTAGGACCTCATCCCTTTTTTTACCTATGTCGTTGGTACTTATATGCACCACGACAACTGGCTGTTCTCCCTCCCTTTTTAGAATGTCCTGCACCCGCTCAGAGACATCCTTGACCCTTGCACCAGGGAGGCAACATACCATCCTGGAG
The DNA here is from genome assembly GCF_044704955.1 of Pristiophorus japonicus. Taxonomy (NCBI): domain Eukaryota; kingdom Metazoa; phylum Chordata; class Chondrichthyes; family Pristiophoridae; genus Pristiophorus; species Pristiophorus japonicus. The sequence goes on from NC_092006.1 coordinate 12,096,086, forward strand.
TCTCAGTTGCGGCCGCAGAAACGCCTATCTATTTCCCTTACAATTGAATCCCCTATCACTATAGCTCTCCCACTCTTTTTCCTGCCCTCCTGTGCAACAGAGTCAGCCACGGTGCCATGAACTTGGCTGCTGCTGCCCTCCCCTGATGAGTCATCCCCTTCAACAGCACTCAAAGCAGTGTATCTGTTTTGCAGGGGGATGACCACAGGGGACCCTTGCACTACCTTCCTTGCACTGCTCTTTCTGATGGTCTTCCATTCCCTATCTGGCTGTGGACCCTTCACCTGCGGTAAGACCAACTCGCTACACGTGATACTCACGTCATTCTTAGCATCGTGGATGCTCCAGAGTGAATCCACCCTCAGCTCCAACTCCGCAACGCGGTCCGTCAGGAGCTGGAGGCAGATACACTTGAATATACTCAACGATTCAGCATCCAGGGGATGGAGTATAAAAGCAGAGAAGTCCTGCTTCAACTGTACAGGCTATTGATGAGGCCACACCTGGAGTACTGCGTACAATTTTGGTCTCTGTATTTAAGGAGGGATATACTTGCATTGGAGGCTGTTCAGAGAAGGTTCACGTAGTTGATTCCGGAGATGAGGGGGTTGTCTTAATGAAAAAAGGTTGAGCAGGTTGGGCCTATAGTCATTGGTGTTTAGAAGAATGAGAGGTGATCTTATCGAAATGTATAAGATTATGAGAGGGCTTGACAAGGTGGATACAGAGAGGATGTTTCCACTGATGATGGAGACTAGAACTAGGGGGCATGATCTTAGAATAAGGAGCCACCCATTTAAAACTGAGATGAGGAGGAATTTCTTCTCTCAGAGGGTTGTAAATCCGTGGAATTCGCTACCTCAGAGAGCTGTGGAAGCTGGGACATTGAATAAATTTAAGACAGAGATCGCCAGTTTCTTAACCGATAAGGGAATGAGGGTTATAGGGAGCGGACAGGGAAGTGGAGCTGAGTCCATGATCAGATCAGTCATGATTGTATTAAATGGCGGAGCAGGCTCGAGGGGCCGTATGGCCGACTCCAGCTCCTATTTCTGCTGTTCTTATATGTTCCATTCCTTTATTAAGCTATATAGTTCAAATCTAAAAGTAAGAGATTGTACAACAGCACAAAGAGCTAGGTTGTGCAGGGTACCATTTAGATCGAACCTTATGATTATATAAATATATGAATGGAGACTATAATAATAGTCTAACTTTGTTAATTCTACACGACAGTGTATGTGTTGCCCTGAGGGACCAGGGGTGTCACAATTCATCATCATTAAGGCGTCAGCTATGGCTCACTTCCAAATCAGAAACAATAAGAGAAAGAAATTGCATTTATATAGCGCCTTTCTCCACTCAGGATGTCGCAAAGCGCTTCACAGCCAATGAAGTACTTTTGAAGTACTGTCAGTGTTCTAATGTAGGAAACGCGACAGCCAATTTGCGCACAGCAAGCTTCCACAAACAGCAATGTGATAATGACTCAGATCACCCACAACCTTCTGACTCGGTGGCAGCTGAGAACGCTATCCACTACTCCAGGCCGACACTCCTGCTGCCAGTGCTGAGGGGGCACCGCACTGTCGGAGGGGCAGTACTGAGAGAGCACCGCACTGTCGGAGGGGCAGTACTGAGGGAGCGCCGTACTGTCGGAGGGGCAGTACTGAGGGAGCGCCGTACTGTCAGAGGGGCGGTACTGAGGAAGCGCTGCACTGTCAGAGGGGCAGTACTGAGGGAGCGCCGCACTGTCGGAGGGGCAGTACTGAGGGAGCGCCGCACTGTCGGAAGGGAGGTACTGAGGGAGTGCCGCACTATCGGAGGGGCAGTACTGAGGGAGCGCCGCACTGTCGGAGGGGCAGTACTGAGGGAGCGCCGTACTGTCGGAGGGGCAGTACTGAGGGAGCGCCGCACTGTCAGAGGGGCAGTACTGAGGGAGCGCCGTACTGTCGGAGGGGCAGTACTGAGGGAGCGCCGTACTGTCGGAGGGGCAGTACTGAGGGAGCGCCGCACTGTCGGAGGGGCAGTACTGAGGGAGCGCCGTACTGTCGGAGGGGCAGTACTGAGGGAGCGCCGCACTGTCAGAGGGGCAGTACTGAGGAAGCACTGCACTGTCAGAGGGGCAGTACTGAGGGAGCGCCGCACTGTCGGAGGGGCAGTACTGAGGGAGCGCCGTACTGTCGGAGGGGCAGTACTGAGGGAGCGCCGCACTGTCGGAGGGGCAGTACTGAGGGAGCGCCGTACTGTCGGAGGGGCAGTACTGAGGGAGCGCCGCACTGTCAGAGGGGCAGTACTGAGGGAGCGCCGTACTGTCGGAGGGGCAGTACTGAGGGAGCGCCGTACTGTCGGAGGGGCAGTACTGAGGGAGCGCCGCACTGTCGGAGGGGCAGTACTGAGGGAGCGCCGTACTGTCGGAGGGGCAGTACTGAGGGAGCGCCGCACTGTCAGAGGGGCAGTACTGAGGGAGCGCCGTACTGTCGGAGGGGCAGTACTGAGGGAGCGTCGTACTGTCGGAGGGGCAGTACTGAGGGAGCGCCGCACTGTCGGAGGGGCAGTACTGAGGGAGCGCCGTACTGTCGGAGGGGCAGTACTGAGGGAGCGCCGCACTGTCAGAGGGGCAGTACTGAGGAAGCACTGCACTGTCAGAGGGGCAGTACTGAGGGAGCGCCGCACTGTCGGAGGGGCAGTACTGAGGGAGCGCCGTACTGTCGGAGGGGCAGTACTGAGGGAGCGCCGCACTGTCGGAGGGGCAGTACTGAGGAAGCACTGCACTGTCAGAGGGGCAGTACTGAGGGAGCACCGCACTGTCAGAAGGGTGGTACTGAGGGAGCGCCGCACTGTCGGAAGGGCAGTACTGAGAGAGCGCCGCACTGTCAGGGCCAGTACTGGGGGAGTGCCTCCACCACCCTCTCAGGCAGTGCATTCCAGATCCTAACCACTCACTGCGTAAATAGGTTTTTCCTTGTGTCGCCTTTGGTTCTTCTGCTAATTGCCTTAAATCTGTGTCCTCTGGTTCTCGACCCTTCCGTCAATGGGAACAGTTTCTCTCGATTTACTCTGTCCAGGCCCCTCGTGATTTTGAACCCCTCGATCAAATCTCCTCTCAATCTTCTCTGCTCCAAGGAGAACAACCCCAGCTTCTCCAGTCTCTCCACACCACTGAAGTCCCTCAACCCTGGGACCATTCTGGTCAATGTCCTCTGCACCCTCTCCAAGGCCATCTCATCCTCCTTAAAGTGCAGTGCCCAGAATTGGCCACAATACTCCAGCTGGGGCCTAACCAGTGTTTTATAAAAAGTGTCATCATAAGAACATAAGAAATAGGAACAGGAGTCGGACATATGGCCCCTCGAGCCTGTTCCGCCATTTAATACGATCATGGCTGATCCAATCATGGACTCAGCTCCACTTCCCTGCCCGCTCCCCATAACCCCTTATCCCCTTATCATTTAAGAAACTGTCTATTTCTGTCTTAAACTTATTCAATGTCCCAGCCTCCACAGCTCTCTGAGGCAGCGAATTCCACAGATTTACAACCCTCTGAGAGAAGAAATTTCTCCTCATCTCAGTTTTAAATAGGTGGCCCCTTATTCTAAGATTACGCCCCCTAGTTCTAGTCTCCCCCATCAGTGGAAACATCCTCTCTGCATCCACCTTGTCAAGCCCCCTCATAATCTTATACATTTCGATAAGATCGTAACTTCCTGCTTTTGTACTGTAAGCGGTGGTCTCGGGGGTCAGGTTCACTTCTGACCTTCTGAGCGGTTCGAATCACTCCCACTCCCTGGGCTCTAGACTTTGGATTTATTTGGGGATGTGACAAAGTGCAAGAGACAACTGATTTTGGTGTAAAGAACTTCGATTTTATTAAGGACAAGAAAGTACAATGTCAAAGCTTGCAATCACTCGAATAAAGAACACTTTATCACATGTTCAAAAGGGGTTCCAGAAAATAATACACCTCCCACCACCCAATGCCTAACTCTGACGAGGTTGAACTCCAGGGCAAACAGGGATTATGCTCCCCAATCCTTTTATTGTCAGTGGCGGTGGTTCACGATTTCGGGGTTCGCTGGACTCTGTAGGTTCTGTTTGCCATACCCCGAACATTGTGGAAGATCTCTTGCTGCGTAGTCTTCAGTTGGGTGGTGTCTGCTGATCGGTAGGGCGCATATTGGACTTATGGGGTGAGTACCCATTTTCTTCCATCAGCAGTAGGTATTAAAGTCCTTTTAGTTAATGTTTCACCTGTTGGTAGCTAGGAACAGATTGTAGAGTGAAAACTTTCGAATCTTCGGTTTCTTCTTGAGGAGTCTTGTTCTTAGAATTTATCGGTCGCGGTGGTTTCGATGTTACCACGTTGGCTGTGGTCAGTTGCTGCCGTGATGGCGATGTCCGAAGTACTGGAACTGCTTTTCTCTGCCTTGATAATGTTCTTCCTTCTTCTTCAGTAGCAGAGCAGTGTAGCCCAGGAGTGTCGTCGAGGCTGAAGATGTTGATGCTCAGAATAACTGCATAGAAGGCTATGTAGCAAGCTCTCTGGAAGGCTAGTTAAGGCTGATGCGGTGGTCTCTTCTTTACCCGTAAAAACTTTGGGAGTTGTTCTAATCAGTGCGCCAAATCAGCCTCGATTCTTTGTCTTAATTTTGGCAGACTTGATATTTCTTTGTCATATTTTGGCAGGCTCATTAATGGTAATCTGTCTCAGAATTGTCGATCTGTCGAATTTGTTTCTTGATCGGGAAAATTAGTTTTGTTATTTGCGTTGTCTGTCCAGGCCTAGGTTTTCCATGCGGGTCGGATGGGTGATTAACATTATGTATGCGTTGCATGGGTTTCCTGCTTAGAGCGATGGCTAGCTATCTCTGGGTTGATTGTTGCTATGTTAATGTCTCCTGGGGAGAAGGGTTTTCGAGTTTACACAATTCCTCAGACAATTTGTTTAGCTTCAATGCCCCAGATGGTTTCAATACCCAAAGACTGGCTGCTTTAGAGGCTAGTTGTCCTTTAGTTTTGCAGCCCTTTTCACACGGACCCAATATGCCTTGTAAAATCCAAAATTTGGTTAAAACTCGTAGTTTCTTCCATGTGCATTTTAGGATCCCAAACTTTCTGGTTGTTAGTTCCAAATCGAATTTCCTTTCCAATGAGTCCAAACACTGTGGGGGTGGTGGGGGGGGGGGGGGGGGGGGGGTGGGTGGGGGGGGGGGGGGAGGGGTTCCCACGAATTTTCCAATCGTACAGTAGTCTGTGCCTCTATTTATGAAGCCCATGAACAGCCTTCTCACCCTGCTCTGCCACCTTCAATGATTTGCGCTCATGTACCCCCAGGTCTCTCGGTTCATGCACCCACATTATAATTGTACCCTTCAGTTTATATTGCCCCTCCTTGTTCTTCCTACCAATAAAACAGCACAAAGCTTTGAGTTAATCCTCCAGTAAGACTTCATCGCTTCCGTTTAAACTGGTCCCAACGATAGAAATTTTTAAAAATTGCACAAGGTGCTCGTTATAAGCACTTGTTAACAAGACTGGGGGGTTGTAAGCAAAGATGTTGATAGTTATCTCTCCTTATTTTGATGAATGGTGTACCTCAGGAAGGCAAATGGAGTGTTGGCCTTTATTGCAAGGGGGATAGAGTATAAAAGTAGAGAAGTCCTGCTACAACTGTACAGCGTATTGGTGAGGCTACACCTGGAGTACTGCGTGCAGTTTTGGTCTCCGTATTTAAGGAAGGATATACGTGCATTGGAGGCTGTTCAGAGAAGGTTCACGAGGTTAATTCCGGAGATGAGGGGGTTGACTTATGAAGATAGGTTGAGTAGGTTGGGCCTCTATTCATTGGAGCTCAGAAGAATGAGAGTTGATCTTATCGAAACGTGTAAGATAATGAGGGGACTTGACAAGATGGATGCAGAGAGGATATTTCCATTCAGAGGGGAAATTAAAACTAGGGGGCATAGTCTCTGAATAAGGGGCCGCCCATTTAAAACTAAGATGAGGAGGAATTTCTTCTCTCAGAGGGTTGTAAATCTGTGGAATTCTCTGCCCCAGAAAACTGTGGAGGCTGGGTCATTGAATATATTTGAGGCGGAGATAGATTAGGGAGTAAAGGGTTGTGGGGAGGGGGCAGGGAAGTGGAGCTGAGCCATGATCAGACCAGCCATGATTGAATGGTGGAGCAGGCTCGAGGGGCCGATGGCCAACTCCTGCTCCTATTACATTCTTATGATATTCACCCTGGGTTACTTGTCAGGAGCAAAACTGGATTCTTGGGCCACCTTTGAGCACAAAAATTTGTCTCAAGCATCGTCACTGAGGAGACCAGGTCAAAGAGTTGGGTTTTGAGGAAGGTCTTGAAGGAGGGGATAAGAACATGAGGAATATGGAGCAGGAGTCGGCCATTCGGCCCCTCGAACCTGCTCCATATTTCTTTTTCAATGAGATCATGGCTGATCAATGGGTAAACTATCTGTGGTGAAAGCTTGATAATTAGTAAAGGTTATGTCAACGCCCTCTTTACTGGCATTGTCCCCAGTGATGCCCCCAGTCGCTGGTAAATAATTGAGAGACAAGAGAATTTTCCCATCAATCAGTGCAGAATGGATGTGCCAATCAGCTGTAATGATAATTGGCACCAGATATTTGGGGTGAGGGGTGGGGCTTGGAAAAGATTCCGCTCCGCCATGAGTGGACAGGTTACGTTTCCACCCTGAGAAACAGCCAATCAAAGAGCTCTGCTATTTTCTTCATAAGACCATGTTCAAAAGAATTAGGAGCAGAAGTGGGCCATTCGGCTCCTCGAGCCTGCTCCGCCATTCAATAAGATCATGGCTGATGTTCGACCTCAACTCCACTTTCCCGCTCGATCCCTCGATTCACTTAATATCCAAAAATCTAGTGATCTTGATCTTGAATGTACTCAACGACTGAGATCCACAGCCCTCTGGGGCAGAGAATTCCAAAGAATCACCACCCTCTGGGTGAAGAAATTCCTCTTCATCTCAGTCCTTAATGACTGACCCCTTATCCTGAGACTGTGACCCCTGGTTCTAGACTCTCCAGCCCGGGGGAAACATCCTTCCTGCATCTACCCTGTCAAGCCCTGTAAGAGTTGTGTATGTTTCAATGAGATCACCTCTCATTCTTCTAAACTCCAGAGAATATCGGCCTGGTCTACTCAATCTCTCCTTATAGGTCAATTCCCTCATCCCAGGAATCAGTCTGGTGAACCTTCGCTGCACTCCCTCGAAGGCAATTGTATCCTTCCTTAGAAACATTGAAACATATAAATCTACACCTCAGAAGGAGGTCATTTCGGCCCATCATGTCCGCACCGGCCGACAAAGAGACGCACGTCCCTCGGTCAGCAGCCCTGAAGGTTACATATAAACCTAGGAACAATGACGGACAGGTAAAGAGCACCCAACCCAACCAGTCTGCCCCACACAACTGCGACACTCCTTACACTGAAACATTCCACACTCCACCCCCAACCAAAGCCAGGTAAGGAGACCAGAACTGTACTCCAGGTGTGGTCTCAAGGCCCCATATAATTGTAGGAAGCATTCTTTACTCTTATACTTTTTGTAATAAAGGCAAATATACCATTTGCTTTCTGAATTATTAGCTTTCTTGACTCATGTACAAGGACACCCAGGTCCCTCTGAACACCAACATTTCCCAATCTCTCACCGTTTAAAAAATTAATCTGCTTTTCTATTTTTCCTACCAAAGTGGATAACTTCACATTTCTCCACATTATATTCCATTTGCCATGTCCTTGCCCACTCACTGAGCCTGTCTCTATCCCTTTGAAGCCTCTTTGCATCCTCCTCACAACTTACATTCCCACCCAGCTTTGTATCATCAGCAAACTAGATTACAACATCAACAACAACCAAACTTGTATTTATATAGTGCCTTTAATGTAGTAAAACATCCCAAGGTGCTTCACAGGAGTATAATAAGACACACACAAAAATTTACAATTAGCCACATTAGGACAGGTGGCCAAATGCTTGGTCAAAGAGGTTGGTTTTAAGGAGCGTCTTAAAGGAGGAGAGGTAGAGAGGCGGAGAGTTATAGGGAGGAAGTTCCAGAGCTTGGGGCCCAAGCAGCTGAAGGCACGGCCACCAATGATGGAGCGATTATAATCAAGGATGCTCAGGAGGGCAGAATTAGAGGAGTGCAGAGATCTCGGGGGGTTGTGAGGCGGGAGGAGATTATAGAGATAGGGAGGGGTGTAGGGGCTGGAGGAGATTACAGAGATTGAGAAGGGTGTAGGAGGTTACAGAGGTAGGGAGGGATGAGGACCATAGAGGAATTTGAAAACAAGGATGGGAATTTGAAATCGACGCATGTAGCCAATGTAGGTCAGCGAGCACAAGGGGTGATGGGTGAGTGGGACTTGGTGCGAGTTAGGACATGGGGCAGCGAGCACAGGGGGTGATAGGTGAGTGGGACTTGGTGCGAGTTAGGACACGGGGCAGCGAGCACAGGGGGTGATAGGTGAGTGGGACTTGGTGCGAGTTAGGACACGGGACAGCGAGCACAGGGGGTGATAGGTGAGTGGGACTTGGTGCGAGTTAGGACACGGGGCAGCGAGCACAGGGGGTGATAGGTGAGTGGGACTTGGTGCGAGTTAGGACACGGGGCAGCCGAGTTTTGGATCACCTCTAGTTTACGTAGAGCAGAATGTGGGAGGCGTTGGAATGGCCAAGTCTAGAAATAACAAAGGCAGGGATGAGGATTTCAGCAGCGGATGAGCTGAGGCAGGTACTGTGTTCCTAACACAGATGAGACTGCACACAGGGAGGTTAAAGTAACAGTGACCTCAGTCTTTATTGAGACACTCCAGAGTGAGGAACAGGCCTTGGGGCCGGCTTATATACAGTGCTCCCAAGGGATGCTGGGATCCCTCGGGACCTCAGGGATGCGCTGCCTCGTGGCGGAACATGGGAGTGCATGCTTTACAGATACACAACATCACTCCCACCCAAAGTCAAAGTGAAAACTATTTACAAGGTGAGGCGGTCGGGATTCTTTCTTTCCCTGATGGACCGCCTTGGTACAAATGTCGGTTCTGGTGTGTTGGCTGTGCCCTCGCTGGGCTGGCGTGTTGTTGGCCCTGCAGGGCTGCTGGGTGAGTCTGGCCTTGCTGGGCTGTTGGGCGTGGTGGGTTCGATTTCCTGGTCCGGGGTGGTGTTGTTGATCCTTTGGGTGTGTGTTGTGGGCTGGAAAAAGGTGGTGTCTGCTGTGGGTTGTTCAGGGCAGTCTGTGAACCGCAGCCTCGTTTGGGCCAGGCCTTTCTGCAAATTTGTCCATTATCTAGTTTGACTACAAACACCCTACTCCCTTCTTTAGCTATCACTGTGGGACCATGTCCATAGTTTAGCACATACACAGGGTCATTCAGATCAATTTCCCGTGACACAGTGGCGCGACCATCGTTTACATTTTGTTGCTGCCGCCTGCTCTCTACCTGATTATGCAGGTTTGGGTGAACCAGCGAGAGTCTGGTTTTAAGTGTCCTTTTCATGAGTAGCTCAGCCGGGGGCACCCCTGAGTGAGTGGGGTCTCGTGCGGTAGCTGAGCAGTACTCGGGACAGGCGGGTTTGGAGTGAGCCTTCTGTGACTCGTTTGAGGCTCTGTTTGATTGTTTGTACTGCGCGCTCTGCCTGCCCATTGGAGGCTGGTTTAAACGGGGCCGAGGTGACATGTTTGATCCCATTGTGGGTCATGAATTCCTTAAATTCGGCACTGGTGAAACATGGCCCGTTGTCACTGACCAGTATGTCAGGCAGGCCGTGGGTGGCAAACATGGCCCTCAGGCTTTCAATGGTGGCGGTGGCGGTGCTTCCCGACATTATTTCATATTCAATCCATTTTGATGATCATCCACCAACACCAGGAACATTTTACCGAGAAACGGGCCCGCATAGTCGACATGGATCCTCGACCATGGTCTGGAGGGCCAGGACCACAAACTTAGTGGTGTCTCTCTGGGCTCATTGCTCAACTAAGCACACACGCGGCATTGCCGTACACAGGACTCTAAGTCAGAGTCGATACCGGGCCACCACACGTGGGATCTGGCTATCGCTTACATCATTACTATACCCGGATGTGTGCTGTGGAGATCCGAGATGAACGTCTCCCTGCCCTTTTTGGGTAGCACTATGCGGTTACCCCACAACAGGCAGTCTGCCTGAATGGACAGCTCGTCCTTTCACCACTGGAACAGCTTGATTAGCTCTTGCATTTCAACGGGGATGCTGGCCCAGCTCCCATGCAGTACACAGTTTTTTACTCGGGACAGCAGAGGATCTTGGCTGGTCCAAGTCCTAATCTGGCAGGCCGTAACAGGTGATTTATCATTTTCAAACGCTTCCATGACCATCAACAAGTCTGCGGGCTGCGCCACCATCAACAAGTTTGCAGGCTGCGCCATTTCCACCCCCGTGGTGGGCAATGGTAGCCGACTGAGAGCATCCGCACAGTTCTCGGTGCCTGGCCTGTGGCGGATGGTATAGTTATACGCTGATAGCGCGAGTGCCCACCTTTGTATGCAGGCTGAGGCATTAGTATTTATCCTCTTGTTTTCAGCGAAGAGAGAAATGAGGGGCTTGTGATCGGTTTCCAGCTCAAATTTGAGGCCAAACAGGTACTGATGCTTTTCTTTACCCCGAACACACATGCTAATGCCTCTTTCTCAATCATGCTATAGGCCCTCACGGCTTTAGACAAGCTCTTGGAGGCATAGGCGACAGGTTGCAACTTCCCCGCAACGTTAGCTTATTGTAATACACACCCGACTGCGTACGATGACGCATCACATGCTAGCATAAGTCTTTTACACGGATTATACAATACAAGCAGCTTGTTGGAGCATAAAATGTTTCTGGCTTTCTCAAAAGCAATTACTTGTTTTTTTTCCCCATACCCAGTTCTCACCTTTACGCAATAACACATGTAGGGGCTCTAAGAGGGTGCTTAACCCCGGTAGGAAGTTACCAAAATAGTTGAGGAGTCCCAGGAACGACCGCAGCTCCGTGATGTTCTGTGGCCTGGACGCATTCCTGATAGCCTCTGTGTTGACGTCTGTGGGCCGAATGCCGTCCGCCACGATCTTTCTCCCCAAAAACTCCACTTCTGTTGCCATGAAGACGCATTTCGACCTCTTCAGCCGCAGCCCTACGCGATCCAGTCACTGGAGGACCTCCTTCAGGTTTTGTAGGTACCCGATGGTGTCCCGACCCGTGACCAATATGTCGTCCTGAAAAACCACCGTGCGTGGTACTGACTTGAGTAGGCTCTCCATGTTTCTCTGGAAGATCGCTGCAGCCGACCGAATTTCAAACGGGCATCTGTTGTAAATGAATAGTCCCTTGTGCGTGTTGATGCGGGTGAGGCCCTTCAAAGACTCCTCCAGCTCCTGCGGCATGTAGGCCAAAGTCAGGTCGAACTTGGTGAACATCTTGCCTCCTGCCAGCAACGCAAATAAGTCGTCTGCCTTAGGTAGCAGGTATTGGTCCTGTAGCGAGAAACGATTCATAGTTACTTTAGAATCGCTGCAAATCCTGACCGTGCCATCACTTTTGAGTACTGGAACAAACAGGCTGGCCCACACGCTGAATTCCACTGGGGAGATGATGCCCTTGCGTTGCAGCCTGTCCAGCTCGATTTCCACTCTCTCCCTCATCATGTGAGGTACCGCTCGCGCCTTGTGGTGAATGGGTTGTGCCTCTGGGACCAAGTGGATCCACACCTTCGCCCCAGAAAAGTTTCCAATGCCTGGCTCAAAAAGGGAAGGAAATTTGTTAAGAACCTGGGTACATGAGGCCTCATCGACATGTGATAGCGCTCGGATGTCATCCCAGTTCCAGCGAATTTTGCCCAGCCAGCTCCTTCCAAGCAGTGTGGGGCCATCGCCCGGGACAATCCAGAATGGCAGTTCGTGCACTGTGCCCTCGTAGGTCACCTTGACCATGGTGCTGCCCAGGACAGTGATAAGCTCTTTGGTGTACGTTCTCAATTTCACTTGTGGATGGGGCTCAGGGCTGGTCTGAGCGCCTTGTTGCACCACAGTCTCTCAAACATCTTTTTACTCATGATGGATTGACTAGCGCCAGTGTGCAGTTCCATGGCTACGGGTAAGCCATTCAATTTTACATTTAGCATTATAGGTGGACATTGCGTCGAAAATGTGTGCACCCCGTGTACTTCAGCATCTGCCTCCTCTCTCTGAGGCTCGAAATTGTTTTGATCCACCATGGACCGATCTTCCTCTGCCACGTGGTGGTTAGCAGGTTTTGCAGAGCTTGCAGCTCGGCTACAAGCTCATTGGAGGTGACCCAAGGTTCCACAGCTCTTGCAAACATACCCTTTGAAGCGGCATGAATAGGCTGAATGGAAGCCTCCACAATGCCAACAAGGTGTGAATTGCCTTGCATTCATCCTTTGTTGCTGACTCTGAGTCATCTGGGTCACCTGAGGCCTACTGGCAGTTGCAGACTAGTGGTTTCTGCCCTGTATATTTCTGCTCGCAAACACAGTTCCAGTTAGTTTATGAACATTGCTGTCGGAGGGGCGGTACTGAGGGAGTGCCGGGGGGTAGTGCTGACGGAGCCCCACACTGTCGGAGGGGCGGTACTGAGGGAGTACCGGGGGGTAGTGCTGACGGAGCCCCACACTGTCGGAGGGGCGGTACTGAGGGAGTGCCGGGGGGTAGTGTTGACAAAGCCCCACACTGTCGGAGGGGCGGTACTGAGGGAGTGCCGGGGGGTAGTGCTGACAAAGCCCCACACTGTCGGAGGGGCGGTACTGAGGGAGTGCCGGGGGGTAGTGCTGACGGAGCCCCACACTGTCGGAGGGGCGGTACTGAGGGAGTGCCGGGGGGTAGTGTTGACAAAGCCCCACACTGTCGGAGGGGCGGTACTGAGGGAGTGCCGCACTGTCGGAGGGGCAGTGTTGAGAGAGCGCCGCACTGTCGGAGGGACAGTACTGAGGGAGTGCCGCACGTCGGAGGGGTGGTACTGAGGGAGCGCCGCACTGTTGGAGGGGCAGTACTGAGGGAGCGCCGCACGTCGGAGGGGTGGTACTGAGGGAGCGCCGCACTGTCGGAGGGGCAGTACTGAGGGAGCGCCGCACGTCGGAGGGGCAGTACTGAGGGAGCGCCGCACTGTTGGAGGGGCAGTACTGAGGGAGCGCCGCACGTCGGAGGGGTGGTACTGAGGGAGCGCCGCACTGTCGGAGGGGCAGTACAGAGCGGTGGGGCCCAATGGCCAGTTCCTGTGCTACAAAAACTATGTAAACCACGGAAGGTTAAATCAGATAACCTGTCCCAAGAATCCTCTCCTCACACTTTCACTTTTCCATTTTTCAAACTGAATCAGACTCAGAAACCGTCCCCACACTTTGGGAGATCAGTGATTGATGGTGAACAGCACACCATTCAGGCTACGTATGCTGTGGCATACATGATCAATACTCAGCAATCCTGCTGTATCCCCACTCAACTCACATCTCCCCGTTTATTTAGAATAACTGGAAAGGGAACGATCAAAGTCCCTCTTCTGTCGGGAATTTCAACCCAACAATACTATCTAACCCTGTGTTCTATCTGCCCTGGCACTTGAGCACAAAATCGAGGCTGAAGCAACCCAGTGCAGTACTGATGGAGCAGTGCACTGTCGGAGGGGCGGCACTGAGAGAGTGCCGCACTGTTGGAGGGGCAGTACTGAGGGAGCGCCGCACTGTCGGAGGGGCGGTACTGAGGGAGCACCGCACTGTCGGAGGGGCAGTACTGAGGGAGCACCGCACTGTCGGAGGGGCAGTACCGAGGGAGCGCTGCACTGTCGGAGGGGCAGTACCGAGGGAGCACCGCACTGTCGGAGGGGCAGTACCGAGGGAGCGCCACACTGTTGGAGGGCCTGTACTGAGGGAGCGCCACAATGTTGGAGGGGCAGTACTGTCGGAGAGACAGTACTGAGGAAGTGCCGCACTGTCGGAGGTGCCGTCTTTTGAATTAGACATTAAACCAAGTGGACTCTCTCAAGTGGACATAAAAGACCCCATGGCACTATTTTGAAGAAGGGCAGTGGGAGTTATCCCCGGTGTCCTGGGGCCAATATTTATCCCTCAATCAACATAATAAAAGCAGATTATCTGGGTCATTATCATAGTGCTGTTTGTGGGAGCTTGCTGTGCGTAAATTGGCTACCGCGTTTCCACATTACAACAGTGACTACACTTCAAAAATACTTCATTGGCTGTAAAGCGCTTTGAGGCGTCCGGTGGTCATGAAAGGCGCTGTATAAATGTAACTCTTTCTTTCTTATTGCATATAGTCAACGACTGAGTCTCCACAGCCCTCTGGTGCAGAGAGTTCCAAACAATCATCACCCTCTGAGTGAAGAAATTCTTCCTCATCTCAGTCCTAAATGGCCGACCCCTTATCCTGAGACTGTGACCCCTGGTTCTAGACTCCCCAGCCCGGGGGAAACACCCTCCCTGCATCTACCCTGTTGAGCTCTGTAAGAATTGTATATGTTTCAATGAGATCACCTCTCATTCTTCTAAACTCTAGAGAATATCGGCCCAGTCTGCTCAATCTCTCCTCGTAGGACAATCCCCCCATCCCAGGAATCAGTCTGGTGAACCTTCATTGCACTCATTCTATGGCAAGTATATCCTTCCTTAGGTAAGGAGACCCAAACTGTGCGCAATATTCCAAGGGATAGATTTTCGGTCTGCTGCCGCCCCTATTAGCATCTCCCCGATGCTGATTTAGGGTTATGGGTTAGGGTTAGGGTCAGAGTTAGGGTTATGGGTTAGGGTTAGGGTCAGAGTTAGGGTTATGTGTTAGGGTGAGAGTTAGGGTTAGCTTTATGGTTATGGGTTATGGTCAGAGTTAGGTTTAGGGTTATGGGTTAGAGCTAGGGTTAAGGTAATGGTTAGGGTTATGAGTTAGAATTAGGGTTAGGGTCATGGTTATGGGTTAGAGTGAGGGTTAGAGTTAGGGTTATGGTCAGAGTTAGGGTTATGGGTTAGGGTGAGAGTTAGGGTTAGCTTTCTGGTTATGGGTTATGGTTAGAGTTAGGGTTAGGGCTATGGTTTAGAGGTTGGGTTAGGGTTATGGGTTAGGGTTATGAGTTAGAGTTAGGGTTAGAGTCATGGTTAGGGTTAGGGTCATGGGCTCGAGTTAGAGTTAGGGTTATGGTTTAGAGGTAGGGTTAGGCTTATGGGTTAGGGTTAGTGTTAGGGTTGGGGCTATGTGTTAGAGTTAGGGTTAGGGTATTTAGGGTTAGGGTTAGGGTTAAAATCATGGTTAGGGTTCGGGTCATGGGCTCGAGTTCGGGTTAGGGCTATGGTTTAGAGGTAGGGTTAGGGTTATGGGTTAGGGTTAGTGTAAGGGTTGGGGCTATGTGTTAGAGTTAGGGTTAGGGTTATGAATTAGAGTTAGGATTCGGATTATGGGTTAGAGTAAGGGTTAGGGTTAGGGTGAGATTCAGGGTTATGGGTTAGGGTTAGGGTTAGGGTTAGGGTTAGGGTCCGGGTTAGGATTAGGGTTAGGTTTAGTTTCACGGTCAGGGTCAGGGTTAGGGTTAGCATCATGGTTAGGGTCAGAGTTCGGGAGGGATCTGGGATAGGGTCAGGGTAAGGGTCACGATCAGTGTAAGGGTTAGGTTTAGGCTCAGGGTTAGGGTTCGTGTTAGGGTTCAGGTTCGGGTCAGGTTCAGGGTTTGGGTTAGCATCATGGTTAGGGTCAGGGTAAGGTTTAGGGTTAGGATTAGGTTCAAGGTCAGGGTTAGGGTTAGGGTTAGGGTTAAGGTCAGGGTTAGGGTTCACGTCAGGGTTAGGGTTAGGGTCAGGTTTAAGGTTCGGGTCATGGTGTAATTTCTCCCCGATACTAATTTCGGGGCTAGGTTTATGATTTTTGCTGCATTTAGGGTCAGGATTCAGGTCAGGGTTAGGGTTCGGGTCAGGCTTCGGTTTAGGGTTAGGGTTAGGGTCAGGGTTCGGGTTCGGGTGTAATTTCTCCCCTTGCTGATTTCAGCGCTCGGTTTATGCTTTGTGCTGTTGCTATTACTTTAGTGCCTCGATCTGTGCACTGCCGCTGAGTTTGCCTATCACTGCATTCCTCGCCTGTGCTCTGAATTGCTCCCACACACAGCTCTGAATAATGCGGGTCCCACAGTTGTCGACCCACCACTCCCCATCCAGGTATTCAGCCCTGCACATCGGACCATTATAATTGTCCACGGTTGCCTTTGTAAAATTGATTGATGGATGGGTGGCGTGCTGTATTTACAGCTGTATTAAGCCACAGGCAAACAGCAATCATGCTTTGATACTATCATACACTCAGATCGAGATCTGCCTCTTACATAAAGGGAACATAGAAACTGACTGCAAAAGCTTCTATAAATATGTGAAGAGAATGAGATTCGTTCAGACCAACGTAGGTTCTTTGCAGTCAGAATCAGGTGAATTTATAACGGGGAACAAAGAAATGGCAGACCAATTGAACAAATACTTTGGTTCTGTCTTCACGAAGGAAGACACAATTAACCTTCCAGAAATACTAGGCGACAGAGGATCTAGCGAGAAGGAGGAACTGAAGGAAATCCTTATTAGTCATGAAATTGTGTTAGGGAAATTGATGGGATTGAAAGCCGATAAATCTCCAGGGCCTGATAGTCTGCATCCCAGAGTACTTAAGGAAGTGGCCCTAGAAATAGTGGATGCATTGGTGATCATTTTCCAACAGTCTATTGACTCTGGATCAGTTCCTATGGACTGGTTGGTAGCTAATGTAACACCACTTTTTAAAAATGGAGGGAGAGAGAAAACAGGGAATTATAGACCGGTTAGCCTGACATCAGTAGTGGGGAAAATGTTGGAGTCAATTATTAAAGATGAAATAGCAGTGCATTTGGAAAGCAGATAGGATCAGTCCAAGTCAGCATGGATTTATGAAAGGGAAATCATGCTTGACAAATCTTCTACAATTTTTTTGAGGATGTAACTAGTAGAGTGGACAAGGGAGAACCAGTGGATGTGGTGTATTTTGACTTTTAAAAAGCTTTTGACAAGGTCCCACACAAGAGATTTTTGTGCAAAATTAAAACAAAATTGGGGGTAATGTATTGACGTGGATAGAGAACTGGTTGGCAGACAGAAAGCAGAGTCGGGATAAACGGGTCCTTTTCAGAATGGCAGGCAGTGACTAGTGGGGTGCCGCAGGTCTCAGTGCTGGGACCCCAGCTATTTACAATATACATCAATGATTTAGATGAAGGAATTGAGTGTAATATCCCAAGTTTGCAGATGACACTAAGCTGGGTGGTGGTGTGAGCTGTGAGGAGGATGCTAAGAGGCTCCAGGGTGACGTGAACAGGTTAAGTGAGTGAGCAACTGCATGGCAGATACAGTATAATGTGGATAAATGTGAGGTTATCCACTTTGGTGGCAAAAACGTGTAGGCAGAATATTATCCGAATGGGAAAAGGGGAGGTGCAACAAGACCTGGGTGTCATGGTACATCAGTCATTGAAAGTTGGCATGCAGGTACAGCAGGCGGTGAAGAAAGCAAATGGCATGTTGGCCTTCATAGCTAGGGGATTTGAGTATTGGAGCAGGGAGCACTTACTGCCGTTGTACAGAGCCTTGGTGAGGCCTCACCTGGAATATTGTGTTCAGTTTTGGTCTCCTAATCTGAGGAAGGACGTTCTTGCTATTGAGGGAGTACAGCGAAGGTTCACCAGACTGATTCCCGGGATGGCTGGACTGACATATGTGGAGAGACTGGATCGACTGGGCCTGTATTCATGGGAGTTTAGGAGAATGAGAGGAGATCTCATAGAAACATATAAAATTCTGACGGGACTCGACAGATTAGATGCAGGAAGAATGTTCCTGATGTTGGGGAAGTCCAGAAGCAGGCATCACAGTCTAAGGATAAGGGGTAAGCCATTTAGGACCGAGATGAGGAGAAACTTCTTCGCTCAGAGAGTTTTGAACCTATGGAATTTTCTACCGCAGAGAGTTGTTGAGGCCAGTTCATTAGATATATTCAAGAGGGAGTTAGATATGGCCCTTATGGCTAAAGGGATCAAGGAGTATGGAGGGAAAGCAGGAAAGGGGTACTGAGGTTAATGATCAGCCATGATCTTATTGAATGGTGGTGCAGGCTCGAAGGGCTGAATGGCCTACTCCTGCACCTATTTTCTATGTTTCTATGATGCTGTCTGCTGTGATTCATCTTCCCAAGAACACGACCTCCGGCGCCAGGAAAACACACTTCGTGTGTTTCAACCTAGTCCCACGCGCTCCAACTGACTAACAACCTCTTCCAGACTCTTCAAGTGCTAAATGGTGTCCCGACTTGTAATCAGTATGTCATCCTGGAAAACCACGGTGCGAGGGACCGACTTTAGCAGACTCTCCATGTTCCATTGGAAGATTGCCGTGGTGGACCGAATCCCGCACAGGCATCTGTTATAGATGAACAGATCTTTGTGCGTGTTGATGCAGGTGAGGCCTTTCAAAGATTCCTCCAGCTCCTGCGTCATGTAGGCCGAGGTTAGGTCCAACTTGGTGAATGTCTTCCCTCCAACGAGGGTAGCAAATAGGTCGTCTGCCTTGGGTAGCGGGTACTGGTCCTGTAGTGAAAAACGGTTCATCGTTACTTTATAGTCCCCACAAATTCTGACCGTGCCATCACCTTTAAGTACCGGAACAATCGTACTGGCCCACTCGTTGAATTCCACCGGCGCGATGATGCCTTCTCGCTGCAGCCTGACCAGCTCAATTTCCACTTTCTCACGCATCATATACGGTACCGCGTGCCTTGTGGTGGATGGGTCGCATACTGGGAATCAAATGGATCTGCACTTTCGACCCTAGAAGTTTCCAATGGCTGGCTCGAACAACGATGGAAATCTGCTCAGAACCTGGGCACATGAGGCGTCGTCGACGGACGAAAGCGCTTGGATGTCGTCCCAGTTCCAATGGATTTTTCCCAGCCAGCTTCTGCCAAACAGTGTGGGGCCATCCCCTGGCACAGTGGGAGTTCATGCACTGCTCCATCATAGGAGACTTTGACTTCTGCCCTGCCAATTACAGGGGATCAGTTCCTTGGTGTAAGTTCTTAGCTTGGTGTGAATGGGGCTGAGCTTGGGCCTGCGTGCCTTGTTGCACCAGAGCCTGTCGAAGGCTTTTTTGCTCATTATGGACTGTCTCACATCCGTGTCCAGTTCTATGGATACCGGAATTCCATTCAGTTCAACTTTCAACATTATTGGTGGACATTTCGTGGTGAAGGTGTGTACCCCGTACAATTCTGCCTCCTCGGTTCGAGTCTCCAATTCAGCATGATGCACATGGATCAATCTTCCTCTGCAACGTGATGGTTTGCAGGGTTTGCAGCTCGCCTGCACACTCGCTGGAGATGTCCCATTGTTCTGCAGCTGTTGCACGCATAGTGCTTGAAGCGACATTGATGGGCCCGATGATCACCTCCACAACGCCAACAGGATGTTAACTGCCTCGCATTAACGATTGATGGCGGACTCTGGGTCATCTGAGGTCGTGCAGCAGCCGGCATGTATGTTCTGCCATGTATATTCTTGCTCAAAAACATTACTTTATGCACAGTACTGGCCGAAACCTCTTTAGGCTACGAAATTTGTTTGCTGTTGTCGCTGGTGGACATAAATGCCTGGGCTATCTTATTGAATGGCAGAGCAGGCTCGAGGAGTCAAATTGCCTCTTTCTGCTCCTATTTATTATGTTCTTATGACCCCGAACAAGAGCCGAAACCTTCGGGAGATGTAAGGGGCGGATCTCGATCTGAATGTATGACAGGGTATCAAAGCATGATTGCTCTTTGCCTGTGGCGTAATACAGCTGAAAGTAGAGCACACCACCCATCCATCAATTAATATTACAAAGGCAACTGTGGGCAATTAAAATGGTTTGATGTGCAGGGACCGGGGCAGCAGAGCTGAATACCTGGATGGGGAGTGGTGGGTCGACAACTGTGGGTCCCCGCATTATTCAGAGCTGTGTGTGGGAACAATTCAGAGCACAGGCGAGGAATGCAGTGATAGACAAACTCAGGGGCAGTGCACAGATCGAGGGACTGAAGTAATAGCAACAGCACAAAGCATAAACTGAGCGCTGAAATCAGCAAGGGGAGAAATTACACCCTGACCTTAACCCTAACCCTAAATGCAGCAAAAATCATAAAGCTAGCCCAAAAATCAGTATTGTGGAGAAATTACACCATGACCTGAACCCTAACCCTGACCCTAACCCAAAATGCAGCAAAAATCATAAACCTAGCCCCCAAATCAGTATCGGGAGAAATTACACCATGACCCGAACCCGAACCCCAAACCTAATCCTGACTCAAACCCCAACACTAATCCTGACTCTGACCATGGCCCTAACCCTGATGCTAACCCTAACCCTGTCCCTGACCCTGACTCAAACCCTCACACTAACCCTGGCTCTGACCATGGCCCTAACCCTGATGCTAACCCGAACCCTGTCCCTGATTCTAACCCTGACTCAAACCCTAACACGAACCCTGATTCTGACCATGACCCTAACCTAATGCTAACCATAACCCTGACTCAAACCCTAATACTAACCCTGATCCTAACCCTGATGCTAACCCTAATCCTGACCTTAACACTAACCCTAACCCTGACCCCGTCCCTGACCCTAAACCTGACTCTAACCCATTACCCTAAGAAATAACCCTGACCCTAACCCATAACCCTGACCCTAACCCTGACTCAAACTCTAACACTGACCCTAACCCTGATGCTAACCCTAACCCTGACCCTAACCATAACCCTGAACGTAACCCTAACCTGAACACTAACCCTAACCCCGTCCCTGACCCTAACCATAAACCTGACTCTAACTCTAAATCATATCCCTAACTATAACCCTAAACCACAACCGTAACACTAGCTCTGACCCTAACCCATAAACCTAACCCAACTCTAACCCATGACCCATAACCCTAACTCTGACCCTAACCAATAACCCATAACCCGAGCTCTAACCCATAACCCTGACCATAAACCATAACCTTAACCCTAACTCTGACCATAACCCGAACCCTAACTCTGACCCTAACCCATAACCCTAACCCTAAGTCTGACCCTAACTCTAACTCTGACCCTAACCCTAACTCTGACCCTAACCAATAACCCATGAGCCTAACCCTAACCCATGAGCCGAACCCTAACTCTAACCCTAACCCATAACCATAACTCGAGCTCTAACCCATAACCCTAATTCTGACCATAAACCATAACCTTAACCCTAACTCTGACCATAACCCTAACCCTAACTCTGACCCTAACCCATAACCCGAACACTAACTCTGACCCTAATCCTAACTCTGACCCTAACCCGAACTCTGACCATAAACCACAACCTTAACCCTAACTCTCACCCTAACCCTCACTCTAACCCATAATCATAACCCTAACTCTAACCCATAGCCCTAACCCTAACTCTGACCCTAACCCTAACTCTGACCCTACCCCATAACCCTAACTCTGACCCTAACCCTAACTCTCACTCCAACCCATAACCCTAACTCTGGCCCTAACCCATAACCCTAACTCTGACCCTAACCCTAACTCTGACCCTAACCCTAACTCTGACCCTAACTCTAACTCTCACCCTAACCCATAACCCTAACCCATAATCCTAAATCAGCATCGGGGAGATGCTAACAGGGGCGGCAGCAGACCGAAAATCTATCCCTTGGAATATTGTGCACAGTTTGGGTCTCCTTACCTCAGGATGGATATATTGCCATTGAGGGAGAGCAACGAAGGTTCACCAGACTGATTCCTGGGATGGGGGGATTGTCCTACGAGGAGAGATTGAGTAGACTAGGCCGATATTCTCTAGCGTTTAGAAGAATGAGAGATGATCTCATTGAAACATATACAATTCATACAGGGCTTGACAGGGTAGATGCAGGGAGAATGTTTCCCCCGGGCTGGGGAGTCTAGAACCAGGGGTCACAGTCTCAGGATAAGGGGTCGGCCATTTAGGACTGAGATGAGGAGAAATTTCTTCACTCAGAGGGTGGTGAATGTTTGGAATTCTCTACCCCAGAGGGTTGTGGAGACTCAGTCGTTGAGTATATTCAATAAGATAGAGTTACATTTATATAGCGCCTTTCATGACCACCGGACGCTTCAAAGTGCATCACACAGCCAATGAAGTATTTTTGAAGCGTAGTCACTGTTGTAATGTGGGAAACTCGGCAGCCAATTTACACAAAGTAAGCTCCCACAAACAGCAATGTGATAATGACCAGATAATCTGTTTTTGTTCTGTTGATTGAGGGATAAATATTGACCCCAGGACACTGTGGAAACTCCCCTGCTCTTCTTCAAAATAGTGCCATGGGATCTTTTACGTCCACTTGAGAGAGCAGACGGAGCCTCGGTTTAACATCTAATCCGAAAGACAGCACCTCCGACAGTGCAGCACTCCCTCAGTATTACCCCTCTCCGACATTGCGGCGCTCCTGCAGTACTGCTCCACCGACAGTGCGGCACTCCCTCAGTACTGCCCCTCCAACAGTGCGACGCTCCCTCAGTACTGTGCCCCTCCGACATTGCGGCGCTCCCGCAGTACTGCTCCTCCGACAGTGCGGTGCTCCCTCAGTACTGCTCCTCCGACAGTGCGGTGCTCCTGCAGTACTGCCCCTCCGACAGTGCGGCACTCCCTCAGTACTGCCCCTCCAACAGTGCGACGCTCCCTCAGTACTGTGCCCCTCCGACATTGCGGCGCTCCCGCAGTACTGCTCCTCCGACATTGCGGCGCTCCCGCAGTACTGTCCCTCCGACAGTGCGGTGCTCCCTCAGTACCGCCCCTCCGAAAGTGCGCCGCTCCCTCAGTACCGATCCTCCGACAGTGCGGCGCTCCCTCAGTACTGTCCGTCCGACAGTGCAGCGCTCCCTCAGTACAGCCTCTCTGACAGTGCGGCGCTCTCTCAGTACTGGCACTGGGAGTGTCGGCCTGGATTATGTGCTCTAGTCTCTGGATTGGAGAAGCAAACCCACGACCTTGTGACTCAGAGGCGAGAGAGAGAGAGAGAGAGTGCTACCCACTGAGCCACGCTGATAATTGCTGATTGCTCAACGTGGCGCGTTGCATTGTGTACGATCCTGTAATCCTCCATCTCTTCCTTGCTGTTAAGTGTCCATTCGCTCAGTGTTTGAAGCCCGGACTTGCAGTTCACCATTCGCCTGTTCATGCCGTACAATCTCCCAATTATGTCCGCCGAGGTGATCGGGCCTGGTTTGCATACTGCTCCCTATCAGTAAACGTTTCCCCGCACAGTCAGCCAGCTCCTGTCAATTCGCTGCCGAGTCTTTGCAGAACTTGTTATAGCTGCTCCATCTCGGCCTTCAAATCTCTGCTTTTCCTTTTCCAGCTTCTGAACTTCCATCGCTCGGCCCTTCACCACTGTGCCTTGCTTCTCAATTTCTGTACCCTTCCCCTCTTCTTCTTCTTAGGCAGTCCCCCGGAGTCGAGGATGACTTGCTTCCTGTTATAAGAACATAAGAAATTTGAGCAGGAGTAGGCCATACGGCCCCTCGAGCCTGCTCCGCCATTCAATAATATCATGACTGATCCGATCATGGACTCAGCTCCACTCCCCTGCCCACTCCCCATATCCCCTTATCGCTCAAGAAACTGTCTATTTCTGTCTTAAATGTATTCAATGTCCCAGCTTCCACAGCTCTCTGAGACAGCGAATTCCACAGATCCACAACACTCTGAGAGAAGAAATTTCTCCTCATCTCTGTTTTAAATGGGCGGCCCCTTATTCTAGTTCTAGTCTCCCCCATCAGTGGAAGCATCCTCTCTGCATCCACCTTGTCAAGCCCCCTCATAATTTTATACGTTTCGATAGACTGAATACTGTAAACTCACTCAGGTGCAAACCCGGCTCAACTTTATTCGGGCCCAAAGTGCCCACATTACCTGGTGGCTTGCTTTATATACCTCGCCCGCACACACGTGCGCACATCCCAATGACCTCCCACAGTGGCGCCCCCTGGTGGTTAGTAACCCCACGCATGCATACATGACAACATCCCCCTTCAAGATCTTAGTTCAAGACGTTTCGGGGCTTTCCGCTCATGAATTGATCGTCTCAGTTCAACTCCAGTTCTGAGTGAGAGTTCTGAGTCAGTTATGGACTGGGGGCTGGGTAGCCGATCTGATGGGAGTGGCAATGACCATGTCAGAGATTGAAAGTCCAGATTCATTGATGACGGCGGAGCCCTCTGATGAATGAATATAGGTTGGTTGGTCACTGATCGTATCTCCCTCAACTTGTTCCAGTTCATCCGTGTGCCGCAGCTTTATCTGATCAACATGTTTCCTGCATGTTTGCCCATTCTTGAGCATGACAATAAACACTCTGTTACCCTCCTTGGCCGTAACAGTACCGACGACCCACTTGGGACTTTGACCATAATTTAGCACATACACAGGATCATTAACAGAGATGTCACGTGACACAGCAGCACGATCATGATACCGCTGCTGATTTTGACGTCTGTTTTGAACACGATCGTTCAAGTCAGGATGGACGAGAGAGAGCTTGGTCTTGAGACCTCTCTTCATCAATAGTTCAGCAGGGGAGACCCCGGTAAGCGTGTGGGGTCTTGAAGTGGGAATTAAAGAGTTAAACACGTTTTAGATTAGGAAGGCAAAAACACAATTTGTTGATGTGGCAAAATTGGCAGGTGCAATGGTGCAATTCCTGTTATTCAGAGCTAATGTCATAGGCCTACGAAGTGGCTTCCTGTTGTTATTCAAAACTAAGAAATAGATTCCTGTTAGTGGCAGGAGGCAGGATACAGGATACCTATGTTTATACCCAAGGAGGATGTGAAACAATTAGCAAAGTTGAAAGTGAACAATCTGTAACAAAGCAAAAAAAATTGTCACGCGGTAGAAAGACTGACCAATGATAATGTAAATGATGACTTTGCAAAGAATTCTGTATAAAAGAAGCAGCTCCTGACGTGTTAGACGAGAATGGTTGGGAAGGCATCCAGTTAAGGAACTGGTGTAGAACGTGTCTCCCTTGATCAAGCAATTAAACAATTATTTTCTCCATAACAGGCCTGTGTTGAGTGTCTTTGTCATACTCCACATCAAATGGCATAGTCTGGCAGGACAGACCTGGGCGAAAGACAGACAGATGTTTGCAGACCATCATGAGTGAGTATATATTTAAAATGCCACTCATAAATCCGATGAACCATAACACCCAGGTCTCGTTTCACCTCCTTTTCCTAATCTGCCGCCATTCAGATAATATTCTGCCTTCGTGTTTTTGCCACCAAAGTGGATAACCTCACATTTATCCACATTATACTGCATCTGCCATGCATTTGCCCACTCACCTAACCTGTCCAAATCACCCTGCAGCCTCTTAGCATCCTCCTCACAGCTCACACCGGCACCCAGTTTAGTGTCATCTGCAAACTTGGAGATATTACACCCAATTCCTTCATCCAAATCATGAATGTATATTGTAAAGAGCTGGGGTCCCAGCACTGAGCCCTGCGACACTCCACTGGTCACTGCCTCCCATTCCGAAAAGGATCCGTTTATCCCGACTCTCTGCTTCCTGTCTGCCAACCAATTCTCTATCCATGCCAGTACATTACCCCTAATACCATGAGCTTTGATTTTGCACACCAATCTCTTATGTGGGACCTTGTCAAAGGCCTGTTGAAAGTCCAAATACACCACATCCACTGGTTCTCCCTTGTCCACTCTACTAGTTATATCCTCAAAAAATTCCAGAAGATTTGTCAAGCATTTGTAATTCACTTATTGACGTCTTCCAATACAAACATACACACGTATACATAAACAGACACACATACATAAACACGCACATACATAAACACACACTACAGATATATAAATACACACAAACATGGAGCACACATACATAAACACACACATACATAAACACAGACATATACAAAAACACGCACATACCTAAACACACACAACAGATATATAAACACACACAAACAGAGAACACATACATAAACACACACATACATAAACACGCACATGCATAAACACACACAGCAGATATATAAATACACACAAACACGGAGAACACATACATAAACACACACATACATAAACACACACAACACATATATAAACACACACAAACACAGAACACATACATAAACACACACATACATAAACACACACATACATAAACACACACAACAGATATATAAACACACAAACATGGAGAACACATTCATAAACATACACATACATACATAAACACATACACACGCACAACACACACATAAATATACATATATAAACACACACAGATACATAAACACATAAACATACACACACACATAAACATACATACATAAACACACACATACATAAACACACACGCACAACATACTCAAACAAGCACATAAAACACACATACACATAAAACACCTACAAAGGGAAATCCACATGCACAAACACACACACAGATGTATACACATACACAGACACATATACTTACATAGGTAAACACACAAACATATACACAGGCACGCACATGCATGTAAACACTCACGCACAAACACACACACACATTCTGATGCTGAAATCACATTTTGTCTCTTTTCTCATTCACTTCTTTGCTCTGTTTTCTGTTCTCAGCTCCTATCCCAAACTCCTATCCGAAGGAGGGACGATATCTGGGATCCCGGCTTCAGTTCCCATTCTGTTTTGCGGCCAATGATTTTTCATTAAGAACTCGTGGCTCCAGATTGTGAGTCACAGAACTGAGTGGAAATGTTGAAATTCCATCATACTATTTTACATATGTGTGTACAGATCACACAAAGAACAGACTGAGAATCTGTGTCCGATAAAACTCCACCCCGCTCTGTTCAGATTAAACAGTTTCAACGTGAACTGAGTTCAGATTGTGGACTTAGAACCAACATCCAGAAATTGAAGTTTTAAATTTTGAGACACTAGAAATCAGGGACAAGGAAACAGGGAGGAGTGAAAGAGGGAGAGAGACCAAGAGAGAGCAAAAGAGAGACAGAAAGAGAACAGAGAAAAATAGAGAGACAGAGAGAGAACAGAGAGTGACAGAGAGATAGAGAGAAAGATAGAGAGAGTGAGAGACAAAGAGCGGGTGAGACAGAGAAAGCGGGAGAGACAGAGAGATAGACAGAGAGACAGAACAGAGAAAGACAGAGAGAGAGACACAGAGAAAGAGAGCGAGAGTCAGAGAAAAAAAAAGAAAGGCTTGGATTTATATAGCGCCTTTCACGATCATCAGACATCTTAAAGCGCTTTACAGCCAATGAAGTACTCTTGGTGTGTAGTCACTGTTGTAATGTAGGAATCCTGGCAGCCAATATGTGCACAGCAAGCTCTCACAAACACCAAGGTGATAATGACCAGATAATCTGTTTTTTTGTTAGTTGAGGGATAAATATTGGCCAGGACACCAGTGATAACTCCCTCTGCTCTTCTTTGAAATAGTGCCATGGGATATTTTACGTCCACCTGAAAGGGCAGACGGGATCTCGGTTTAACGTCCCATCCAAAAGATGGCACCTCTGACAGTGCGGCGCTCCCTCAGTACTGCCCCTCCCACAGTGCGGCACTCCCTCAGTACTGCCCCTCCGACAGTGCGGTGCTCCCTCAGCACTGCACTGGAGTGTCAGCCTAGATTTATTTTGTGCTTAAGGAGAAAGAGAGAGACAGAGGCAGAGAGACACAGGTACAGAGAAAATAGGTTTCTCTTATGGCCCCACAAAAATGATGTGGGCCACTCCAGCCCCGGACTCCCCTTCCGTGACTGTGACCCCTCCCCCACCCATCTGCCCCGGGTCTTACCTATCGGTGCGAGGTGGGCTCTGGGTGGTCCAATACCGGGCCGGCCTGAATCCAGCAATCTGCATCAAGCCACCACTTCACCGGTTCACGTCAAAACAGGCGCGGGCTACTGGCACAGGCCGGGATGAAGGAAGGATGGAAGGAAGGAATGAAGGTAACAAGGAAGGAAGTTAAGAGAAAAGGTAGGAAGCTCAGTGATTGAGTATTTTCAAGACAGAGATCGATAAGATTTTTGGATATTAAGGGAATCAAGGGATATGGAGACAGTAGAGGAAAGTGGAGTTGAGGTAGAAGATCAGTCATGATCTTATTGAATGGAGCAGGCTTGAGGGGCCGAATGGCCTACTCCTGCTCCTAATTCTTATGTTCTTACGAATGAGGGAATGAAGGAAGGAAGGAAAAAATGAAGGTAATAAGTAGCAAGGAATTGACTAAGTGATTTATTTGGCTGAAGGGAGGGGTTTAAACTGACCAATCACTAGAGAGAGAGAGACAGAGACAAAACATTATTGAGACAGTGAGTGAGAAGGAGAGGAACTGCGATATAGACAGGGGTGAAATGGTCGTGCTGAAAGAGTGAAGCAGGTATAGGCGATCCGGGAGCCCGTTTTATCATTCGTTGCTTCAATGACAAGGATTACAACAACAATGTGCATTTATAGATCGCCTTTAGCGTCTTAAAACGTCCCAATGCGCTTCACAGGTGCATTATTGAACAAAATTTGACCCCGAGCCACATAAGGAGATATTCAGACAGGTGACCAAGTGCTTGGTCAAAGAGGTAGGTTTTCAGGAGCGTCTTAAACGAGGAGAGAGAGGCGGAGAGTTTTAGGCAGGGAGTTCCAGAGCTTGCTGGACCGATGGAAATCAGGGATGCTCAAGAGGGCAGAATTAGAGGAGCGAAACATCTCAAGGGGGTTGTGGGGCTGGAGGAGATTACAGAGCTAGGGAGGGGTGTAGGGGCCGGAGGAGATTACAGAGATAGGGAGGGGTGTAGGGCTGGAGATTACAGAGATAGGGAGGGGTGTAGGGGCCAGAGGAGGTTACAGAGATAGGGAGGTTTCTAGGGGCTGGAGGAGGTTACAGAGATAGGGAGTGCTGTAAGAGGTTACAGAGATCGGGAGGGGTTGTGGAGCTGGAGGAGGTTACAGAAATAGGGAGGGGTGTAGGGGCCGTAGGAGGTTACAGAGATAGGGACGAGTTTAGGGGCTGGAGGAGGTTACAGAGATAAGGAGGGGTGTAGGGGCTGGAGGAGGTTACAGAGATAGGGAGGGGTTGTGGAGCTGGAGGAGGTTACAGAGAATGGGAGGGATGTAGGGGCCGGAGCAGATGACAGAGATAGGGAGGGGGCGAGGCCATGGAGGGAAAACAAAGATGAGAAATTTGAAATCAAGGCATTGCTTAACCGGGAGTCAATGTAGGTCAGCGAGCACAGGGGGTGATGGGTGAGCGGGACTCGGTGCGAGTCAGGACACGGGGCAATGAGCACAAGGGGTGATGGGTGAGCGGGACACGGTGCGAGTCAGGACACGGGGCAATGAGCACAAGGGGTGATGGGTGAGTGGGACCCGGTGCAAGTTAGGACACGGGGCAGCGAGCATAGGGGGTGATGGGTGAACGGGACTTGGTTCAAGTTAGGAGACAGGCTGCCGAGTTTTAGATGACCCGTAAGGTAGCATGTGGGAAGCCAGCCAGGAGAGTGCTGGAATAGTCAAGGCATGGATGAGGGTTTCAGCAGTGGATGAGCTGAGGCAGGGGTGGCAATGAACGATGTTACGGAGGTGGAAACAGGTGGTCTTAGTTATGCTGCGGATATGTGACTGGAAGCTCATTTGAGGGTCAAATATGACACAGAGGTTATGAACAGTATGTTTCAGCTTCAGACAAATGCTAGGGAACGGAGTTTGTGGCGGGGTCCGAAGACAATGGCTTCAGTCTTCCCAATGTTTAATTAGAAAAAAATTCTGCTCATCCAGTACTGGATGTCAGACAAGCAGTCTGACAATTTAGAAACCGTGGAGGAGTGGAGAGAAGGGGTGGTGAGATAGAGCTGGGTATCGTCAGCGTACATGTGGAAACTGACGCTGGGTTTCCGGATGATGTCGCCAATAGTCGGCATGTAGATGAGAAATAGGAGTGGGCCAAGGACAGATCCTTGGGGGACACCCGAGGTAACGATGTGGGGGTGGGAAGAGAAGCCGTTGCAGGTAATTCTCTGGCTATGATCAGACAGGTAAGAATGGAACCAGACGAGTACAGTCCCACCCAGCTGGACAATGGTGGAGAGTCGTTGGATGAGGATGGAGTGGTCAACCGTGTCAAAGGCTGCAGACAAGTCGAGAAGGACGAGGAGGGATCGTTTACCATGGTCTCAATCATACAGGATGTCAGTTGTGACTTTGATCAGAGCCGTTTCGTACTGTGACAGGCGCAGAAATCTGATTGAAAGGATTCAAACATGGAGTTGCGGGAAAGATGGGCGCAGATTTGGGAGGGGACAACACGCTCAAGGACTTTGCAGAGGAAAGGGAGGTTGGAGATGGGCGGTAGCTTGCAAAGACGGAGGGGTCAAGGGTTGTTTTTTTGAGAAGGGTGATGACGGCAGATTTGAGGGAGAGGGGGACAGTACCTGAGGACAGAGAACCGTTGACCATGTCGGCTAACATGGGAGCCAGAAAAGGAAGTTGGGTGGTCAGCAGTTCAGCGGGAATAGGGTCAAGGGAGCAGGAAGTGGGTCTCATGAACAGGATGAGCTCGGAGAGGTTAAGAGGGGAGATCAGAGAGAAATTGGAGAGATGCGAGTTCAGGGTTTAGGCAGGGGGAACCTCAGAGGAAGTTTGACCCGGTGGGCTAGGGGAAGGAAGGGAACTGGCAGAGACAGCTGATTGGATGGTCTCACTCATTGGGACAAAGAAGTCCATGAGCTCCTCACACTTGTTATTGGAGGTGAGACAGCTCCGCTGGGTGGGCCATATTGTCCACATGCCAAACACGAGACTCCTAAAGCAAGTGCTCTATGCGGAGCTCCTTCACGGAAAACGAGCCAAAGATGGGCAGCAGAAACGTTACATGGACTCCCTCAAAGCTTCCCTGATAAAGTGCGACATCACCACTGACACCTGGGAGTCCCTGGTCAAAGACTGTCCTAAGTGGAAAAAGTGCATCCGGGAGAGCGCTGAGCACTTCGCATCTCAATGCCGAGAGTGTGCAGAAATCAAGCGCAGGCAGCGAAAGAACATGTGGCAAATCAGTCCCACCCACCCTTTCCCTCAACCACTATCTGTCCCACCTGTGAGAGTCTGTGGCTCTCGTACTGGACTGTTCAGCCACCAAATAACTCACTTCAGGAGTGGAAGCAAGTCTTCCTAGATTCCGAGGGGCTGCCTATGATGATGATGATGGGTGGAGAAAGAGGTTTAACATCTCATCTGAGAGAGAGCACCTCTGACAGTGCAGCACTCCCTCAGTGCTGGCACTGGGAGCATCAGCCTGGATTATGGGCTCCAGTCTCTGGAGTGGGACTCGAACCCACGACCTTCTGACCCAGAGGTGAGAGTGCGACCCACTGAACCACAGCTGACACCCATCCTTGAGCCACTCTTAGAGATGGCTCTCATGCGTCATTTTACACTCTCTTCTCCGGAAGGCATTGATTATAGGTTCCTGAGTAACGGGAGTGTCCAGTATGTCAACAACTCCTATTTATATTTAACCCCTTCAATATGGACATTTCAAAGAGGCATAATCAAACAAATGGGCAGCAAAGTGAAGGAGATATTAGGAAGGGTGGTCAAAAGCTTGGTTTTGAGGTTTTAAGGAGGGTCTTAAAAGGAGAAGGTGGAGAAGTAGAGAGGGAAAGAGTTCCAAACAGCATGGGACCTATCACAGAAATTTACAGCACGGACGGAGGCCATTTCGGCCCATCGTGTCCGCGCCGGCCGACCAAGAGCCACCCAGCCTAATCCCACTTTCCCGCTCTCGGTCCGTAGCCCTGTAGGTTCCAGCTTCAAGTGCACATCCAGGTACTTTTTAAATGGGGTGAGGGTTTCTACCTCGACCACCCTTTCAGGCAGCGAGTTCCGCCCCAGACCCCCACCCCCTTCTAGGTGAAGACAGTTCCCCTCAAATCCCCTCCAACCCTCCCCCCAATTATTTTAAACCTATGCCCCCTGGTTGTTAACCCCTCTGTTAAGGGAAATATGTTCTTCCTATCCACTCTATCTCAGCCCCTCATTAATTTTATACACCTCAATAAGGTCTCTCCAATCTTTCCTCATCGCTAAAATTCTCCAGTCCAGGCAACAAGATGGCTGAAGTCACAGCAGTCAATGGTGGGGCGAAGGAAGGAGATGCATGAAAGGCCAGAATTAGAGGAATGAAAAATTGGGGAGGAGGAGCAAGGAATTAGAGGGATTTAAACACAAAAGATAATTTTAAATCAGAGGCTTTGGTGGAATAGGAGCCGAAGTGCGTCTGCGAGCACTGGTACGATGGGTTAGGATCCGGGAAGCAGAGCTTTGGATGGGCATGAGAAGCCGGCCAGGAGAGCTTTGGAACAGTGGGTGGTAACAAAGGCACAGACGAGCTGAGGCAGGGCGGACGATTAAGTTGCTCCGTGGCCCTCCCACCACGTCGCTCGGGTGTGAGACGAGGCAGCCACTCCAACGGGAGTCCCAGAGTCGGGGGTTCTTCTGCGCGACTTCCTTCTTCAACCCAACGTCACCAAACCCCGCCTTCGTCGCATTCTGCGCCTCATGGACCAGCAAATCTCAAACTGCGGCGCGGCATTAGCCTCCCTTGTGACGCTCCCACACTGGCATGCAGGTACAGCAGGCGGTGAAGAAGGCAAATGGCATGTTGGCCTTCATAGCGAGAGGATTTGAGTATAGGAGCAGGGAGGTCTTACTGCAATTATACAGGGCCTTGGTGAGGCCTCACCTGGAATATTGTGTTCAGTTTTGGTCTCCTAATCTGAGGAAGGACATTCTTGCTATTGAGGGAGTGCAGCGAAGGTTCACCAGACTGATTCCCGGGATGGCAGGACTGACATATGAAGAAAGACTGGATCGACTAGGCTTATATTCACTGGAATTTAGAAGAATGAGAGGGGATCTCATAGAAACGTATAAAATTCTGACGGGACGGGACAGGTTAGATGCAGGAAGAATGTTCCCAATGTTGGGGAAGTCCAGAACCAGGGGTCACAGTCTAAGGATAAGGGGGAAGCCATTTTGGCCCGAGATGAGGAGAAGCTTCTTCACTCAGAGAGTTGTTAACCTGTGGAATTCTTTACCACAGAAAGTTGTTGAGGCCAGTTTGTTAGATATATTCAAAAGGAAGTTAGATGTGGCCCTTAGGCTAAAGGAATCAAGGGTAAGGAGAGAAAGCAGGAATGGGATACTGAAGTTGCATGATCAGCCATGATCTTATTGAATGGTGGTGCAGGCTCGAAGGGCCGAATGGCCTACTCCTGCATCTATTTTCTATGTTTCTATGTTTCTTCAACCCAACATCAGCAAACCCTGCCGTTGTCGCTTTCTGCGCCTCGCGGACTGGCAAATCTCAAACGGCTGCGCGGCGTTAGCCTTCCATGCGACGCTCCCACACTCACTTCGGAGAAATGGGAAAAGAAATAACACAAAGCGGAGACACCGGACAGGGTAAAACGAATGAGGTTTATTTACAATGTCAGGCGGGGTTGTGGAATACAATGGATTAGACTAACATCAAGGTAGAAAAACAACCAGGGTCGATGAGATACAGTTGGGTCAGAGCCACCTGTAGGCCTCCTCCAGCGGTTAGGAAATCTCTCGGGGACCTGGAGAAAGTTCTGATGAAATGACGGTCTAGCTGCTGGCTGCCTCTTGGCGAGATGTTGAGCTTCAGCTCGGGCGTTTCTTGTAACCCACTCCAGAGTCATTTCCAAACAGCCTGAAGGCCTCAAGTAGGAACCTACCACACCATCCCACTTTATTTTACACTTCATTTAGTTGAGCAAGTTTTAAGGGTGACTGCCCGACAAATACACAATGAGAGAACGTCAAGAATCCCCGTCACTTTCACACATGCCAGAGTCTCGAACTTGAATGTAATGCTACACTGTGATGCTATCCAGACCCACAAACTCCATCAGCAATAGGTGCCCAAGACATTAAGACGCAATCACTACCCCTCCTGCGGTCTCTCCCAATTCTGAATGATAATTTTTCCTTTGAATTATTTTGTTCCTGGGATGAGGGCGTTGCTGGAGAGGCCGCAGTGTTTGTCGACGCCGAGAAGGTCCAGCCGAGAAGAGTTTAGATAGAGCAGATATGGAGAAAGTGGGTTAGAAATTCAGTTGCGTCCCCTTTGGGGCGACCACTTTTGAAATCTCCGAAAAGTATCGCCGGGTCTAAATCATTTATTTGCTCCCGGGAAAATTAGCTTCAGCACTCCAAGAGGGAAGTGGAACGCTAAATCAAGCGCTAACCACTTCTCTCTCTCTCTTCCCTCTCTCTCTCTCTCCCGCTCTCTTTCCCCCCTCTCTCTCTTCCCCCTCCTCTCTTCCCTTCTCTCTCTCGCTCTTCCTCCTCCCTCCATCTCTCTCTCTTCCCCCTTTCTCTCTCTTCCTTCCCCCCTCTCTAGCTCTCTTCCCCCTCTCTCTCTTCTCCCTCTCTCACTCTCTTCACCCCTCTCTCTCTTCCCCCGTCTCTCTCTCTCTCTCTCTTCCTGCCCCTCTCTCTCTCTCTCTCTCTTCCCCCCGCTCTCTCTCTCTCTTCCCCCTCCCTCTCTCTTCCTCCACCCCCTCTCTCTCGCTCTCTCTTCCCCCTTTCTCTCTCTCTCTCTCTCTTCCTCTCCCTCTCTCTCATGCTCTTACCCTCCTCTCTCTCTTCCCCCTTTCTGTCTCTCTCTCTTCCTCCACCCCCTCTCTCTCGCTCTCTCTTCCCCCTCCTCTCTCTTCCCTTCTCTCGCTCGCTCTCTTCCTCCTCCCTCTCTCTCTCTCTTCCCCCTTTCTCTCTCTTCCTTCCCCCCTCTCTAGTTCTCTTACCCCCTCTCTCTTTTCCCACCCTCTCTCTTTCCCCCCCCTCTCTCTCTCTCTCTTCCTGCCCCCCCTCTCTCGCTCTCCCCCCTCTCTCTTCCCCCTTTCTCTCTCTCTCTCTCTTCCTCCACCCCCCCTCTCTCTTCCCCCTCTCTCCGTCTCTCTCTCTCGTCCCCCCCCTCTCTCTCTCTTCCTCCCCCCTCTCTCTCTTCCCCCCGCTCTCTCTCTCTTCCCCCTCCCTCTCTCTCTCTTCCCCCTCTCTCTTTCCCCCTCTTTGTCTCTCCCTCTCTCCTCTCTCTCTCTTCACCCCCCCTCTCTCTTCCCCCTCTCTCCCTCTCTTCCACCCTCGCTCTCTCTCTCTTCCCTCTCTCTCTCTCTCTCTTCCCCCGTTCTCCCTCTCTCTCTCTCTTCCCCCGTTCTCCCTCTCTCTCTTCCCCCTCCCTCTCCCTCTGTCTCTCTTCCCCCCCACTCTCTGTCTCTCTTTCCTCCCTCTCTCCCTCGCTCTCTCTCTGCCCACCACTCTCTCTCGCTTCCCTCTCTCTCTCTCTTCCCGTCTCTCTCTCTCTCTGCCCCCCACTCTCTCTCGCTTCCCTCTCTCTTCCCCCGTCTCTCTCTCTCTCTCTCTCTCTCCCTCTCGCGCGCTCTCTCTCTCTTCCCCACCCTCCTTCTCTCTCTCTCTTCCCCACCCCCTCTCTCTCTCTCTCTTTCCCCCCTCCCTATCTCTCTGTCTTCCCCCCCTCCCTATCTCTCTCTCTTCCCCCCTCTCTCCGTCTCTCTCTCTCTCTCGCTCTCTTCCCCCCATGTGTGAGAGGGGTGATAGTGGCAGAGCACTAAGCAATCTTCAGTGCAGAGCTGCCGGCACCAGAGGCTTCTTCCCTTGCTCAAAAGGCAGGGCCAATGATGTTTGCAACATTATTCTACTCAGTTCTGTGGGGCCAGGGGACCTGCGAGACTTCGATTACAGCCCAATCACTCTCAGAGAGTAGAGGGCTTAGACATCGCACAGCAATGAGGCGTCACAAACTTTCAGCAGGCACCGGGCTGCTGCGAGGAACAAAGTTTGCCTGACCTGACCACCACTGCCTTTAAATATCGCTCCCCAAGCGGGCAGCCGAGGTGACAATGTCTGCTCTTGCTGCCGTTGTTGACGCCCTGGCAATACAGCAGGGGTCGGGGGAGAATTTCACATCTGGGGCGGTAAACGGGCGCCTACACGTTTGATGTCATCACGAACTACGGGGCGCTAGAGACCGAGACGGTAAGCGTTAGCGCCAGCGCAAAACCGCCAGGGTAGTTCGCGGGTGTCGCTGAATTGGCCACGCCCGGTCGGTAACTCCCTTAGCGCCCTCCCCCCCACCCCCCGCGGGCGCTAACGGGAGGCGCAAAGCAGCCGAATTTCTCCCCCAAAGTGTTTCCAGTGGCAGGAGGGTCGGTAGCAGCGGATACAGACTTAAGGTGATCGGCAAAAGAACCAGAGGGGGAGATGAGAACTTCCTGAAAGGGTGGCGGAAGTAAGAACTTTTAAAAGGAAATTGGATAAATACTCGGGAGTGGAAACAATTGCACGGCTGTGGGGAACGGGCAAGCGGGAATGGAACTATTGGATAGCTCTTTTCAAAGAGCCCGCAAAGGCACGATGGACAAAATGGCCACCTCCTTTGCTGTATCTCTCTAGAATTATACAACGGGGCATGGTGGAAGAGTAGGGTGTTGAGGGCAATCCCAATGTTGCCTCTAAGCTGTGAGGCTGTGCTGTTTGCGGGACCAGCTTTTCCAACGTAAAATTGGAACTTTGAATGGGCCGCACAGCCCGTTAACGGGACCCAAATTTAAAATTAGGGGGAACATTGCCAAGGGGCGAGATTTAAAACGTCTGCTGGTGGGCCAAGGCAGCCGAAGGAGGTCGGGGAGGGGAACCCAAGGAGGGAGGGAGGGAGACACCAGAACAGGGCCTTGTGCGGGAGGAAGAGCTACCTGCAGACGGAAGGACTGATCCTGAGGAGCTGCGTTTGTGGGGCGAAGGAGTGTTTAGAAACATAGAAAATAGGAGCAGGAGTAGGCCATTCGGCCCTTCAAGCCTGCACCACCATTCAATATGATCATGGCTGATCCTCTATCTCAACACCATTTTCCCGCTGTTTCGCCATACCCCTTGATGCCTTTTGTTTCGAGAAATCTTTCCATCTCCCTCTAAAATATATTCAGTGACTTGGCCTCTACAGTCTTCTGCGGTAGAGAATTCCACAGGTTCACCACCCTCTGAGTGAAAACATTTCTCATCTCGGCCCTAAATTTCCTACCCCGTATCCTGAGACTATGACCCCTTGTTCTCGACTTCCCAGCCCGGGGGAAACATCCTCCCCGCATCCAGTCTGTCCAACCCAGTGAGAATCTTATACCTTTCAATGAGATTCCCTCTCATTCTTCTCAACCCTAGCGAATACAGGCCCAGTCGACCCATTCTCTCCTCATACGACAGTCCTGCCATCCCAGGAATCAATCTGGTGAACCTTGCTGCACTCCCTCTGTGGCAAGTATATTCTTTCTTCGGTAAGGAGACCAAAACTGCACACAATACTCCAGGTGCGGTCTCACGAAGGCCCGATATAACTGTGGTAAGACATCCTTGCTCCTGTACTCAAATCCTCTTGCAATGAAGGCCAACATACCATTTGCCTTCCTAACTGCTTGCTGCACCTGCATGTTTGCTTTCAATGATTGGTGTACAAGGACACCCAGGTCCCTCTGTACATCGACACTTCCCAAACCATCACCATTTAAATAATACTTTGTCCTTATGTTTTTCCCACCAAAGTGGATAACTTCACATTTATCCACGTTACACTGCCTCTGCCATGTGTTTGCCCACTCACTCAACCTATCTAAATAGCCTTGCAGTGTCTTTGCGTTAAGATGGAGTCGGGTTTGTGGAATTTGTGAAATGGGGCCGAGTTTTTGATAGCTCTGATGTGATGTGCGTGGGATGGGGGTGGGGGAATAGGTGGAGGCCATTCAGCCGCTCAAGCCCATTCAAACAGATCATGGTAAACTACATGAAAACTCTGTCTAACTTGGAAACAGCTTGAAACGCTCAACAGCATAGAAAAGCATTTCAATCAGGGGAATTTCAAACTTTTGTCTTTCTCTCTCTGGCTTATAGCTTCTAACCCCAGGACTGTAGCATTTCAAGGTATTCTTTGGGATGCCCGGGGGAGGGGGGGAGGAGGGGAAACATAGAAAATAGGTGTAGGAGTAGGCCATTCGGCCCTTCGAGCCTGATTATTCCCTCAGCACCCCCCTCCCGCTTTCTCTCCATACCTCTTGATCCCCCCAACCGTAATGGCCATATCTAACTCCCTCTTGAATATATCCAATGAACTGGCATCAACAACTCTCTGCGGCAGGCAATTCCACAGGTTAACAACTCTCTGAGTGAAGAAGTTTCTCCTCATCTCAGTCCTAAATGGCCAGCCCTTATCCTAAGACTGTGTCCTCTTGTTCTGGACTTCCCCAACATCGGGAACAGTCTTCCTGCATCTAACCTGTCCAGTCCCGTCAGAATCTTATATGTTTCTATGAGATCCCCTCTCATCCTTCTAAATGCCAGTGTATAAAGGCCCAGTTGATCCATTCTCTCCTCATATGCCAGCCCAGCCATCCCTGGAATCAGTCTGGTGAACCTTCGCTGCACTCCCTCAATAGCAAGAACGTCCTTCCTCAGACTAGGAGACCAAAACTGAACACAATATTCCAGGTGAGGCCTCACTAAGGCCCTGTACAGTTGCATTAAGACCTCTCTGCTCTGATATTCAAATCCCCTAGCTATGAAGGCCAACATACCATTTGCCTTCTTGACCGCCTGCTGTACCTGCGTGCCCACTTTCAGTGACTGATGAACCATGACACCCAGGTCTCGTTGCACCTCCCCTTTTCCTAATCTGCCGCAATTCAAATAATATTCTGCCTTCGTGTTTTTGCCCCCAAAATGGATAACCTCACATTTATCCACATTATACTGCATCTGCCATGCATTTTCCCACTCACCTAACCTGTCCAAATCACCCTGCAGCCTCTTAGCATCCTCCTCACTGCTCACACCGCCACCCAATTTAGGGTCATCTGCAAACTTGGAGATATTACACTTTATTCCTTCATCCAAATCGTTAATGTATATTGTAAAGAGCTGAGGTCCCAGCACTGAGCCACTAGTCACTGCCTGCCATTCTGAAAAGGACCCGTTTATCCCGACTCTCTGCTTCCAACCAGTTCTCTATCCACGCCAGTACATTACCCCCAATACCATGTGCTTTAATTTTGCACACCAATCTCTTGTGTGGGACCTTGTCAAAAGCCTTTTGAAAGTCCAAATACACCACATCCACTGATTCTCCCTTGTCCACTCTGCTAGTTACATCCTCAAAAAATTCCAGAAGATTCGTCAAGCATGATTTCCCTTTCATAAATCCATGCTGACTTGGTCCGATCCTGTCACTGCTTTCCAAATGTGCTGCTTTTTCATCCTTAATGATTGATTCTAACATTTTCCTCACTACTGATGTCAGGCTAACGGGTCTATAATTACCCGTTTTCTCTCTCCCTCCTTTTTTAAAAAGTGGTGTTACATTAGCTACCCTCCAGTCCATAGGAACTGATCCAGAGTCGATAGACTGTTGGAAAATGATTACCAATGCACCCACTATTTCTAGGGCCACTTCCTTAAGTACTCTGGGATGCAGACTATCAGGACCCGGGGGATTTATTGGCCTTTAATCCCATCAATTTCCCAAACACAATTTCCCGCCTAAAAAGGATATCTTTCAGTTCCTCCTTCTCACTAGACCCACTGTCCCCTAGTACATTCGGAAAGTTATTTGTATCTTCCTTTGTGAAGACAGAACCGAAGTATTGGTTCAATTGGTCTGCCATTTCTTTGTTCCCCATTATAAATTCACCTGAATCCGACTGCAAGGGACCTACGTTTGTCTTTACTAATCTCTTTCTCTTAACATATTTATAGAAGCTTTTGCAGTCAGTTTTTATGTTCCCTGCAAGCTTCCTCTCGTACTCTCGTTTCCCCCTCTTAATCAAACCCTTTGTCCTCCTCTGTCGAATTCTAAATTTCTCCCAGTCCTCAGGTTTGTTGCTTTTTCTAGCCAATTTATATGCCTCTTCCTTGGTTTTAACACTATCCTTAATTTCCCTTGTTGAGCCACCTTCCCAGTTTTATTTTTACTCCAGACAGGGATGTACAATTACTGAAGTTCATCCATGTGATCTTTAAATGTTTGCCATTGCTTATCCACCATCAACCCTTTAAGTATCCTCTGCCAGTCTATTCTAGCCAATTCACGCCTCATACCATCGAAGCTAGCTTTCGTTAAATTCAGGACCCTAGTTTGCGAATTAACTATGTCACTCTCCACCTTAATAAGGAATTCTTCCATATTATGGTCACTTTTCGCCAAGGGGCCTCGCACAACAAGATTGCCAATTAGTCCCTTCTCATTACACATCACCCAATCCAGGATGGCCAGCTCCCTGGTTGGTTCCTTGACATATTGGTCTCGAAAACCATCCCTAATACACTCCAGGAAATCCTCCTCCACCGCATTGCTACCAGTTAGGTTAGCCCAATCAATATGTAGATTAAAGTCGCCCATGATTACTGCTGTACCTTTATTGCACACATCCCTTATTTCTTGTTTGATGCTGTCCCCAACCTCACTACTACTATTTGGTGGTCTATACACAACTCCCACTAGTGTTTTCTGTCCTTTGGAATTCCGCAGCTCCACCCATAGCGATTCCACATCATCCAGGCTAATGTCCTTCCTTACAATTGCATTGATTTCCTCTTTAACCAGCAACGGCACCCCACCTCCTTTTCCTTTCTGTCTATCCTTCCTAAATGCTAAATACCCTTGGATGTTGAGTTCCCAGCCTTGGTCACCCTGGAGCCATGTCTCAGTGATGCCAATCACATCGTATCCGTTAACTGCTATCTGCGCAGTTAATTCATCCACTTTATTCCGAATACTCCTCGCATTGAGGCACAGAGCCTTCAGGCTTGTCTTTTTAACACACTTTGCCCCTTTTGAATCTTGATGTAATGTGGCCATTTTTGCTTTTTGCGTTGGGTTTCTCTGCCCTGCACTTTTACTATTCTCCTTTCTATCTTTTGCTTCTGCCCCCCTTCTATTTCCCTCTGTCTCCCTGCTTAGGTTCCCATCCCCCTGCCATATTAGTTTAACTCCTCCCCAACAGCACTAGCAAACACTCCCCCTAGGACATTGGTTCCAATCCTGCCCAGGTGCAGACCGTCGGTTTTTACTGGTCCCACCTCCCCCAGAACCGTTTCCAATGTCCCAGGAATTTGAGTCCCTCCCTTCTGCACCACTCCTCAAGCCACGTATTCATCTGAGCTATCCTGCGATTCCTACTCTGACTAGCACGTGGCACTGGTAGCAATCCTGAGATTACTACTTTTGAGGTCCTACTTTTTAATTTAACTCCTAGCTCCCTAAATTCGTCTCGTAGGACCTCATGCCGTTTTTTTTCCTATGTCGTTGGTACTTATATGCACCACGACAACTGGCTGTTCACCCTCCCTTTTCAGAATGTCCTGCACCTGCTCAGAGACATCCTTGACCCTTGCACCAGGGAGGCAACATACCATCCTGGAGTCTCGGTTGCGGCTGCAGAAACGCCTATCTATTCCCCTTACAATTGAATGCCCTATCACTGTCGCTCTCCCACTCTTTTTCCTGCCCTCCTGTGCAGCAGAGCCAGCCACAGTGACATGAACTTGGATGCTGCTGCTCTCCCCTGATGAGTCATGCCCCTCAACAGTACCCAAAGCAGTGTATCTGTTTTGCAGGTGGATGACCACAGGGGACCCCTGCACTACCTTCTTTGCACTGCTCTTCCTGTTGGTCTTCCATTCCCTATCTGGCTGTGGACCCTTTAACTACGGTGAGACCAACTCACTAAACGTGCTACTCACGTCATTCTCTGCATCGTGCATGCTCCAGAGTGAATCCACCCGCAGCTCCAGCTCCGCATTGCTGTCCGTCAGGAGCTGGAGGCGGACACACTTCCCGCACACGTAGTCGTCAGGGACACCGGAAGCGTCCCTGACTTCCCACATGGTATAGGAGGAGCATAACACGTGTCCGAGCTCTCCTGGCATGACTTAACCCTTAGATACTCTTAAATTGTCAACAACAATGCTAAAGGTTACTTACTGATAAAAGAAAGAAAAAGAAAAACTACTCACCAATCACCAGCCACTCACTTACCACCTTGGCTGTGACGTCACCTTTTGATTTCTCTCTACTTCTATTTTGCCTCCCTGCTGCAGCTGCACAAGCCCCGCCCCTCCGACCCCGGACTCACCCTCCGACCCCGGACTCACCCTCCTCCTCCTCCATACCTTTATAGGCCCCTCCGACCCCGGACTCACCCTCCGACCCCGGACTCACCCTGCCCGAACTCCTCCTCCTCCTCCTCCATACCTTTATAGGCCCCTCCGACACCGAACTCACCCTCCGACCCCGGACTCACCCTGCCCAAACTCCTCCTCCTCCTCCTCCTCCTCCGTACCTTTATAGGCCCCTCCGACCCTGGACTCACCCTGCCCAAACTCCTCCTCCTCCTCCGTACCTTTATAGGCCCCTCCAACCCGGACTCACCCTGCCCA
Organism: Pristiophorus japonicus; assembly: GCF_044704955.1. Classification (NCBI taxonomy): domain Eukaryota; kingdom Metazoa; phylum Chordata; class Chondrichthyes; family Pristiophoridae; genus Pristiophorus; species Pristiophorus japonicus. The sequence goes on from NC_092006.1 coordinate 12,138,778, forward strand.
ACTGCCCAAGCTCCTCCTCCTCCTCCTCCGTACCTTTATAGGCCCCTCCGACCCCGGACTCGCGCTGCCCAAACTCCTCCTCCTCCTCCTCCGTACCTTTATAGGCCTCTCCGACCCCGGACTCACCCTGCCCAACGGCCCAAGCTCCTCCTCCGTACCTTTATAGGCCTCTCCGACCCCGGACTCGCGCTGCCCAAACTCCTCCTCCTCCGACGAGCCTTTATAGGCCTCTCCGACCCCGGACTCGCGCTGCCCAACTGCCCAAACTCCTCCTCTGACAAGCTTTTATAGGCCTCTCCGACCCCGGACTCGCGCTGCCCAACGGCCCGAACTCCTCCTCCGATGAACCTTTATAAACCTCTCCGACCCCGGACTCGCGCTGCCCAACTGCCCAAACTCCTCCTCTGACAAGCTTTTATAGGCCTCTCCGACCCCGGACTCGCGCTGCCCAACGGCCCGAACTCCTCCTCCGACGAGTCTTTATAGCCCTCTCCGACCCTGGACTCGCGCTGCCCAAGAGATATTACCCTAAATAGGTTGGGGAGGACCAGAGGTCACAATGTTAAGTTGCGTATGGCAAGATCCGGGTCAGAGGTCAGGAGGTGGGTCTTTCCCCAGAGAATAGCGGGCCTCAAGAACAAGCTGCCGTCTCGAGCAGTGGAAGCCGCCTGGCTCAATTCCTTCGAGCGAGAGCCGGACCTGTTTCTGGCTGGGGCGGAGATCACCTTGTACAGAAGGGAATGCAGGGCCAAAGTGATCTCCTGGACGAGTTTCGATCGCCGAGGTGGGTCGGAGAGGAATTTCACAGATTTTTTTCCCTCACAAATTGGTCTGGGTTTTTATCTGTTTTTTTTTGTTCTCTCAGGAAATCATGTGGTTTCGAGTGGGGTGGGGTGTGTCTATATTGTGATACACAAGGTATCGTGATTATGAGGGACAGGCTCGATAGACCAGAGAGTCTTTACCTGTCCGTCTTGGTTCGTATGTACCCCTGAACGGCCTGGCTCTAATTTTAAGGTGGTGCCCACTTGTTCTGGACTCTCCAACCAGAGGAAATAATAGCAACATAGGAACAGGAAGCGGCCATTCAGCCCCTCGAGTCTGTTCCACCATTCGATTAGATCGTAGCTGATCTGCGATCGAACTCCATATACTCGCCTTTGGCCCATCTCCCTTAATACCTTTGGTAAACAAAAAGCTACCAATCACTGATTTAAAATTAACAATTGACCCAGCATCAATTATCGTTTGCGGGAGAGAGTTCCAAACTTCTTCCTCCCTTTGTGCGTAGAAGTGTTTCCTAATTTCACTCCTGAAAGGTCTGGCTTTAATGTTAACGTTCCGCCCCCTAGTGCTAGAATCCCAGCAGAAATAGTTTCTCTCGATCTACCCTATCTGTTCCCTTTAATATCCTGAAAACTTTGATCATATCACCCCTTAACCTACATCTAAAATCTTAGCAGCTGTTTCACATTTCTCCCTTTCAAACGCTAGTTTCTCTCCATCTACCCAATAAACTCTTTAATCATCTTAATCACCTCGATTAGATCACCCCTTAATCTTCTATACTCGACAATACAAGCCTCATCTGTGCAACCTGTCCTCACAATTTAGGAGAGGACCCTGCAAGGTTGGATGGACAATGGTGATGCGGGGCTAGAGGGGGGGGTGGGAGGCCCTGCCCCTGGGGCATGAACTGAGTCGATGTGGGCAGTGGGTGTTAGAGGTCTTGCGTGGCCTCCTTTGAACCTCTGGCTTGGAGGAAGTGTTCAGCTTGAAAGTGAGGTGCGAGAGATTCGGCGATACTCTCGATGTCGACATACAGCAGCGCCCGACACTCCGAACTGAACCGTGGCTCAGTGGGTAGCACCCTCTCTCTCTCCTCAAAGACAGGAGGTCATGGGTTCAAGCCCCGCTCCAGAGACTTGAGCCCATAATCCAGGCCGACACTCCCAGTGCAGTACTGCAGGAGCGCCGCACTATCGGAGGGGCAGTACTGAGTGAGCACTGCACTGTCGGAGGGGCAGTACTGAGGGAGCGCCGCACTGTCAGAGGAGCAGTACTGAGTGAGCACTGCACTGTCAGAGGGGCAGTGCTGAGGGAGCGCCGTACTGTCGGAGGGGCAGTACTGAGTGAGCACTGCACTGACAGAGGGGCAGTGCTGCCTGGAGCGCCATATTGCACTGTCAGAGGGGCAGTGCTGAGGGAACACCGCACTGTCAGAGGGGCAGTACTGAGGGAGTTCCGCACTGTCGGAGGGGCAGTACTGAGGGAGTGCTGCACTGTCGGAGGGGCAGTACTGAGGGAGCACCGCACTGTCGGAGGGGCAGTACTGAGGGAGCGCTGCACTGGCAGAGGGGCAGTACTGAGGGAGTGCCGCACTGTCGGAGGGGCAGTACTGAGGGAGTGCTGCACTGTCAGAGGGGCAGTACTGAGGGAGTGCTGCACTGTCGGAGGGGCAGTACTGAGGGAGCACCGCACTGTCGGAGGGGCAGTACTGAGGGAGCGCTGCACTGGCAGAGGGGCAGTACTGAGGGAGCGCCGCACTGTCAGGGGGCAGTCTTTCGGATGAGATGTTAAACCGAGGCCCTGACTGCTCTCTCAGGTGGATGTAAAAGATCCCACGGCCACTATTGGAAGAGGAGCAGGGGAGTTCTCCCCGGTGTCCTGGAGCCAATATTTATCCCTCAGCCAACTTCACTAAAACAGATGATCTGGGTCATTATCACGTTGCTGTGTGTGGGAGCTTGCTGTGCGCAAATTGGCTGCCACATTACAACAGTGACTACACTTCAAAAGTACTTCATTGGCTGTAGAGGGCTCTGGGACATCCTGCAGTTGTGAAAACTGCGCTAGAAATGCAATCTTTCACCTCATGGTTCCCTCACAGCAGTTTCTTTTACTGAATTCAATGGCTTTGCTCAGGTTCCCGTGGGCGCTCGTCGTCTGTCCTGCCAATGGCTCCAGAGCTCCTCCGGGACTGCTTCCATATCCCAATAGATGCTCCCTCGGTTACCAGATCGGCTGTTTGACGAAGATTGCTCGGCTGAAGGCGAAGGCCGCAACTTGGCTTTCCGTCGCTCCCTCAACTCTGAAGATTGGGTTTTTGTGGAGGTCTTCGTGAGCTGATGGCTCCAGAGACGATCTCTTCAGTCTGACCTCGTACCCCTGACGATGCAATCTTCAATGTTGCCCCTAGCTCGACTTCTTCTAAACGAGGCAGCTACAAAGGCCATCGAATCGTACAGCACAGAAGGTGGCCACTCGGCCCATTGTACCCGCGCCGTCTCTTTGAAAGAACTGTCCAATTAGTCCCACTCCCCTGCTCTATCGTTTTGGCCCACTTCCCTGCTCTATCGTTTTGGCCCAACGTAGCCTAGCGACTGAGCACCGATGGTTCCCTGGGTGGTGTCAACTAATTCAGCACAGGACAGGGGTCCAAACCTGGGACTGTCCCAGACCCTGCAGCTCAGAATGGAGACTTCATCTCTGAAACATTGGGGGTGGGGGGGCAGCCATATCTTCAATGGGCACTGAGCATCCACCACCACCCCCCCCCAACCCCCCACCCACCAAACGATTGCCCTCACCGTGGGATGCCCGTGTTAAAGCAGGGATTAATATATCATCTCGTCCCGGATAGGTCCATTTTTTGACGTTTTCCTTCCGAACCTCCCCTGGAACAGCCCATTTCCGCGGTTGCACCTCCCCGTGGAATATTTCATACACCGTTCCCCAGCAACCCCCTCCCCCACACCGGCCGAGGGTGTGAGCTGGTCCCACAGTCGCTTGGTGATGAGGTATTTGGAGGGCCCACCTCTGTTGGGGAGGTTGGTTCTGCTATTCCCCTGCGCTGGCCTCGTGCTGAGTGAAACGGGGGACCAGCGGGTCCCACCATTTCAGTCCACCTAGAACACCTCGTCAATAGAAGCAACAGTCAGTCGGTATTTCTGGCAGTGGGGCAGTGGGAAATAGGAGCAGGAGTCGGCCAATTGGCTCCTCGCGCTTGCTCCACCATTCAATACGATCATGGCTGTTCTGATCTTGGCCTCAACTCCACTTACCTGCCCGCTCCCCATAACCCTTGACTCCCTTATCGCTCAAAGATCTGTCTATCTCTCCCTTAAATACATTCAATGACCCAGCCTCCACAGCTCTCTGGGGCAGAGAATTCCACAGATTTACAACCCTCCGAGAGAAGAAATTCCTCCTCATCTCAGTTTTAAATGGGTGACCCCTTATTCTGAAACTATACCCCCTAGTTCTAGATTCCCCCACGAGGGGAAACATCCTCTCTGCACCTTCCCTGTCCAGCCCCCTCAGAATCTTATAAGATCACCTCTCATTCTTCTAAACTCCAATGAGCAGAGGCGCAACCTGCTCAACGTTTCTTCATAAGACAACCCCTTCATCTCAGGAATCAACCGAGTGAACCTTCTCTGAACAGCCTCCAATGCAAGTATATCCCTCCTTAAATACAGAGACCAAAACTGTATGCAGTACTCCAGGTGTGGCCTCACCAATACCCTGTACAGTTGTAGCAGGACTTCTTTACTTTTATACTGCATCCTCCTTGCAATAAAGGCAAGAAGAATTCTTTTGACTAAAGGCACAATTACATGTCTCCCCCCCCCCGCCAAAGCTTCAGCCGCACACCCACATAATCTTCCAGCACAGGGGCCGTCACAGCTGAGATCAATCCTGTCCTCATCCTCCCACATCTGTGACTGACAGTCCGGGTCTGTAGGGCCCAGATACAGTGCCCTGAGGTGCACCTACCCACAGAACCACAAGGGGGCAGCTCTCCAGGATGTCCACCTCCCACAGCAACAAAAGTGGGGGTGGGGGGCGTAGATATTGACTTTTGGGCAGCTGACCCGCGGCGAGGAGACGGCCGTGATCTAGAGGCTTGGCACTGAGGCGGTGGCCACAACATTCAGCCCCTCGCATCTGCAGACTTCACTACCACCCCGAACTGTGACACGATGCATCATGGCATTACATACATAGAATTACACCGGATATACGGCACAGAAACAGGCCATTCGGCCCAACCAGTCCATGCCGGCGTTAATGCTTCATTCGAGCCTCCTCCCGTCTTTCCTCATCTAACTCTATCAGCATAACCCTCTATTCCCTTCTCCCCTATACGCTTGTCCAGCCTCCTTTAAATGCATCGATACTATTCGCCTCAACCCCTCCCTGTGGCAGTGAGTTCCACATTCTCACCACTCTCTGGGTAAAGAGGTTTCTTTTGATTGGATTTATCAGTGACAGATGCATAGCAGATGAAGTATAATGTGGATAAATGTGAGGTTGTCCACTTTGGTGGTAAAAACAGAGAGACAGACTATTATCTGAATGGTGACAGATTAGGAAAAGGGGAGGTGCAACGAGACCTGGGTGTCATGGTACATCAGTCATTGAACGTTGGCATGCAGGTACAGCAGGCGGTGAAGGCGGCAAATGGCATGTTGGCCTTCATAGCGAGGGGATTTGAGTATAGGGGCAGGGAGGTGTTGCTACAGTTGTACAGGGCCTTAGTGAGGCCACACCTGGAATATTGTGTACAGTTTTGTTCTCCTAACTTGAGGAAGGACATTCTTGCTAATGAGGGAGTGCAGCGAAGGTTCACCAGACTGATTCCCGGGATGGCGGGACTGACCTATCAAGAAAGACTGGGCTTATATTCACTGGAGTTCAGAAGAGTGAGAGGGGATCTCATAGAAACATATAAAATTCTGACGGGATTGGACAGGTTAGTTGCAGGAAGAATGTTCCCAATGTTGGGGAAGTCCAGAACCAGGGGTCACAGTCTAAGGATAAGGGGTAAGCCATTTAGGACCGAGATGAGGAGAAACTTCTTCACCCAGAGAGTGGTGAACCTGTGGAATTCTCCACCACAGAAAGTTATTGAGGCCAATTCACTAAATATATTCAAAAAGGAGTTAGATGAAGTCCTTACTACTAGGGGGATCAAGGGGTATGGCAAGAAAGCAGGAATGGGGTACTGAAGTTGCATGTTCAGCCATGAACTCATTGAATGGTGGTGCAGGCTCAAAGGGCCGAATGGCCTACTCCTGCACCTATTTTCTATGTTTCTATGTTTCTATGACTATCTTCTATTGATGGCCTCTAGTTATGCTCTTCGCCACAAGAGGAAACACTCTCTGAGGTCTGGATTTTCGGCGTTGACATTTTTGGGGCAATAATGTCGGAGGAGCAGTAAAGTCAGCGCCCAGGAACAGTTTGTGCCTCAGTAAGTAACACTTGGCAGCTGGGCCCTGAGTCAGGGGGCGCAGCGTTGAGGGAGGCGTTGTACACCTCTCGTAGGGCGTTAGGGTGGGAAACTCCTGAGCTAAAGAGCCAGGGCGGGAGCGTCCAAGAATTGCCTAGGGGCGGGACGGGGGGGGGGGGGGGGGGGAGGGTGAAGGAAACTTTTAAAAATGCCACGAAAACACTCTCAAAAAATAGCCCATGCCACCACAACACAAATCACAACAAAAATGCAAAGAAAAAAACAATCACACTTACCTTAGGAGTACATTACTACCTCTTCGCTGTCAGAATGGTTGGACCGGCTGATTTCCCAGGCGATTACTGCGGGGCGCACTGTGGGTCGGGCTAAAATCAAAGCTCGTGCCGCGCCGGTGTTGCAATCAGGGGGCGTTGCACACGGGGCGCAGCTCTGTGGGGCGGGTGCTGCTCCGCACCGTCGCTAAATCGGACCTGAAGATCGCTGCGGGGCGCTGGAGGCTGGCCGTCCAGCCAGAACGCCTCACCCCCGCCATTGCTGCTGCTCTGGGGCGAAAAGCAGGGAGGACCCGAAAATCTAGCCCAAATTTGAGTCCACTCTATCAAAACCTTTCATAATTATAAAGACCTCTGTTAGATCACCCCTCAGCCTTCATTTTTTCAAGAGAAAAAGGCCCAGCCTGTTCATTCTTTCCTGATATGTATACCCTCGCACTTGTGGTATCATCCTTGTAAATCTTCTCTGCACCCTCTCCAGTGCCTCTACATCTGTTTATAATATGGCAACCAGAACTGTATGCAGTCATCAGCCCTGCCTCTCAAAACAGAAGAAAAATTCTCATCTCTTCAATAACTTTCCCATCCCCGATCATCACTCTCATCGTCAGTGCTACCGATGAATGCCCTTCTCGTTCCCGACTTCAAATCGCACTACTGCCTCTGGCGCCCTCACCGTGCTGCCTCATAAGAAATAGGAGCAGGAGTCGGCCATTTGCCCCCTCAAGCCTGCTCCGCCATTCAATAAGATCATGGCTGATCTGATCATGGCCCGCTCCCCATAACCCTTACTCCCTTATCGTTCAAAAATCTGTCTATCTCCACCTTAAATATATTCAATGACCCAGCCTCCACAGATCTCTGGGGCAGAGAATTCCACAGATTCACGACCCTCAGAGGAGAAATTCCTCCTCATCTCCATTTTAAATGGGTGATCCCTTATTCTAAGACTATGGCCCCTAGTTCTAGATTCCCCCACGAGGGGAAACATCCTCTCCGCATTTACCCTGTCAAACCCCCTCAGAATACTGTACGTTTCAATAAGATCGCCTCCCATTCCTCTAAACTCCAATGAGTAGAGGCCCAACCTGCTCAACCTTTCTTCATAAGACAACCCCTTTATCTCAGGAACCAACATTGTGAACCTTCTCTGAACAGCCTCCAACGCAAGTAAATCCCTCCTTAAATACGGAGACCAAAATTGTACGCAGTACTCCAGCTGTGGCCTCGCCAATACCCTGTACAGTTGTAGCAGGACTTCCCTACTTTTATACTCCATCCTCTTTGCAATAAAGGCCATTTGCCTGCCGAATTACTTGCTGTGCCTGCATGCTAACATTTTGTGTTTTATATACACACGTCGCACCGTCCCCTACTCGAACTTGCTCTCTCCCAGGATCTCAGACTTCGTCCCTCCTATTTCTTATGTTCTTGTGATATCAGACTGAACAGCTCTGTCCCTCCCGTCCTGCCGCAGTCGAGGCCTGTACAGAGCAAAGCTTGGCGTCACCGGACCACTGTGTCAGTTACCTGGTCCTCTGGGGTCCTTCTCCCCGCAGCGTGTGTGCGGCGATGCTTGCGGAGGTTGGAGGGGTCGATGAACCCCCTCCCGCAGTCCGGACACTTCAAGGGCCTCTCCCCCGAGTGGACGAGCAGGTGCAGTTTGAGTCGGTAGTTCTGGTTGAAGCCTTTCCCACACTCGGAACAGCTGAAACGCCTCGGCCCGTCCAGGGAGCCCCGTCCGAACTCCGACCCCTTGGGATCGGCCAAAGTCATTCCATCCGGGAACACCTCCGCTGAGGGAAGGACGGAGTCTGGTCGCTGCACCTCCTCCATTGGGGTCACTGGCATCTCCTAGAGAGGAGAGAGATCACAGTCACTGGCTGTTACAGCGTACAGTGGGAGTCCCAAACCATTAGTACAAGCCTATGATTGGGCGAGGTTAGCACACCGTGCAGCCCAGGCACATCTGCTGCATTTTCACCGCCACCACCCCGCCACCGCCCAAGAGTTTTTACTTTGAGCGGGTCACTCCCTCATTTTAAGCCATTTTTCTCCTTTCATAGAACCACAGAAAGTTACAGCACGGAAGGAGGCCATTTCGGCCCATCGTGTCCGCGCCGGCCGACAAAGAGCCACCCAGCCTAATCCCACTTTCCCGCTCTCGGTCCGTAGCCCTGTAGGTTACGGCACTTCAAGCACACATCCAGGTACTTTTTAAATGTGGTGAGGGTTTCTGCCTCTACCACCCTTTCAGGCAGTGAGTTCCACCCCAGACCCCCACCATCCTCTGGGTGAAGACATTTCCCCTCAAATCCCCTCTAAGCCTCCCCTCAATTACTTTAAATCTCTGCCCCCTAGTTGTTGACCCCTCTGCTAAGGGAAACAGGTCCGTCCTATCCACTCTATCCAGGCCCCTCATCATTTTATACACCTCAATCAGGTCTCCCCTCAGCCTCCTCTGTTCCAAAGAAAACAAACCCAGTCTATCCGATCTTTCCTCAGCGCTAAAATTCTCCAGTCCAGGCAAAATCCTGGTAAATCTCCTCTGTACCCTCTCCAGTGCAATTACATCTTTCCTGTAATGTGGTGACCAGAACTGCACGCAGTACTCCAGCTGCGGCCTAACCAGTGTTTTATACAGTTCAAGCATAACTCCCCTGCTCTTGTATTCTATGCCTCGGCTAATAAAGGCAAATATTCCGTATACCTTCTTAACCTGGCCTGGCCTGGCCTGCTACCTTCAGGGATCTGTGGACCTGCACTTCAATGTCCCTTTGTTCCTCTACACTTCTCAGAGTCCTACCTTTCTCCCTCATGTTTCCCGACAATCAGATTGTGCATTTCCCCCACAAAAAAGGCTGGGTATATCATACTCCCAGCTAGGAACTCCCCTTCCGTCCACTCGGCAGTGTGAGGAAAGAGGTTGGTCGTTGACCTGAATCTCTCCCCCCAAAACTGACCCCTGACCCTGACCCCCACACCCCTGAAAGCAGCTGCAGGGTCCAACTGAACCCCAATTTAAAAAAAAAATTCATTCTCGGGATGTGGGCATCGCTGGCAAGGCCCAGCATTTATTGCCCATCCCTAATTGCCCCTTGAGAAGGTGAGCCACCTTCTTGAACCGCTGCAGTCCCGTGTGGTGAAGGTGCTCCCACAGTGCTGTTATGGAGGGAGTTCCAGGATTTTGACCCAGCGACGATGAAGGAACGGCCGATATATTTCCAAGTCAGGATGGTGTGTGACTTGGAGGGGAGCTTGCAGGTGATGGTGTTCCCATGCACCTGCTGCCCTTGTCCTTCTAAGTGGCAGAGGTCGCTGGGCAGTAAGATCGGCTAACACCACCCAGCCCGGGGGACCGGCTATCCCTGGTCTGTAGGGTTCAGTACCAGACCCTACACGTCAACAGAGCAATTAATTGTACCATCAGAACACTATTTCCCCCGATGTATCAGCTGTGGCTCAGTGGGCAGGACACTCGCCTCCGAGTCAGAAGGTTGTGGGTTCAAGTCCTACTACAGGGACTTTAGCACATAAATCTAGGCTGACACTCCTGCAGTACTGAGGGAGCGCCGCACTGTCGGAGGGGCAGTACTGAGGGAGCGCCGCACTGTCGGAGGGGCAGTACTGAGGGCGCGCCGCACTGTCGGAGGGGCAGTACTGAGGGAGCGCCGCACTATCGGAGGGGGCAGTACTGAGGGAGCGCCGCACTGTCGGAGGGGACAGTACTCAGGGATCGCTGCACTGCCGGAGGGGCAGTTCTGAGGGAGCGCCGCACTGTCAGAGGGGCAGTACTGAGGGCGCGCCGCACTGTCGGAGGGGCAGTACTGAGGGAGCGCCGCACTATCGGAGGGGGCAGTACTGAGGGATCACCGCACTGTCGGAGGGGACAGTACTCAGGGATCGCTGCACTGCCGGAGGGGCAGTTCTGAGGGAGCGCCGCACTGTCGGAGGGGCAGTACTGAGGGATCACCGAACTGTCGGAGGGGCAGTACTGAGGGAGCGCGGCACTGTCGGAGGGGCAGTACTGAGGGAGCGCGGCACTGTCGGAGGGGCAGTACTGAGGGAGCACCGCACTGTCGGAGGGGCAGTACTGAGGGATCACCGCACTGTCGGAGGGGCAGTACTGAGGGATCACCGCACTGTCGGAGGGGACAGTACTCAGGGATCGCTGCACTGCCGGAGGGGCAGTTCTGAGGGAGCGCCGCACTGTCGGAGGGGCAGTTCTGAGGGAGCGCTGCACTGTCGGAGGGACAGTACTGAGGGATCACCGAACTGTCGGAGGGGCAGTACTGAGGGAGCGGGGCACTGTCGGAGGTGCTGTTTTCCGGATGCAACGTTAAACCAAGGCCACGTCTGTTCCATCAGATGGACTTAAAACTTCCCATGTAACTATTTCGAAGAAGAGCAGAGGGGAGTTATACTCAGTGTGCTGGCCAATATTTATCCCTCGAGCAACATAAGAAAAAAAACAAATGATCTGGTTATTATCGCTTTGCTGTTTGTGGGAGCTTGCTGTGCGTAGATTGGCTGCCGTGTTTCCCACATTACAACATTGACTGCACTACAAAAGTACTTCATTGGCTGTAAAGCGCATTGAGTCGCCCGGTGGTCATGTAAGGCGCTTTATAAATCCTAGTCTTTCTTTCTTTCTGATTTCATCCGGTCCCAACTGACCCACTTCAGTAACTTTCACACCACATATATCTGTGGAAGGCAGGATTCTCCTGCAGAATGCAATTCCCCATATGTTCTACCAGTTCTGCCTCTGCCAGTGGTAATTCTTCAGGGGCAAGCCTAGATAGTGAATACGGACAGGCTATTGGACCCGGGCCGGTGGAGGGGGCGGCGGCTGAGCCCAACCCTGACCACACAGTCCTGGGGTCCCCATCAGTGCTCGTACAAAAGAGGAAATCTTTCGACCCCGTACCCTGTCGCAGTATTTGCCGGCTCTCCTGATCTCCTGCAACCCTACTTACATAAGAAATAGGAGCAGGAGTCGGCCATTTGGCCCCTCGAGCCTGTTCCGCCATTCAATGAGATCATGGCTGATCTGATCATGGATTCAGCTCCACTTCCCCGCCCGCTCCCCATAACCCTTTACTCCCTTATCGTTCAAAAATCTGTCTATCTCCACCTTAAATATATTCAATAAACAGCCTCCACTGCTCTCTGGGGTAGAGAATTCCAAAGATTCACGACCCTCTAAGAAATTCCTCCTCATCTCAGTTTTAAATGGGCGGCCTCTTATTTTGAAACTATGCCCCCCCTAGTTCTAGATTCCCCCACGAGGAGAAACATCCTCTCTGCATCTACCCTGTCCAGCCCCCTCAGAATCTTATACGTTTCAAAAAGATCAACTCTCATTCTTCTAAACTCCAATGAGTACAGGCCCAACCTGCTCAACCTTTCATCTCAGGAATCAACTTCGCGAACCTTCTCTGAACAGCCTCCAATGTAAGTATAAGCCTCCTTAAATACGGAAACCAGAACTGTGCGCAGTACTCCAGGTGTGGCCTCACCAATACCCTGTACAGTTGTAGCAGGACTTCCCTACTTTTATACTGCATCCCCCTTGCAATAAAGGCCAACATTAAATTTGCCTTCCTAATTACTTGCTGTACCTGCATGCTACTGTAGTCGTTAGCCCGCTGAACCTCCCTCTACGGTTTCCCCGCAAGTTCCAACTCTTCCATCCTACACATTTCCCTTTTCCACGCCAACAGAATCAAGACTCGTTACGCCGTCTTCTTTTTAATTAATTTGCGGGACGAGGGCGTTGCGGGCGAACCTGGCATTAATTGCAGATGCCCTCGTTGCCCAGAGGTGGTGATGCAAGTCAGAGACAACAGAGCGGCTCGCTGAACCACTGTCTCAGAGCCAACCGCGTGTGGTGTGGGACAGAAGTTACATATAGGCCCCGGACCCTGTAAGGACAGCAGATACCCTTCCCTAGAAGGGGCATTAGTGAACCAGTTGGTTTTTTCCGACAATCCGAGATGGTCACTGAATTTAAATTCTCAAACTTCCATGGTGGGAATGAAATCCTTGTTCTCGTCCAGGAACATAACCACTGCACAACGGTGCCCCACTCGTACTCGAACTCGTTCTTTCACGGAGGTAGTTTTGGTCTCCTTATTTAAGGAGGGATATACTTGCATTGGAGGCAGTTCAGAGAAGGTTCACGAAGTTGATTCCTGAGATGAAGGGGTTATCTTATGAAAAAAGATTGAGCAGGTTACCCTGATAAAGAGCAACATCCCCACCGACACCTGGGAATCCCTAGCCAAAGACCGCCCTAAGTGGAGGAAGTGCATCCGGGAGGGCGCTGAGCACCTCGAGTGTCGTCGCCGAGAGCGTGCAGAAACCAAGCGCAGGCAGCGGAAGGAGCGTGCGGCAAACCAGACTCCCCACCCACCCTTTCCCTCAACCACTGTCTGTCTCACCTGTGTCAAACACTGTAATTCTCGTATTGGACTGTTCAGCCACCTAAGAACTCATGCTAAGAGTAGAAGCAAGTCTTCCTCGATTCCGAGGGACTGCCTATGATGATGATGATGATATACTCATTGGAGTTTAGAAGAATGAGAGATGATCTTTTTGAAACGTATAAGATTCTGAGGGGGTTTGACAGGGTAGATGCAAAGAGGATGTTTCCCCTCGTGGGAGAATCTAGAACTAGGGGGCATCATTTCGAAATGAGGGATCGCCCATTTAAAATGGAGATGAGGAGGAATTTCTTCTCTGAGGGTCGTGAATCTGTGGAATTCTCTGCCCCAGAGAGCTGTGGAGGCTGGGTCATTGAATATATTTAAGGTGGAGATAGACAGATTTTTGAGCGATAAGGGAATAAAGGGTTATGGGGAGCGGGCAGGGAAGTGGAGTTGAGACCAAGATCAGATCAGCCATAATCTTATTGAATGGAGCAGACTTGAGGGACCGTATGGCCGACTCCTGCTCCTATTTCTTATGTTCTTGTGATATCAGACTGAACAACTCCGTTCCTCCCGTCTTGCCGCAGTCAAAGCCTGTACAAAGCAAAGCTTGGCGTCACCGGACCACCGGGTCAGTTACCTGGTCCTCTGGGGTCCTTCTCCCCGCAGCGTGTGTGCGGCGATGCTTGCGGAGGTTGGAGGGGTCGATGAACCCCCTCCCGCAGTCCGGACACTTCAAGGGCCTCTCCCCCGAGTGGACGAGCAGGTGCAGTTTGAGCCGGTAGTTCTGGTTGAAGCCTTTCCCACACTCGGAGCAGCTGAAACGCCTTGGCCCGTCCGGGGAGCCCCGTCCGAACTCCGGCCCCTTGGGATCGGCCAAAGTCATTCCATCCGGGAACACCTCCGCTGAGGGAAGGACGGAGTCTTGTCGCTGCACCTCCTCCATTGGGGTCACTGGCATCTCCTAGAGAGGAGAGAGATCACAGTCACTGGCTGTTACAGCGTACAGTGGGAGTCCCAAACCATTTCTGGGAAACAGCAGCCAATATCATGGTATCAGTGCGCTCTGCATTGACCGCGCTCGATCAGCTCTGATGGATGGGCCACACTGTCCCCATGGCCGATACTAGACTCCCAAAAGAAGCACGGCAAGCGAGCCCCAGGAGGGCAGAGAAAATGCTTCAAGGACGCCCTCAAAGCCTCCTTGAAAAAATGTAACAACCTCACAGACTCTTGGCCCTAGACTGCTCAAAGTGGAGGAAAAGCATCCGGGAAGGCGCCGAACACCTCGAGTCTCTTTGCCGGCAGCACGCGGAAGCCAAGTACAAACAGCGGAAGGAGCGTACGACAACCCAAGCACCCTACCCACCTGTCCCTTCAACTGCTATCTGCGCCACCTGTGACAGAGACTGTAGATCCCGCATTGGTCTCATCAATCACCTTAGAACTCATTTCAGTGTGGCAGCAAGTCATCCTCGACTCCGGGGGACTGCCGAAGAAGAGGACGACTGCAGATGGACGGAATTGTGGGACTCATGCAACATATGGCGAGAAAGCAGGAATGGGGTACTGAAGTTGAATGTTCAGCCATGAACTCATTGAATGGCGGTGCAGGCTAGAAGGGCCGAATGGCCTACTCCTGCACCTATTTTCTATGTTTCTATGTTTCTATGTAAAGAGCCAACACCTCATCATTGTGCCAGCAACAGAGGTCCCCGGCTTCGACTTCCCTCGGGGACAGTGGACAGCGCTCAACCGGACCCGCGCAGGGTGACCACCCGCTCCACACGTGGAAGGTGAGGGACGGCCCGACATGCGACTGTGGCCGTGAGACTCAGACCCCGGGAACACCTCACATCAAACTGCCCACTGAGACATATTGCAGGAGGCAGCCAATTTCTCCACTCAGGAGGCCAACAACAATGTTGTCGATCGACTTGCAAGCGAACGTAACCTAGAGGTGTAACTCCTTTGTGCCCTGAACCGGATACCCGCGTCTTTTGCTCACCTATTTCTTCAATCTGCCCAAAACACATAGGCATGATATAAATCGTTAAGATACTTTATTTTTGTAGCCAGTAAACATACAGACCGACTTAAATCAAACAGTACAACTTATCTTTGCCTAGTGATACAGAATAAAGAACATGACATGCGTCCTCATGTCAGTGGGTCATCTTACTTGACCAGATCATTTCGGACTAAATTCTCCTCTACCTCAACCTCCTCGCATCCTTTTGCTGCCCGACTGCCTTGCAGCATTCTGTTTCCAAAGTGCCAGTGTGTGCGCACGCTTGTCTGCCAGACCTCTAGCCGAATGCTTAGGGAGAGCAACTCCTCCAACACAACAGATGCAAAGTGTTCATCCATTATAACAGCAATAATTTGTATTTATATAGCGCCTTTAACAGAGTGAAACATCCCAAAGCGCCTCGCAGCAGTGTTTTAAGTCAAAACAAATAAACTTGCTGCATAAGAAGAAATTAGCGCAGTTGACCATAAGCTTGGTTGAAGAGGTAGGTTTTAAGGAGCATCTTAAAAGAGAGATAGAGAGGTGGAGGTGTTTAGGGAGGGAGTTCCAGAGCTTGGGGCCCAGGCAGCTGAAGGCACGGCCATCGATGGTGGAGCGATTATAATCAGGGATGCTCAGGTCAGAATTAGAGGAGCGCAGACATCTCGGTGGGGTTATGGGGTTGAAGGAGATTAGAGATAGGGAGGGGGCGAGGGCCATGGAGGGATTTGTAAACAAAGGATGAGAATTTTGAAATCGAGGCGTTGCTTAACCGGGAGCCAATGTGGGTCCGCGAGCACAGGGAGTGATGGGTGAGCAGGACTCGGTGCGAGTTAGGACAAGGGGTCAGCGAGCACAGGGGGTCATGGGTGAGCGGGACTCGGTGTGAGTTAGGACACGGGACAGTGAGCACAGGGAGTGATGCGTAAGCGGGACGGTGTGAGTTAGGACATAGGGCAGCCGAGTTTTGGATGACCTCCAGTTTACGTAGGGTGGAATTATGGAGGCCAGCCAAGTGTGTATTGGAATAGTTAAGTCTACAGGTAACAAAGGCACGAATGAGGGCTTCAGCAGCAGATGAGCTGAGGCAGGGGTGGAGACAGGCGACGTTACGGATGAGGAAAAAGACGGTTTTAGTTATGACGTGGATATATGGCCGGAAGCCCATTTCAAGGTCCAATATGACACCAAGGTTGCGAACAGTGCGGTTTAGCCTCAGACAGAGGCTAGAGGGAGGGATGGAGTCAGAGATTACTGAGATAAGCTACTATTTATAGTGTATGATGCAACAACATGCATTTATATAGTGCTTTTAACGTAGTAAAAAACCCCAAGGCGCTTCACAGGAGCGTAAATCAGACAAAATCCGACACCAAGCCACATGGGGAGATACAAGGCCAGGTGACCAAAAGCTTGGGCCAACAGGTCGGTTTTAAGGAGCGTATTAAAAGAGGAGAGAGAGGCGGAGAGGTTTAGGGATGGAATTCCAGAGCTTGAGGACCAGGTGGCTGAAGGCATGGCCAACAATGATGGAGCGATTAAAATCGGGAGATGTGGAAGAGGCCAGAATTGGAGGAGCGCAGAGCTCGACATCAAAGCTTATTAGCATCCTGCCTACCCATGATCTGAGGCATGTTTATTTCTACCTTGGATGAATGCACTATGCTATAAAGCACGCAGTAACTTTTTAATCACAGCCTGAGAGAAAAGGTGGGCAAAAGATCGCAAAATGTTACACTCTGTCGGTGTTTCAACCCAAACGTGGGCAACCCCCAGCTGAAAAGAACTCCAACAGCTGACAGAGACTTTAGCTGATAGACACAGAATCAGAGAACAGTACAGTACAGGAGGACATTCGGCCTATCGAGTCTGCACTGGCTCTTTCGAAAAGAAATCTAGTTAGCCCCATCCCCCGCTGGTCTTTCCCCATATCCCTGCATTTTTTTTCTCCTTCAAGTATTTATCCAATCTCCTTTGAAGGCTGCTGTTGAATCTGTTTCTGCCCCGCTATCAATTAGGCAGTGCATTCAAAATCCTAGCCACTTGTTTTCCCTCATATTGCCTTTGGTTCATTTGCCAAATGCCTTAAATCTGTGCCCTCTGGTTATCGACCCTTCTGCCATTGGAAACAGATCCTCTTTATTTACTCTATCTAAACCCTTCATGATTTTGAACAGCTCTATCAAATCTCCTCTTGGCCTTCTCTGCTCCAAGGAGAACAACCCCAGCTTCTCCAGTCTCTCCACGCAACTGAGGTCCCTCATCCCCAGTAAATCTCTTCTGTACCCTCTCCAAAGCCTTCACCTCCTTCCTAAAGACGTTCAGCCACTCGCTTGCTTTATCCGCGCCCTATAGATATTTCAGCTGTCCTCCTAGCAATTAACTCCTCCAAGGACACATCTGTACAAGACCATCAGCAGGCCGGGGCCATTGGAGGGAGCAGCGTGTGGCGGCATACCACTGCAGGAAGCAGCGCGTGCTGCTGCAGGAGGGAGACTGCTACAAATCCAGGACGCTGATTGCAGTGCGGGCAGGCACAGCAGGAGGGGCGGAGGAGCGGCAAGAGTCCTTAGAGGGAAGTGACCGGGGCCCAGGAGAGGCCTGAATCTGGGGCCCAGGAGAGGCAAGGGCACAGGGGCAGCACGGGCCAGCCCACACTGCGATATGTGTGCGCACTCGGTCCGTGCAGCAGAGCTGGTCTCCAGTTAGTCTTGGTTAACTCTTGCCACTGGACCAAGACCTACTCTGTCAAGCCCGTGTGGTGGCTAGTGTGCAACGGCCACCACACGTTAAAAAAATCCACCCACAGGCAGCTTCCACCCTTCAGGATGTAGTTCGGGATCTGGAATATTAGGTCCTTCATTGAAACACCTGTGAACTCATCCCTTTTTGGCGTGGAAGCAAGTCATCCTCGCTTCGAGGGACCGCCTATGATGATGATGATGTACAAGGCAAGTAATCATTCACTCGTAAGAGAGTCTTGGGGCCCTGTAACTGTCGACAGTTGAATGATTTGATTTGACAACTCAGTCAAGATACAGCCTTGTTAGGAGAGGCCTTCTTGTTAAAACTGAATTGCAGTAAGCGAGTAGCGGGATGAGGTAGTCCTTTGCTGGCATTTGAATTGACATTGGAGAAAAAAATATAGGAAAAGCGGATGTTAGAACACGTACTCCAGAATTGGACAAGCCTTGTCCAGCCATTCGCCTCCAGCTCGAAACCTGTCGTGAATTCTCTGGTAATTTGTACCGCAAGTGTCTCAAGTATATCGGTAATTAGTATTAATAATAGTTAGCATTGTATGTGTGTAATTATTGGTAATATAGCTATAAGAACATAAGAAATAGGAGCAGGAGTAGGGCCACCTGGCCTTCCTTCCGTTCTTCCTTTCTTTCTTTCATTCTCTCTCTCCCTTTCTACCTATTTGTAGACCTGTACAGCACAGAAGGAGGCCATTCTGCCCATCGTGCCTATGCAGGTTCGATCTATAACACCCCCCTCCCCCCACACCACCCCACTGACCCCCCGATCGTTCCCTATGGCCCAGCAAATCTTTTCAAGTATATATATCCAAACCCCATCCGCTCTCGCGGGTGGACGCAAAAGATCCCAGGGCCGTGATTGGAAGAAGAGCAGGGGGAGTTATCCCCGGTGTCCTGGGGCTAATATTTATCCCTCAATCAACATCACTAAAACAGTTCGTCTGGCTGTAAAGCGCTGAGATGCCCGGTGGTCATGAAAGGTGTTATATAAATGTAAGTGTTTCTTTCATTACTGTGGGGTCTGGGGTCACAGGCCAGACTGGGTGAGGGCGGAAGATTTCCTTCTTGAAAGGACATCAGTGAACCAGACGGGGTTTTACAATAATCCAGTAGTTTCATGGTCACCAATACAGACACTAGCTTTTCAATTCCAAAATGATTTAATGAACTGAATTTAAATTCTCCAGCTGCCATGGTAGGAACTGAACTCATGATTCCAGATCATTAGACCAGGCCTCCAGTAACATAACCCACATGCTCCCATACCTGTACTGGATTGAGTCCAGTTACGCACCAACCTCAATAGAAGTCAGTGAACTCTGCTGGAACACAGATCAGTCTCTGCCTGTTGCAGGTTACAGTGGGACTCTCTCTCATGCGATCTCCAACTCTGCAAAGTGGTCTTGTGCACGCCCCTGACAAATGGTTAGGCTGCCGCCTCTCCCTGGCTTTGAGAGGCCGAGAAGAAAACTGGGCAAACGCCTGGGTTTTTAAAATGATGTTTGTTACATCTTTCACGGACCGACAATGGCTAATGTCTTGGGTTCAGCATCTCCGATCACTCCCGTAAGTTGATCTCGCGCGCCCCACAATCAGTATTATCCCGTTCGTGGCCCAATATCTAGTTAAACAACAGTGTGACCCAGGGGTGGTAACAACAAACCCATTGTTTCATGTTCTGGATACCAGGATGCCGCACAACTTACATTTATATAGTGCCTTTAATGTAGTAAAACATCCCAAGGACTATTCCTGTCATAGAATCATAGAAATTTGCGGCGCAGAAAGAGGCCATTCGGCCCATCGTGTCCGTGCCGGCCGACAAAGAGCTATCCAACCTAATCCCACTTTCCAGCTCTTGGTCCGTAGCCCTGTAGGTTACGGCACTTCGAGTTCATGTCCAAGTACTATTTAAATGCGAGGAGGGTTTCTGTCCACCCTTTCAGGCAGCAGTGAGTTCCAGACCCCACAAGTGTGAAAAAAGTTCTCCTCAAATCCTTCTACCAATTACAAATCTATACCCCCTGATTGTTGACCCCTCTGCTAAGGGAAATAGGTGCTTCCTATCCACTCTATAAGAACATAAGAAATAGGAGCAAGAGTCGGCCATACGGCTCCTCGAGCCTGCTCTGCCATTTAATAAGATCATGGCTGATCTGATCATGGACTCAGCTCCACTTCCCTGCCCGCTCCTTCACTCCCTTATCGCTCAAAAATCTGTCTATCTCCACCTTAAATATATTCAATGACCCAGCCTCCACAGCTCTCTAGGGTAGAGAATCCCAAAAATTCACAACCCACAGAGAAGAAATTCCTCCTCATCTCTGTTTTAAATGGGCGACCCCTTATTCTGAAACTATGCCCCCTAGTTCTAGATTCCCCCACGAGAGGAAACATCAACCCTGTCAAGCCGCCTCAGAATCTTATACGTTTCAGTAAGATCACCTCTCATTCTTCTAAACTCCAATGGGTATAGGCCCAACTTGCTCAACCTTGCTTCGTAAGATAACTGCTTCATCTCAGGAATCAACCGAGTGAACCTTCTCTGAACTTCCTCCAATGCAAGTATATCCCTCCTTAAATAGAGACCAAAACTGTACGCAGTACTCCAGGTGTGGTCTCACCAACGTCCTGTACAGTTGTAGCAAGACTTCCCTACTTTTATACTCCATTCCCCCTTATTATGAGGAAGTTCATGACCTCTATACTGTTTGTTCAGCTAAGCCCCCTGCCAGGAATACTGAATCAAAACTGCTATGGAAGGTATTTAATAACTCTCCGTCATCTCAAACTATGTGAATTTGAGGTTCCTGATGTCTGTGTCGGCTGGGCTGCCTGGCACATCATCCCAAGAGCGTACCAAAAGCAGGTATCGCTAGGTGATATCACTCCGTAAGCTGAGTTTATCATTATTATAACATAATCGTAAACTCTCACAGCACAGAAAGAGGCCATTCGGGCCGTCGTGTCTGTGCCGGCTCTTCAAAAGACCAATCTCATTAGTTCCACTCCTCCCTGATCTTTCCCCGGCACATTTCTCCCATTCAAGTATTTATCCAATTCCCGTTTGAAAGTTACTATTGAATCTGCACCCACCGGCCTCTCAGGCAGCGCGTTCCCGTTCACAACAACTCGCTGCGTAAAAACACATTCTCCCCATCTCCCCCTCTGGCTCTTTTGCCAATTATCGTCAATCTGTGTCCCTCTGGTTACTGACCCTCCTGCCACTGGAAACAATTTTTTATTTACTCTATTAAAACCCCTCATATTTTGAGCACCTAATAAATCCTGGTCTAAGGGAAACATTCCCAGCTTCTCCAGTCTCTCCACGTGACTGAAGTCCCGCATCCCTGGAACCATTCTGGTCAATCTCCTCTGTCACCTTCAAAATGATCTCCAGGCTCAACAGGTTGAAGTCCCGAAAAGTGAGAGTTATTCAGCTTCAACGAAGCAACTCCCAGAACTGCTGAGCCAGGATCCCGATTCCCAGCTGGACATGGATTTGACACAAACCCCAACAGGTGGTTTCACTGTCCTGACCCTGTGCAGTGTAGCGTAAATCCACACACCATGTCAGCTGTGGTAGGTATTCCCGTCGCACTTTACAGGTCCAACCTCTTCAAAGGGTTTGCTGTTGTTACGGCTCTCTCTGTCAACTGTGGCTCAGTGGGCAGCGCTCTCGCCTCTGAGTCAGAAGCTTGTGGGTTCAAGTCGCACACCAGGGACTTGAGCACAAAGAAAATCTAGGCTGACACTCCCAGTGCAGTACTGAGGAAGCACCGCACTGTCGGAGGTGCGGTACTGAGGGAGCGCCGCACTGTCGGAGAGGCGGTACTGAGGGAGCGCCGCACTGTCGGATGGGCGGTACTGAGGGTGCGCTGCACTGTCGGAGGGGCGGTGCTGAGGGAGCACCGCACTGTCGGAGGGGCAGTATTGAGGGAGCGCCACACTGTCGGAGGGTCAGCACTGAAGGAATGCTGTGCTGTCAAAGGGGCAGTGCTGCATTGTCGGAGAGGCAGTGCTGTGGGAGTGCTGCACTGTAGGAGGTGCTGTCTTTCGGATGAGCCGTTAAACCGAGGCCCCGTCTGCGCTCTCAAGTGGACGTAAAAGATCTCAAAAACAGATGATCTGGGTCATTATCACATTGCTGTGTGTGGGAGCTTGCTGTGCGCAAATTGGCTGCCGCATTTCCTACATTACAACAGTGACCACATTCCAAAAGTACTTCATTGGCTGTAAAGTGCTTTGAGACGTACTGTGGTCATGAAAGGCGCTATATAAATCCAAGTCTTTCTTTCTCTCTTTTCCATCCTCTTTCCCTGGTGTAACTGCTTGACCACAATTTATGTTAGCAGACATCATCTCTTACGGACTGAAACGTGTCTCTTTTAATCAGATCCACAGAGTTCCTGTTGCCCGAGTCTCACAATTTGGCCTGATCAAAGTAAACTGCCCGCATCCTAAGCCCCACCCGCCATGCTCGCTGACCTACACGGACTCCCGGTCTGGCAACGCCTCCATTTTAAAATGATCATCCTTGTGTTCAAATCGCTAAATGGTCTCACCATTCCCTATCTCTGTAACCTCTTCCAGCCCTACACCCCTCCCTATCTCTGTAACCCCCTCCAGCCCCTACATCCCCTTCCTTATCTCTGTAACCTCCTCCAACCTCTACACCCCTCCCTATCTCTGTAACCACCCCCAGCCTCTACACCCCTCCCTATCTCTGTAACCTCCTCCAGCCCCTACACCCCCTTCCTTATCTCTGTAACCTCCTCCAACCTCTACACCCCTCCCTATCTCTGTAACCTCCTCCAGCCCCTACACCCCTCCCTATCTCTGTAACCTCCTCCAGCCCCTACACCCCTCCCTATCTCTGTAACCACCCCCAGCCTCTACACCCCTCCCTATCTCTGTAACCTCCTCCAGCCCCTACACCCCTCCCTATCTCTGTAACCACCCCCAGCCTCTACACCCCTCCCTATCTCTGTAACCTCCTCCAGCCCCTACACCCCCTTCCTTATCTCTGTAACCTCCTCCAACCTCTACACCCCTCCCTATCTCTGTAACCCCCTTCCTTATCTCTGAAACCTCCTCCAACCTCTACACCCCTCCCTATCTCTGTAACCTCCTCCAGCTCTACAACCAGTGTTCCCCCTGAGGTTCGTGGCCACGTACCGATCGCGAGGTCCCATGCAGGCCGCTCACCAGCTGCCGCCGCTGTGCAGCAAGAGTAAAGGGCCTGGGTAGGAAACAAATAGTGGGGTCATTACCTACAACTCGCCGAGATCTCTGCGCTCCTTCAATTCTGGCCTCTTGAGCACCCCTGACTTCCATCGCTCCACCATTGGCGGCCGTGCCTTCAGTTACCTGGGCCCTGAGCTCTGGAATTCTCTTCCTAAGCCTCTCTTTCCTCCTTAAAATCTACCTGTTTGACCAAGCTTTTGGTCACCTGTCCTAATATGTGGCTCAGTGTCAAATTTTAATGCTCCTTGGGATGTTTTACTGCGTTAAAGATGCTGAATAAATGCAAGTTGTTGTTTCATTTTGTATTGCTATTCGTTCACGGGATTTGGGCGTCACTGGCAGGACCAGCAGTTATTGCCCTTGAGAAGGTGGTGGTGAGCTGCCTTGAACCGCTGCAGTCCGCATCAATTTTTTTAGCGGCTTGATGCAAACCATCTCATTGTAGGCATGTCCCAGGATCTGGTCCCAGACCGGGTAAAGACTGCGGGTTTCCTTCCCGAAAGGACATTAGTGAACCAGTTGGGTTTATACGACAACTCGATAGCTTCATGGTCACCATTACTCAACTATTTTAGTGGTGCATTTTAAACAAATGCCCCCTGCAAGGGGGGGGGGGTCACACTCCAAAATAATTTTTTTTTTCCAGTGCCCTTTTTTTTGGGGGGGGGGCGGTTTAGGGCACTAAAAACAGAAATTATACAAGTGCCCCCTGGCTAAAGGGGGGGGGGGGGGGCACTAAACCGGCAAATTAAACAAATTAAACTTTAAACTTAAATTAAAATTTGGTTACTGGGGGTGATGATGCACTCCAGTCCCTCCGTCGCCCACCTCTCGCGGAAGGCCGCGAGCGTACCGGTGGACACCGCGTGCTCCATCTCCAGGCTCGGATGTAACCGCTGAAGAGAGGCAGGCAGTCCACCATTACTCACACTAACTTTTTATTTCCAGATTTATTTAATTAACTGAATTCAAATTCACAAACTGCCGTGGTGGGATTTAAACTCCCGCCTCCGGATTACTAGTCCAGTAAGATAACCACTATGGTACCATACCCATTTGTTGTATTAGAGAGTGAGCATCTCCTGGTATAGATCGACTACACTCGGCTGTCATTTATTGACCGAATGGTTCATACAATATTATACAGCACAGTTACAGTGCACGGGAGCAGGAAGCCATGGGTTCATCTGGCCTTTTTTCAGACTTGCTGCCGCTCCGGTCAGACAGCGAATGCCGCGGTTAACGTTTCTCAGGAGTTCGGTTGGGTCAAACGTGCGACCCGTCTTGTGCCTTTGGCCGCCTCGAAAGCGCTTTCTTTTGGGCGGAAGTGTTGCACGCAGAACTCACGAGCCCGAGGGTGCTCGGTACGCCTCAACAGATGTTGGCCACATGTGGTCTCGGCTGTGCGGTGCATCCTGGGTAAAATGGTCACCATTGTAGTTCTGCTCGGATTAGAGCTTTGAAAGAATTTTTCATTCATTTTGTGTGTGTATAATCTGCAAGAAGGGAGGGGGAAAGGTTACAGCAATAACAATTTATATTTACATAGTGCCTTTAATGTAATAAAACGTCCCATGTCGCTTCACGGGAGTGTTATCAAAAACAAATTGACACCGAGCCATGTGAGGAGATGTTAGGACAGATGACCAAGTCAAAGAGGTCGGTTTTAAGGAGTGTCCTAAAGGAGGAGAGAGAGGCAGAGAAGTCGAGGGAGGAAATTTCAGAGCTTAGGACGCAGGCAGCTGAAGGCACGGCCATCAATGGTGGAGTGATTAAAATTGGGAGTGCTCAAGAGGCCAGAGATCTGCGGAGTGCAGAGATCCTGGAGAGCGTTGCAGGGCTGGAGATTACAGAGATGGGGAGGCAGCGAGGCCGTGGAGGAATTTGAAAACAAGGATGATAAATTTTAGAATCGAGGCTTTGCTTAGCTGGGAGTCAATGTAGGTCAGGGAGCAAAGGGGGTGATGGGTGAGTGGGACTTGGTGCGAGTTAGAACACGGGTGGCAGAGTTTTGGATGGCCTCAAGTTTAAAAATCAATATACTATCTACCGTCCATTGCATTGCACACATTTAGTCAGGATGTGGTCTCTCTCTCTCTCTCTTACCTGTCTGAGGTCTGCTTCTCTTGGTCTCTCCAGTCCTGCATCTCTCTCCTCTTCATGCCTCTTAACTTTCTTCAGGCTTCTTCCTTTGTCTTTTTCATTCATTCCTTTTGAGTGGATGGTGCGGTGGGGAAAGGTGCTACCAATGGCTGCATTTTGGGTGGGGTGAGGTGTGTGGGGGGGCTTGGTTTCAGGGAAAATGTGAACAGCGATTCCTGTTCCCTCCCCCCAAACCCCATGCTACCATTGCATCGCCCACCCCATTCACCTTCTGACTACCTCCATTTCCATCTTTCACCCACTCTCACTTCAACCTTAACCCCCCCCGCCCCCGTCCACTTCCCCCACTCCCACCTCCCTCCAAGGGCAGATAATAAAAGGTTTCATTATTCGCGCTCCTCCCATCTGCTTCCTGCAGGTTTGGTTTGCTTTCAAAAGCCAAGTAATTTGTTAAAAAAAAGAAATCAAATTAGAATGAGTGAAGACTCACTATCTGTCTGCCTCTCTCTTTCTTTATAACAGGTGTTAGACATTAGAAACTCTGTCTCAAATGAAAGCCATAAAGATAGTTACCTTTTCTAACCATCAACAAAACACAAGTGGGACAATACATTGTCTTTAAAATTCACTTGGGGATTAGTTTTAAAGACACTCTCTTTCCCAGCTTAATACACATTCTGACGTTTATCGAACACAACAGGCATGTAATCAGCACACAGTCATTTTCTTCTCTCATGAATTAAGTTTCGGGAATTTGTCCTGAAGCTCCCCTTCAAATAATTACGAGGAACAATGGAACAGAAACTGCAAGAAGCCAAGGAACAATATTCCACAAACGCAACTAAATTAGCACTGACACAGCCTGGGAAATTGGACACACTGCCCATGCTCATCTTGCACAACCCAAATTCAGATCACGGCATCACAGGTCTGGGCAAAACTATCAAGTTCCTGGAGCCCAGGCTTTTGAGAGAGGCTAAGGCCTTTAAGTAAAAACTTTAATGAAGGCACAAAAAGAAACAAATCCGCGGATACATTCAATCATGTTATTTTGAAATATGTATTTGCAATTTATTTTTCAAACCCTGATTTTGGACATTAGAAATTTCAGTTACCGAGAAAAAAATGGCATGCAAATTTTTTTTCCCCAGAAAGCAATTTAAGTGATTTGTGTTGGGGGGGGGGGGGGAAATGACATTCACTAAAACAGTGGGCATTCAGTGACAGGCGATGTTGTGTGACAGGTTAAGATGTCACACCTTTAACACTCAAAAGTCCTTCTCTCGCGCCTCCTGCAGGGGGGGGGTCACACATAATTGCAAAAAATGCAGACACTTTTATAATGAGGTTTCCCATAGGAGCTGGTTTGCACAAGTGCTTTTAATGGAAGATGCACTCCAAATACCAAATTCAATATATTATAGATATCTTTATGAGTGGCATCAAACAAGACATTTATCTTTTCTGTGAATGGCCAATACATTGCGAGGCTGGCTGGCCCCATGGTGCTCAGTTACAGGCTGGTGGAGACAGAAGCATTCCTTCTCTGCAGCAGTTTCTGCTCTTGCCCCTCATACGAGGACCTTTTTAAAAATTTGTTCCAGGATGTGGACATCGCTGGAAAGGCCAGCATTTATTGCCCATCCCTAATCGCCCTTGAGAAGGTGGTGGTGAGCCGCCTTCTTGAAACGCTGAAGTCCGTGTGGTGAAGGTGCTCCCACAGTGCTGTTAGGGAGGGAGTTCCAGGATTGTGACCCAGCGACGATGAAGGAACAGCTGATACGTGTCCAAGTTGGGATGGTGTGCGTGACTTGGGGGAACATGGAGGTGGTGGTGTTCCTGTGCACCTGCTTACCCTTGTCCCTGTCTTTCTTGGCGGCAGAGGCCACAGGTTTAGGAGGGGGGGGGGGGGGGGGGCGGGGAGTGGGCGCTGTCAAAGAACAGAAAAAATCAAAGAGCAAGTTGTTATTTAAATGGAGAAAGATTGCAAAGTACTGCAGTACAGCGGGACCTGGGGGTACTTGTGCATGAAACACAAAAGGATAGAATGCAGGTACAGCAAGTGATCAGGAAGGCCAATGGTATTTTAGCCTTTATTGCAAAGGGGATGGAGTATAAAAGCAGAGAAGTCTTGCTACAGTTATACAGGGTATTGGTGAGGCCACATTTGGAATACTGCGTGCAGTTTTGGTTTCCATATTT
The DNA here is from genome assembly GCF_044704955.1 of Pristiophorus japonicus. Taxonomy (NCBI): domain Eukaryota; kingdom Metazoa; phylum Chordata; class Chondrichthyes; family Pristiophoridae; genus Pristiophorus; species Pristiophorus japonicus. The sequence continues at coordinate 12,166,068 of NC_092006.1, forward strand.
ACGAAAGGATATACTTGCTTTGGAGGCAGTTCAGAGAAGATTCACTCGGTTGATTCCAGGGATGAGGGGGTTGACTTATGAGGAAAGGTTGAGGAGCTTTGGCCTCTACTCATTGGAGTTCAGAAGAATGAGAGGTGATCTTATCGAAACATATAAGATTCTGAGGTGGATGCAGAGAGGATGTTTCCACTGATGGGAGAGATTAGAACTAGAGGGCATGATCTTAGAATAAGGGACCACCCATTTAAAACGGAGATGAGGAGGAATTTCTTCTCTCAGAGGGTTGTAAATCTGTGGAATTCACTGCCTCAGAGAGCTGTGGGGGCTGGGTCATTGAATATATTTAAGACAGAAATAGACAGTTTCTTAAACGATAAAGGGTTATGGGGAACGGGCAGGGAAGTGGACCTGAGTCCATGATCGGATCAGCCATGATCTTATTGAATGGAGGAGCAGGCTTGAGGGGTTGTATGGCCGACTCCAGCTCCTATTTCTTATGTTCTTATGTTTAACTTGGCGAGCTCTGCCTGAAAACTGCGACTTCCTCCCCCCCCGCCATCCCCCGGGTATCAGATAACCACTGGAGCCTCACTTACTCTGCCTCCCCCACACCCCGGGGTATCAGATAACCACCGGAGCCTCACTTACCCTGTCTCCGCTGCCACCGCCGTCTCCCGCGTGGATCCTCTTGTGCTTGCGGAGGCTGGACGGGTTGCTGAAGCCCTTGCCACAGGCGACGCACTGGAAGGGTTTCTCGCCCATGTGCGTGCCCTTGTGGTTGCGGAGGCTGGAGGGGTCGATGAAGCCTTTGCCGCACACGGGGCAGGCGAAGGGCTTCTCCCCCGTGTGGGTGCGCTCGTGCTTGCGCAGGTTGCACTGCTTGTTGAAGTCCATGCCGCAGGCGGAGCAGCGGAAGGGCTTCTCCCCGGTGTGGGTGCGCTGGTGGGCCACCAGGGTGGACGACTGGCTGAACTCCTTGCCGCACACGGGGCACTGGAAGGGCTTCTCCCCGGTGTGGGTACGCTCGTGCTTGCGCAGGTTGGAGGAGTTGCTGAACCCCTTGCCGCAGTCGGCGCAGGTCAGCGGCCGCTCCCCGGTGTGCACCCGCAGGTGCAGCTTCAGCCGCGAGTTCTGGTTGAAGCCCTTGCCGCAGTCGGGGCAGCTGAACCGCTTCGGCGCCTCCGGGTAGTCCGACCACGGGGGACATTCGGAAGCCACGCCGCCTTGGGACACCTGGGTGGATTGGAGGGCGGAGTCGGGGTCCTGAGAGTCCTGCGCTCGATTCATCAGCCTCTCCTGCAACACAGAGGTCACCATTACTGCCTGTTACACCATGACTGGTATACCCATTACTGCCTGTTACACTGGGACTGGTACACCCATTACTGCCTGTTACACTGGAACTGGTACACCTGTTACTGTTACACTGGGACAGGTACACCCATTACTGCCTGTTACACCGCGACTGGTACACCCGTTACTGCCTGTTACACCTGTTACTGCCTGTTACACCCCGACTGGTACACCTGCTACTGCCTGTTAAACTGGGACTGGTACACCCCTTACTGCCTGTTACACTGGGACTGGTACACCTGTTACTGTTACACTGCGACTGGTACACCCCTTACTGTTACACTGGGACTGGTACAACCGTTACTGTTACACTGGGACTGGTACACCAGTTACTGCCTATTATACTGGGACTGGTACACCCGTCACTGCCTGTTACACCGCAACTGGATCACCCGTTACTGTTACTCTGGGCCTAGTACACCTGTTACTGTTATACTGGGACTGGTACACCTGTTACTGTTATACTGGGACTGGTTCACCCGTTACTGTTACACTGGGACTGGTTCACCCGTTACTGTTACACTGGGACTGGTACACCCGTCACTGCCTGTTACACCGCAACTGGATCACCCGTTACTGTTACTCTGGGCCTAGTACACCTGTTACTGTTATACTGGGACTGGTACACCTGTTACTGTTACACACGGACTGGTTCACCCGTTACTGTTACACCTGTTACTGTTACACTGGGACTGGTACACCCCTTACTGTTACACTGGGACTGGTACAGTTGTTACTGTTACACTGTGACTGGTACACCCCTTACTGCCTGTTACTCTGGGACTGGTACACCTGTTACTGTTACACTGGGACTGGTACACCTGTTACTGTTACACTGGGACTGACACACCTGTTACTGTTACACTGGGACTGGCACACCTGTTACTGTTACACTGGGACTGGCACACTTGTTACTGTTACACTTGGACTGGCACACCTGTTACTGTTACACTGGGACTGGTACACCTGTTACTGTTACACTGGGACTGGTACACCCCTTACTGTTACACTGGGACTGGTACAGTTGTTACTGTTACACTGGGACTGGTACAGTTGTTACTGTTACACTGTGACTGGCACACCTGTTACTGTTACACTGGGACTGGTACACCTGTTACTGTTACACTGGGACTGGTACACCTGTTACTGTTACACTGGGGCTGATACACCCGTTACTTTTACACTGGTACTGGTACACCTGTTACTGTTACACTGGGACTGGTACAGTTGTTACTGTTACACTGTGACTGGCACACCTGTTACTGTTACACTGGGACTGGTACACCTGTTACTGTTACACTGGGACTGGTACACCTGTTACTGTTACACTGGGACTGGTACACCTGTTACTGTTACACTGGGACTGGTACACCTGTTACTGTTACACTGGGACTGGTACACCTGTTACTGTTACACTGGGACTAGTAGACCCGTTATTGTCTGTTACACGTTACTGAACCTTAAAGGCGGTGCAATGAGCGATTCCTGGGATGGGGCGGATTGTCCTATGTCAAGAGATTGAGCAGACTAGGCCGATATTCCCTGGAGTTTAGAAGAATGAGAGATGATCTCTTTGAAACGTACAAGATTCTGAAGGACAGAGTAGATGCAGGGAGGATGTTTTCCCCCGGGCTGGAGTGTCTAGAACCGGGAGTCTCTCAGTCTCAGGATAAGGGGTCGGACATTTAGGACTGAGATGAGGAGGAATTTATTCACTCAGAGGGTGGTGAATCTTTGGAATTCTCTACCCCAGAGGGCTGTGGAGGCTCAGTCGTTGAGTATATTCAAGGCCGAGATTGATAGATTTTTGGACTTTCGGGGAATAGAGAGATATCGGGCTGGGGCGGGAAAGTGGAGTTGAGGTCGAAGGTCAGCCATGATCTTATTGAATGGCCGAGCAGGCTCGAGGGGCCGAATGGCCGACTCCTGCTCCTGATTCTTATGTTCTTACATTCTCACACAGGCTATAGTGGGACTCTCACTCTTATTTTGTCTGTTCCAGTTTATCTTGGGACTCTTGTACGAAGATCGTGATTCCTTTGCTAGATACTTCCCCCCCCCACCTGTTTGGTCTATCCAGTGTCTCAACAGTCCTTCTCCCCCTTCACCCAATAAGCTTGTCACATCTTCATTCTGATCAGAAGCTACAAGCTTCCTCGCAGGGAAGAATGGGAAATGAGTGAGCGGGAATGAGAGACAGGTGCCAGGTCTTGAGAGCTGGGACAGATGGCAGGGATGATATACATAGAATCATAGAAAGTGCAGAAGGGGCAATTCGGCCAATCATGATCGTGCTGGCCGAAAAAGAGCTATCCCAGCCTAAAGAACCTAAGAAACAGGAACAGAAGTCGGCCATTTGGCCCCTCGAGCCTGCTCCACCATTCAATAAGATCATGGCTCATCTGATCTTGGCCTCAACTCCTCTTTCCTTCCTGCTCCCCATAACCCTTGACTCCCCTATCGTTCAAAAATCTGTCCAGTCCCACTTTCCAGCTCTTGGTCCGTAGCCCTGCAGGTTACGGCACCTCAAGTGCATATCCAGGTACTTTTTAAATGCGCTGAGGGTTTCAGGCAGTGAGTTCCAGAACCCCACCAACCTCCGGGTGAGAAAAGTTATCCTGGAAACCCCTCCAATCCTTCTATCAATTATTTTAAATCTATGCCCCCCCACCCCCTTTTGGCTTTTGAACAATTGAGTAAACCCGACACCAAAAACCTGGTTTTGTAAACTGTAACACTTTTCCCAGTCTCTCCTCACTCCCGCAATGTCCAGGCATTTAACTATTCACGTTATTAAGGTCTTTTCACAAACTCTTGATGCCAATTGTAGGTTTGTACTTGGCAGCAAGAAGGTCACCTCAAGGAATTATTTCAGAGTCATGGCACTGGGGCACGAATTGGCATCTGCACAAATTGCAGACTATGGAAGGTGCCAAGTAAAATGGGCAAAAAGGTGGGAAGTGGTGTGCCACTCCCTCAGTACTGCCCCTCCGACAGTGAGGCGCTCCCTCAGTACTAACCCTCTGACAGTGTGGTGTTCCCTCAGTACTGCCCTTCCGACAGTGCAGCGCTCCCTCACCACTGCACTGAGAGTGTCAGCGTAGATTTATGTGCTCAGGTTCCTGGAGTGGGACTTGAACCCACAACTGTCAGACTCAGAGGTGAGTGTGAAGCCCAATGAGCCACGGTTGATACTGTGATGCATTTTAAAAAGAATAAGGAGGCAGTATAAACTAAGTAGCACAATTTTAAATGGGATGCAGGAAGAGGTTTCAAGTACACAAATCTTTGAAGGTGGCTAGGCAAGTTGAGAAGGCTGTTAAAAAAGCATGTGGGGAACGTAGCTTTATAAATAGAGGCATAGAGTACAAAAGCAAGGAAGTTATGCAACAAGACCCCAGCTGGAGTATTGTGTCCAATTCTGTGCACCGCATTTTAGGAAGAATGTCAAGGCCTTGTTGGGGACGTGGAGAAGATTTACCAGAATGTGTGAGGACACAAAATACCTGCAAAAGGACATAGACAGGTTAAGTGAGTGGGCAAAAATTTGGCAGATGGAGTATAATGTTGGAAAGTGTGAGGTCATGCACTTTGGCAAAAAAAAAAAATCGAAGAGCAAGTTATTATTTAAATAGAGAAATATTGCAAAGTGCCGCAGTACAGCGGGACCTGGGGGTCCTGGTGCATGAAACACAAAAGGATAGTATGCAGGTACAGCAAGTAATCAGGAAGGCCAATGGAATCTTGGCCTTTATTGCAAACGGGATGGAGTATAAAAGCAGAGAAGTCTTGCTGCAGCTATGCAGGGTATTGGTGAGGTCACACCTGGAATACTGCGTGCAGTTTTGGTCTCCGTATTTACGAAAGGATATACTTGCTTTGGAGGCAGTTCAGAGAAGGTTTGCTAGGTTAATTCCGGGGATAATGGGGTTGACTTATGAGGAAAGGTTGAGTAGGTTGGGCCTCTACTCATTGGAATTCAGAAGAATGAGAGGTGATCTTATCGAATCATATAAGATTATGAGGGGGCTTGACAAGGTGGATGCAGAGAGGATGTTTCCACTGATGGGGGAGACTAGAACTAGGCGGCATGGTCTTAGAATAAGGGGCCGCCCATTTAAAACTGAGATGAGGAGGAATTTCTTCTCTCAGAGGGTTGTAAATCTGTGGAATTCGCTGCCTCAGAGAGCTGTGGAAGCTGGGACATTGAATATATTTAAGACAGAAATAGACAGTTTCTTAACCGATAAGGGAATAAGGGATTATGGGGAGCGGGCAGGGAAGTGGAGCTGAGTCCATGATCGGATCAGCCATGATCGCACTAAATGGCAGAGCAGGCTTGAGGGGCCGTATGGCCGACTCCTGCTCCTATTTCTTATGTCCCGGTTATGTGGACAGACTGGAGAAGCTGGGATTGTTATCCTTCGAGCTGGGAAGGCAAGGGGGAGATTTAATAGATGTGTTCAAAATTATGAATGGTTTTGATGGTGTAGATAGTGGGGAACTGCCTTCACTGGCAGGATGGCCAGTGACCAGAGTGCACAGATTTAAGATATTTTGCAAAAAATATATTTTAATTCTAACTCTCAATAAGTAACGGACTAAGTGTACACTGCTGAGTTGTCTGCTTCTGTATATTTTAATTTGTAAATAAATCCGCATGAGTAGGTTTTAGCCTGTATGCAGGGCGCTAATTATGTTTAATTCCTGTATCTAAAGAGACAATGTGAGAACATAGCAGGCATCCCATCAGTTCTCCAAGAAGTGATTTACTGAAATTTGGGGTCAATTGTTAGATCGGGACTTTGCTAAACAGTACCCAACAGGGTATAAAGATGCAGATTATAGACTCGGCTGCTTCATTCAGCTGCAGCAAAAGTTCAGAAACCCTCATCACCTTTCTACTTTTGCTCAACAACTTGCATTTGTACATTTAACGTCCCAAGTCGCTAAGGAGCGTAATTGAATAAAATTTGACACCGGCCACATAAAGAGATATTAGGATAGGTGACGAAAAATTTGGTCAAAAAGGTAGGTTTTAAGGAGTGCCTTGGAGGAGGAGAGAGAGAGAGAGAGAGAGAGAGACGGTGAAGTTTAAGGCGGGAAATTATAGAGCTTGGCGCCCAAGCTGCTGAAGGCACGGCTGCCAACGGTGGAGTGATGTAAATCGGTGAATGCTCAGGGGGTCAGAATTGGAGGAGCGCAGAGATCTCAGAGGGTTGTAGGGCTAGAGGAGGTTATAGAGATAGGGAGGGGGCAGGGCCATGGAGGGATTTAAACATGAGGATAAGAATTTTAAAGTCAAGACGTTGTTCGACCGGGAGCCAATGTTGGTCAGCGAGCACAAGTAGGGGCGGGGGGAGGTGGGGTGATGGGCGAACGGGACTCGATGCGAGTTAGGACACGGGTAAGCAGAGTTCAGGATGAGCTGCAATTTACGTCGGGTAGAATGTGGAAGGCCGCCAGGAGTGCGTTGGAATAGTCAAGTTTGGAGGTAACAAAGGCAAGGATGAGAGCTTCAGCAGCGGATGAGCTGAGGCAGAGGCGGAGACGGGCGATGTTACGGAGGAGGAAATAAGACGGTTTTAGTTATGCTGCGGCTATGTGGTCAGAATCTCATTTCAGGTTAGAGCACGGTGCGGGAGAGGGTGGTGGGCGAACGGGACTGGGTGCGAGTTAGGACGCGCGGCAGCGGAGTTGTGGACGAGGTGAAGTTTACGGAAGGGTGGCCCGTCGCCCAGACGCCACACTCACCTCGTTCTCTCGCCGCCGCCGCGTCTCAGCCAGGTGGTAGAGCTTGTGGATGCCCAGCGCCGACCTCTGCTTGAACTCGCGGCCGCACACGCCGCACTGCAGGGGCCAGTCTTCCTTGTGCCGGCGCTGGTGCTTGACCAGCGAGGAGGAGTGGCTGAACTCCTTGGGGCAGTCGGGGCACTTGTAGGGCTTGGCGCCGGTGTGGGTGACCTCGTGGCGGCGCAGGGTGCCCGAGCGACTGAAGCCGCGGCCACAGGCAGCGCACTGGAAGGGCTTCTCCCCGCTGTGGGTGCGCTGGTGCTGCGCCAGGTGGGAGGAGCAGCTGAAGCGCTTGGGGCAGGACGGGCAGGGGTAGGGCTTCTCCCCGCTGTGGGAGCGCTGGTGGGTCAGGAGGGCGGAGGCCAGGCCGAAGCCCTTGCCGCAGGTCTGGCAGGGGAAGGGCCGCTCGGCGCCATGGCTCCGCCGGTGACGGCGCAGGGCCGAGGGCTCGGCGAAGGGCCGGCCGCACACGGGGCAGCGGTGCGGCCCCGCCCCGCCCGCCGGGGGGCGCTGCCCGCCCCCACCGTGGCGGGCCAGGTGCAGCTCCAGCTGGCCGTAGCGCTCGAAGCTCTTGCCGCACTCCGAGCAGATGAAGCAGTCGTCCCCCAGGTCGGGCAGGTGCTCCGGCCACCGGGCGGCCCTCGTCGCCTCCTCCGCCAGCGGCGGGCTCGGGGCCGGGGCGCGGTCCGCCTCCCGCGCCAGCTCCATATCGCCGTCCTCGCTCTGTCCTGCAACACACGAGAGAGAGAGAGAGAGATCACAGTTACTGCCTGTTACACTTTGCACGTGGCGGGCGGGCGGGGGGGGGGGGGGGCGGTGTGGCAGGGACGGGAACGGCTCGCGCTGATTTGCCCGCCAGAAGGTTAACCAATAATCCAAAGCGGAACACTCCCCGGCACGGTAAAAAGGCAGTTGGGCTCCGTCCATCCCGTGCCAGCTCTGCCGGGGGAGCACTTGGGCTGGTCCCGCACCCCCCCCCACTGCCCGTAGCCCCACAAATATCTGAATTTCGGAGGATACTTCAACCAATTTTCTTGCGGAAAGCCACCTCCGCCAACTAAACCAGGCTGTCCCTACATTACAACAGTGAGCACACTCCACAAAAAGTACGGTGGTTGTGAAAGACGCTGTAAGAAATTCGGAACAGGAGTAAGAACATAAGAAATAGGAGCAGGAGTCGGCCATTGGGTCCCTCGAGCCTGCTCCGCCATTTAATACGACCCTGGCTGATCATCTATCTCAATTACACTATCCCCGCGATTCCATTAATATCCAAAAATCTATAGGGGCAGAAATTCCGGCCTCCCGGGTCCGTACGGAATGTGTGTAAGGACCCGGGAAGGTGTCGCAAAAGCCAGTTTTCAGCACACAATGCGCATGCGCTGAAAACCGGCTTTTCCGATCTGTCAAACTGGAGCTTGACAGATCCTCCGCATCTCGGGAGCGAGGACATTTACTTGGGCAAGATTGCGGGATTTACCCATATCTTGCCCGGCAAATGTCCTCAAAACTCTTGCGCCGATAAAAGCAGGAGCATAGCCTACTGTTAGAGGCCGAAGAGTTTTAAAATACACAAAAACATTTTAAAATAAATTTATAAAAACACTATTTTATTGTTAAAAATCCTTCCCATTGTGGTAAGTTTATTTTAAACCATAATTTTAAAAACTGTTTTAAAAATCAGAAAAATATATATTTTTTAAATACATAAATAACTAATTTAAATTAATAAAAATGTGTGTATTTTTTCTATTTTTTATTATTGGTTGTGTGTGTTTGGGGGGGGGGGAAGGGGGGGGTTTCTCATTCATAATAATGGTTGCTCCAACTTACAGAGTTGCTATTATTATGAATAAGAACATGCTTTATCCGATTGGCTGCCCAGAGCCATAGAAAATAGGTGCAGGAGTAGGCCATTGGGCCCTTCGAGCCTGCACCACCATTCAATAAGATCATGGCTGATCATTCCCTCAGTACCCCTTTCCTGCTTTCTCTCCATACCCCTTGATCCCTTTAGCTGTAAGGGCCACATCTAACTCGCTCTTGAATATATCTAACGAACTGGCCTCAACTACTTTCTGTGGTAGAGAATTCCACAGGTTCACCACTCTCTGGGTGAAGAAGTTTCTCCTCATCTCGGTCCTAAATGGCTTACCCCTTATCCTCAGACTGTGTCCCCTGGTTCTGGACTTCCCCAACATCGGGAACATTCTTCCTGCATCTAACCTGTCCAGTCCCGTCAGAATTTTATATGTTTCTGTGAGATCCCCTCTCATCCTTCTAAACTCCAGTGAATACAGGCCCAGTCGATCCAGTCTCTCCTCATATGTCAGTCCAGCCATCCCGGGAATCAGTCTGGTGAACCTTCGCTGCACTCCCTCAATAGCAAGAATGTCCTTCCTCAGATTAGGAGACCAAAACAGAACACAATATTCCAGGTGAGGCCTCACCAAGGCCCTGTACAACTGCAGTAAGACCTCCCTGCTCCTATACTCAAATCCCCTCGCTATGAAGGCCAACATAGCATTTGCCTTCTTCACCGCCTGCTGTACCTGCATGCCCACTTTCAATGACTGATGAACCATGACACCCAGGTCTTGTTGCACCTCCCCTTTTCCTAATCTGCCGCCATTCAGATAATAATCTGCCTTCCTGTTTTTGCCACCAAAGTGGATAACCTCACATTTATCCACATTATACTGCATCTGCCATGCACTTGCCCACTCACCTAACCTATCCAAGTCACCCTGCAGCCTCTGAGCATGTGACTGCAGCTCCCGCCACTGCGCACGCCCCCGGCGGTCGGCGCAGGCCTCAGGACCGGGGAACCCGCGTGGGCGCAGCAGGGTCGGGTAAGCGCGCGACTTTCTAAAACCCCATCGCCTGCGGGAAGCCGCCGCCGACCGGGATTTGCTGGGCCGCTGATCGCTGACTGAGCCTCCACGGCCCTCTGGGGCAGGGAATTCCACAGGTTCACCACTCTCTGGGTGAAGAAGTTTCTCCTCATCTCGCTCCTAAATGGCCTGCCCCCTTTATCCTGAGACTGTGTGACCCCCCCCTGGTTCTGGACTCCCCCAACATATGTCAGGGGCGGGGGGGATTAAAGGAGCTCAGCCCGTGTCCCAGAGACAGCCGCTGCACCCCGGGAGGTTGGGGAGGGGGATGTCCAGGATGAGGCCCGGCCTGCCAGGCCCCGGAGCCTGGGACTGGAGTACAGGCCATGCCGCTCCCCCTCACAATCTCCACCCCCGACATTCGCGGTTATTTCTCCCCCACCCCCCCACACTTTGAAGCGCTGCCCCCCCTCTTTCCCTTCCGCTTCCGCTGCCATTTTGCGGGGAGCCGGGTACAAACCTCTCTCTCTCTGTCTGTCTGTCTCTCTGACTGACGGACGGACAGCCCGGCAGCACGCTCTTCCCGCCTCCCCCGCTCTCCGCCAATCAGCGGCCGCCCCTCGCGACTCGCGCCGCCGCTGGCCGTCCGTCAATCAATCCGGGGGGAAGCGGCCAATCGGCGTGCGAGCTGCGGGTCACGCCCACTCGACCCGCGCGCCCCTCTCGCACACTCACAAACACACATCTGGCAATCATCTCCCCCCCCCCCCGGCGCGCCCGCTCAGCCAATCGCCAACCGAAGCTTCAAGACCGGCGTCGCCAATCAGCGGCCGCGTCTCTCCTCCACGCGCCCGCCTCCCGTTCTACGCGAATCAGCGGCCGCGTCTCTCCTCCACGCGCCCGCCTCCCGCTCTCCGCCAATCAGCGGCCGCGCCTCCCGCTCTCCGCCAATCAGCGGCCGCGCCTCCCGCCCCTTCTCTCGCGCGTCTCCCCTCCCCCCCGGCGAGGGCAACCATCCATCAATCAATTCGGGGGAGCGGCCAATCGGCGTTCGAGCTGCGAGTCACGCCCACTCGCCCCCACCCCCGCGAGCGTCCCTCGCTCACTCTCACACACACACTATCAATCATCCGCTCAGCCAATCGGCACTCAGTCTCTGGCTCCGAGCCCCGCCAATCAGCGGACGGCATCGCCCTACTGCGTCACCGCCTCCCGTGTCCCGCCCTCCGTCAAACAGCCGGCCAATCACCAAGCCGTTCGAGGCGGCCGATCTCGCGCAACTCCCCACCCCACACATAGCATCTGTCAATTATCCGCCGCGGCCAATCGGCGTTCGGTGTCGGAGCGCGTTGACATCACCGCGCTCGACCCCTCCCCCCGCCCTTCAGCATCAGAATCCACTGCTGCTGCCAATCATCCGGCCAATCACAATAGAAAATAGGTGCAGGAGTAGGCCATTCGGCCCTTCGAGCCTGCTGGGAATAGCCTGTGGGAATCTACCCATTCCTGACGCAGACAGCCGTCCCCCGATAGTGCAGGGCGAGGGTCGGCCATCCCCCGGGCCAAGCAATCTGGCATGGACAGAGGGTGAAAGGCGGCAGTCTGCGCAGTGACAGCGTGCAGCAATGGCGGAGCTATTTCCCGGACGCCCCCGCGGCTCGGAAAGCGCTCTATCACGGCGGCAGAGCCGAGCATGCGCAGAGAGGCTCACCCGAGCCCATTGGCACACGCAGGTTATTGGGACATAAGAATTGGGAGCAGGAATCGGCCATTGATAAAGGATGGAATCATTGCAATAGTGAGAAACGATATTGGCTCAAATGATCAGGATGTTGAAGCAGTTTGGGTGGAGATAAGGAACAATAAGGGGAAAAAGTGGTGGGCGTAGACTGTCATCATCATAGGCAGTCCCTCGGAATCGAGGAAGACTTGCTTCCATTCCTGAAATGAGTCCTTTGGTGGCTGAACAGTCCAATACGAGAACCACAGTCCCTGTCACAGGTGGGACAGACAGTGGTTGAGGGAAGGGGAGGGTGGGACTGGTTTGCCGCACGCTCCTTCCGCTGCCTGCGCTTGGTTTGTGCACGCTCTCGGCGACGAGACTCGAGGTGCTCAGCGCCCTCCCAGATGCTCTTCCTCCACATAGGGCGGACTGGTCTTTGGCCAGGGATGCCCAGGTGTCGGAGAGGATGTTGCACTTTATCAGGGAGGCTTTGAGGGTGTCCCTTGTAACGTTTCCTCTGCCCACCTTTGGCTCGTTTGCCGTGAAGGAGTTCCGAGTAGAGCGCTTGCTTTGGGAGTCTCGTGTCTGGCATGCGGACTATGTGGCCCTGCCCAGCGGAGCTGATCGAGTGTGGTCAGTGCTTCGATGCTGGGGATGTTAGCCTGAATGAGGACGCTGATGTTGGTGCGTCTGTCCTCCCAGGGGATTTGTAGGATCTTGCGGAGACATCGTTGGTGACGGCTGGACCTCCCATGGTGACAGATGACCTCCTCCTCAATGACAATCGGGTTCCCTCTCCCATGTCATTGACTGGCCTCCCCATCTCCTTCAGCAATGACTGGAGCGCTCCTTCCCCACCAGCAACCTGACCTCTTCTGCACCTCCAATACGTGGTGAGTACCATGGCTGTGAAGCCCCTGTCCTCCCACTCTGAACCCCAGTGGGCCACTGACCCTCCTAATGCCTGCCCCCAACCAGACCTCGGACCATCTACCACCAAGGGCGCTACCCAGTGCCGAGCTTGCAGCCAACATCTCGCCATAGGCAACTAGGCCCGTACAGCAGTGCCTGGTCTCCAGTCGTCTTGGACCCCCTGCCACTGGATCAAGAACTCGCTCCGCTAAGCCCGCGTGGTAGCCGGTGTGCAACGACCACCCCACATTAAAAGAACTCACGCACAGGCATCTTCCACTCCGTAGTCTATAGGGCCCCTAACAGCAGCAACTCTGTTGGTCGGAACATAAACCAGGAAATAGTGGGGGCTTGTGAAAAGGGAACAGCAATAATCATGGGTGATTTTTGTTATGTATGTAAACCTGTAAATACCATGTCGAACCACCAGAGGGCTTATCCCCTGGAGTCCCAAAAGGAGGCCTCACAGGCTGGAGAGGCACTCTGAGATCTGTAATAAAGGACTATGGTCACACCTTACTTTGAGCTTGCAGTATCTAGTCTGACTCTTCATTCAAGACATAACAACTGGCGACGAGATACAGATGACGAACCCCACCGCAACAATGCAGAGAACTGTGGCAATCCTGGAGAAATTTTCAGAGGGAAAAGATTGGGAAACCTTCGTGGAGCGACTCGACCAATACTTCATGGCCAACGAGCTGGAAGGAGAAGGGAACACTGCCAAACGAAGGGCGATCCTCCTCACCGTTTGCGGGGCACCAACGTATGGACTCATGAAAAACCTGCTCGCTCCAGCAAAACCCACAGACAAGTCGTACGATGAGTTATGCACACTGGTCCGGGAGCATCTAAACCCGAAGGAAAGCGTTCTGATGGCAAGATATCGGTTCTACAAGTACAAGAGGTCTGAAGGCCAGGAAGCGGTGAGCTACGTCACCGAGCTAGGGCGCCTTGCAGGACATTGCGAATTTGAAGGACACTTGGAGCATATGCTCAGGGACTTCTTTGTACTTGGCATTGGTCATGAAGCAATACTTCGCAAACTAGAGACCCCAACCTTGAGTAAAGCCATAGCGATAGCCTAGGCGTTTATCGCCACAATACTAAACAAATTTCTCAGCACACTAGTGCTTCTGCAAGTACTGTGAACAAAGTAACGTGTTGTTTTTGAATCGAAATATACATGGCAGGACTTACACGCCTGCAGCTGCACGTCTGCAGATGACTCAGAGTCCACCATCAAGGGTGATGAATGCAAAGCCATTAACACCTTGTTGGCGCTGCGGGGGTGATCATCGTTTCCATTCCTGCCGCTTCAAAGGATTCGTTTGCAAGGGCTGTGGAACAATGGGACACCTCCAACGCATGTGCAGGCGAGCTGCAAACCCTGCTATCCTGCAAACCACCATGTTGCAGAGGAGGATAGATCCACGTTGGATCATGACGAACCAGAGCCTTAGACCGAGGAGGCGGAGGTATATGGGGTGCACACATTTACCACAAAGTGTCCCCCGGTAATGCTGAAGGTTGAATTAAATGGACTCTCGGTGTCCATGGAGCTAATGAGCAAAAAGACTTTCGATAAATTGTGGTGCAGCAAGGCTTCAAGGCCAGTCCTGATTCCCATTCGTACTAAACTGAGACCGTACACAAAGGAACTGATTGCCGTAATTGGCAGTGCTACCGTAAAGATCTCCTACGATAGAGCGGTGCACGAGTTACCACTCTGGGTGGTACCGGGCGATGGCCCCATGTTGTTCAGCAGGAGCTGGCTGGGAAAGATACGCTGGAACAGGGATGATGTCCGAGCGCTTTCGTCCGTCGACGACACCTCATGTGCCCAGGTCCTAAACAAGTTCCCCTCGCTGTTCGAACTACACATCGGGAAGTTCCAAGAAGCAAAAGTGCAGATCCATTTGATTCCAGGGGCACGACCCATCCATCACAAGGCGAGGGTGGTACCTTACATGATGAGAGAGAGCTGGACAGGCTGCAACGAGAGGGCATCATTTTGCCGATCGAATTCAATGAGTGGGCCAGTCCGATTGTTCCAGTCCTCTAGGGAGACGGCACCATCAGAATCTCTGGTGATTACAAAGTAACTATCAATCGTTTCTCCCTGCAGGAGCAATACTCGCTACCAAAGGCAGACGACCTATTTGCGACTCTGGCAGGAGGGAAAACGTTCACGAAGCTGGACTTGACCTCGGCCTACATGACGCAGGAGCTGGAGGAATCATCGAAAGGCCTCAACTGCATCAACACACACAAAGGTCTCTTCTTTTACAACAGATGCCCGTTTGGGATTCGATCGCCTGCGGCGATATTCTAGAGGAACATGGAAAGCTGGCTGAAGTCGGTCCCGCCCACCATGGTCTTCCAGGACGACATCTTGGTTACAGGTCGGGACACTGTCGAGCACCTGCAGAACCTGGAGGAGGTTCTTAGTCAGCTTAATCATGTGGGGCTCAGGCTAAAATGCTCGAAGTGCGTTTTCCTGGCGCTTGAAGTGGAGTTCCTGGGGAGAAGAATCGCGGCGGACGGCATCAGGCCCATCGATTCGAAGATGGAGGCAATCGAGAACGCACCGAGACCACAGAACGTGATGGAGCTGCGGTCGTTTCTAGGACTCCTGGACTATTTTGGTAATTTCTTACCGGGTCTTAGCACATTGTTAGAACCCCTGCACTCTTTACTGCAAAAAGGAGATGAATGGGTATGGGGTAAAAGCCAAGAAAATGCCTTTAGAAAGCTAGGAAGCTGTTATGTTCAAACAAATTGCTTGTGTTGTACGATCCATGTAAACGTTTGGTACTAGCATGTGATGTGTCGTCGTACGGGGTCGGGTGTATATTGCAACAAGCTAATGAATTTGGGAAATTGCAACTGGTTGCTTATGCATTCAGAAGTCTGTCTAAGGCTGAGAGGGCCAACAGTATGATTGAAAAAGAAGCATCAGCGTGTGTTTACGGGGTAAAGAAAATGCATCAATATCTGTTCGGGCTCAAATTCGGATTGGAAACTGACCAAATGCCGCTTATATCCCTCTTTTCTGAAAGTAAGGGGATAAATACTAATGCATCGGCCGCATCCAGAGATGGGTGCTCACGTCCGCATACAACTACACCATCCACCACAGGCCAGGCACAGAAAACTGTGCCGATGCTCTCAGTAGGCTGCCATTGCCCACCACAGGGGTGGAAATGGCACAGCCCGCAGATTTAGTTATGGTAATGGAAGCATTCGAGAGTGAGCAATCCCCTGTTACCGCCCGATAGATTAGAACCTGGACAAGCCAGGACCCCTTACTATCCTTAGTAAAAAAAACTGTGTGCTCCACAGGAGTTGGTCTAGTGTCCCGTTAGAGATGCAGGAAGAAATAAAGCCATACCAGCGGTGCAAAGATGAAATGTCTATATAGGCAGACTGCCTATTATGGGGTAATCGGGTCGTGGTGCTAAAAAATTGCAAGGACATTTTCATCAGTGATCTCCACAGCACCCACCCAGACATCGTGATGATGAAAGCGATAGCCAGATCCCACGAGTGGTGGCCCGGTATCGGTGCAGACTTAGAGTCCTGCGTGCACAAATGTAATACATGTTCCCAGTTAAGCAATGCACCCAGGGAGGCGCCACTAAGTTTATGGTCCTGGCCCTCCAAACCATGGTCCAGGGTCCATGTCGACTATGCAGGCCCATTCTTGGGAAAAATGTTTTTAGTGGTTGTTGATGCGTACTCCAAGTGGATTGAATGTGTGATAATGTCGGCAAGCATGTCCGCTGCCATCATTGAAAGCCTACAGGCCATGTTCGCCACGCACGGCCTACCTGATGTCCTTGTAAGTGACAATGGGCCTTGCTTTACCAGTGCCGAGTTCAAGGAGTTCATGACCTGCAATGGGATCAAACATGTCACGTCTGCCCCATTTAAACCTGCGTCCAACGGTCAGGCAGAACGAGCAGTTCAAACAATCAAGCAGAGCTTGAAAAGGGTAACTGAAGGCTCACTGCAGACTCGCTTATCCCGAGTCCTGCTTAGTTACCGCACAAGACCCCACTCGCTCACTGGGGTTGCTCCCGTTGAACTGCTCATGAAAAGGGCACTTAAGACAAGGCTCTCGTTAGTCCACCCTGATCTACACGAACAGATAGAGAGCAGGCGGCTTCAACTGAATACATATCATGATCGCGCAAATGTGTCACGCGAAATTGAAATAAACGATCCTGTATTTGTGTTTAACTATGCTTGCTGGCACTGTTTTGGCCAAAGAGGGGAGTAGGATGTTTGTGGTCAAATGGACTCACCTGCAGGAAATACTTGGACCAAACCAAACTCAGATTTACGGACTATCCAGAACAACCCACAATAGACTCTACCTTGTTCGACCCTCCAACACACACACACACACACAAGTGGCAACCGACCCAGCGGTTGACCACGAAGCAGAACCCATCACCCGCAGCAGCCCAGCAGGACTCACCACCCCCAGCAGTCCAGCAAGGCCAGCTGCGCAGCAGCCCAGCGAAGGCCCAACAAACGACTCACCAACACCAGCATTTGCACCGAGATGATCAACCAGGGAAAGGAAGGCCCCAGATCGACTCACATTGTAAATAATTACACTATAGACTTTGGGAGGTGGGGTGGGGGGTGTGTTGTTATGTATGTAAACCTGTAAATACCATGTCTAACCACCAGAGGGCTTATCCCCTGGCATCCTAAGGGATCACACAATATATAAGGAGACCTCACAGGCTGGAGAGGCACTCTGAGATCTGTAATAACGGACTGCGATCACACCTTACTTTGAGCTGGCAGTATCTAGTTTGATTCTTCATTCAAGACATAGCAATTTTAACCTCCAGATTGATTGGACCAATCAAATTGGTCAGGGTAGCCTTGAGGAAGAGTTCATAGAGTGCATAAGGGATGGGTTCCTTGAGCAGTGTGTAACGGAACCAACCAGGGGGCAGGCTATCTTAGATCTGGTCCTGTGTAATGAGACAGGATTAATAAACAATCTCCTAGTAAAGAATCCCCTTGGAATGAGTGATCTTATCATGGTTGAATTTCAAATTCAGATGGAGGGTGAGAAAGTTGGATCTCTAACCAGTGTACTGAGCTTAAATAAAGGAGACTATGAGGGCTGAGTTGGCTAAAGTGGACTGGGGAAATAGATTAAAGTGTCGGACGGTTGATGATCAGTGGCATATATTTAAGGAGATATTTCACAACTCTCAAAAAATATATATTCCAATGAAGAGAAAAGGGTGTAAGAGAAAAGATAGCCATCCGTGGCTAACTAAAGAAATAAAGGACAGTATCCAATTAAAAACAAGGCATACAAAGTGGCCAAAACTAGTGGGAGAACTGAAGATTGGGAAGCCTTTAAAAGCCAGCAAAGAATGACTAAAAAAATGATTAAGAAAGGGACGATAGACTATGAAAGTAAACTAGCATGAAATATAAAAACAGATAGCAAGAGTTTCTATAGGTATATAAAAATGAAAAGAGTGGCTAAAGTAAATGTTGGTCCCTTAGAGGACGAGACCGGGGAATTAGTAATGGGGAACATGGAGATGGCAGAAACTCTGAACAAATATTTTGTATCGATCTTTACGGTAGAGGACACTAACAATATCCCAACAGTGGATAGTCAAGGGGCTATAGGTGGGGAGGAACTTAACACAATCACAATCCCTAAGGAGGTGGTACTCAGTAGGATAATGGGACTAAAGGCAGATAAATCCCCTGGACCTGATGACTTGCATCCTAGGGTGTTAAGAGAAGTAGCAGCAGGGATTGTGGATGTATTGGTTGTAATTTACCAAAATTCCCTGGATTCTGGGGAGGTCCCAGCAGATTGGAAAACTGCAAATGTAACGCCCCTATTTAAAAAAGGAGGCAGAAAAAAAGCAGGAAACTATAGACCAGTTAGCCCAACATCTGTGGTTGGGAAAATGTTGGAGTCCATTATTAAAGAAGCAGTAGCAGGACATTTGGAAAAGCAAAATTCGGTCAGGCAGAGTCAGCATGGATTTATGAATGGGAAGTCATGTTTGACAAATTGGCTGGAATTCTTTGAGGATGTAACGAACAGGGTGGATAAAGGGGAACCAGTGGATGTGGTGTATTTGGACTTCCAGAAGGCATTTGACAAGGTGCCACATAAAAGGTTACTGCACAAGATAAAAGTTCACAGGGTTGGGGGTAATATATTAGCATGGATAGAGGATTGGCTAACTAACAGAAAACAGAGAGTTGGGATAAATGGTTCATTCTCAGGTTGGCAACCAGTAACTAGTGGGGTGCCGCAGGGATCAGTGCTGGGACCCCAACTATTTAAAATCTATATTAACAATTTGAAAAAAGGGACTGAGTGTAACGGAGCCAAGTTTGCTTATGATACAAAGATGGGAGGAAAAGCAATGTGTGAGGAGGACACAAGAAATCTGCAAAAGGACATAGACAGGCTAAGTGAGTGGGCAAAAATTTGGCAGATGGAGTATAATGTTGAAAAGTGTGAGGTCATGCACTTTGGCAGAAAAAAAATCAAAGAGCAAGTTATTATTTAAATAGAGAAATATTGCAAAGTGCTGCAGTACAGCGGGACCTGGAGGTACTTGTGCATGAAATACAAAAAGATAGTATGCAGGTACAGCAAGTGATCAGGAAGGCCAATGGTATCTTGTGGAGGGGGGGGGGGGGGGCGGAGTGTATTATCATTATCACCATAGGCAGTCCCTTGGAATCGAGGAAGACTTGCTTCCTCCAAAAGTGAGTTCTCAGGTGACTGAACAGCCCAATACGAGAGCCACAGTCCCTGTCACAGGTGGGACAGACAGTGGTTGAGGGAAGGGGAGGGTGGGACTGATTTGCCGCACGCTCCTTCCGCTGCCTGCGCTTGGTTTCTGCACGCTCTCGGCGACGAGACTCGAGGTGCTCAGCGCCCTCCCGGATGCACTTCCTCCACTTAGGGCGGACTGGTCTTTGGCCAGGGACTCCCAGGTATCGGTGGGGATGTTGCACTTTATCAGGGAGGCTTTGAGGGTGTCCCCTGTAACGTTTCCTCTGCCCACCTGGGGCTCGCTTGCCGTGTAGGAGTTCCGAGTAGAGCGCTTGCTTTGGGAGTCTCGTGTCGGGGCATGTGGACAATGTGGCCCGCCCAGCAGAGCTGGTCTATAGCGCCTTTCACAACCACCAGATGTCTCACTAGCTTTACTTTAAGGCCCCGTCTGCCCTCTCGGGTGGATGTAAAAGATCCCACGGCCACTATTGGAAGAAGAGCAGGGGGAGTTTTCCCCGGTGTCCTGGGGCCAATATTTATCCCTCAACCAACATCACTAAAACAGATGATCTGGGTCTTTATCACATTGCTGTGTGTGGGAGCTTGCTGTGCGCAAATTGGCGTTTCCCACATTACAACAGTGGCCACACTCTAAAAGTACTTCATTGGCTGTAAAGCACTTTGAGACGTCTGTTGTTCGTAAAAGGCGCTATATAAATGCAAATCTTTTTTTCTCTCTTCCGCCACCGGCAGTTGATGCTAGATCAATTGTTAATTTTAAATCAGAGATTGATAGATTTTTGTTAACCAAAGATGTTGAGGGATATGGGCCAAAGGCGGGTGTGTGGAGTTAGGTCGCAGATCAGTCATGATCGTATTGAATGGTGGAGCAGGCTCGAGGGGCCAAATGGCCGACTCCTGCTCCTATTTCCCACTGCCCCACTGCCAGAAATACCGACTGACTGTTGCTTCTATTGACGAGGTGTTCTAGGTGGACTGAAATGGTGGGACCCGCTGGTCCCCCGTTTCACTCAGCACGAGGCCAGCGCAGGGGAACAGCAGAACCAACCTCCCCAACAGAGGTGGGCCCTCCAAATACCTCATCACCAAGCGACTGTGGGACCAGCTCACACCCTCGGCCGGTGTGGGGGGGGGGGTTGCAGGGGAACGGTGTATGAAATATTCCACGGGGAGGTGCAACCGCGGAAAAGGGCTGTTCCAGGGGAGGTTCGGAAGGAAAACGGCAAAAAATGGACCTATCCGGGAGGGGATGATGTATTAATCCCTGCTTTAACACGGGCATCCCACGGTGAGGGCAATCGTTTGGTGGGTGGGGGGTTGGGGGGGGTGGTGGTGGATGCTCAGTGCCCATTGAAGATATGGCTGCCCCCCCACCCCCAATGTTTCAGAGGTGAAGTCTCCATTCTGAGCTGCAGGGTCTGGGACAGTCCCAGGTTTGGACCCCTGTCCTGTGCTGAATTAGCTGACACCACCCAGGGAACCATCGGTGCTCAGTCGCTAGGCTACGTTGGGCCAAAACGATAGAGCAGGGGAGTGGGCCAAAACGATAGAGCAGGGGAGTGGGACTAATTGGACAGTTCTTTCAAAGAGACGGCGCGGGTACAATGGGCCGAGTGGCCACCTTCTGTGCTGTACGATTCGATGGCCTTTGTAGCTGCCTCGTTTAGAAGAAGTCGAGCTATGGGCAACATTGAAGATTGCATCGTCAGGGGTACGAGGTCAGACTGAAGAGATCGTCTCTGGAGCCATCAGCTCACAAAGACCTCCACAAAAACCCAATCTTCAGAGTTGAGGGAGCGATGGAAAGCCAAGTTGCGGCCTTCGCCTTCAGCCGAGCAATCTTCGTCAAACAGCCGATCTGGTAACCGAGGGAGCATCTATTGGGATATGGAAGCAGTCCCGGAGGAGCTGTGGAGCCATTGGCAGGACAGACGACGAGCGCCCACGGGAACCTGAGCAAAGCCATTGAATTCAGTAAAGGAAACTGCTGTGAGGGAACCATGAGGTGAAAGATTGAAAGACTTGCATTTCTATAGCGCCTTTCACAACTGCAGGATGTCCCAGAGCCCTTCACAGCCAATGAAGTACTTTTGAAGTGTGGTCACTGTTGTAATGTGGGAAATGCAGCAGCCAATTTGCGCACAGCAAGCTCCCACACACAGCAATGTGATAATGACCCAGATCATCTGTTTTAGTGAAGTTCGCTGAGGGATAAATATTGGCCCCAGGACACCGGGGAGAACTCCCCCTGCTCTTCTTCCAATAGTGGCCCCGGGATCTTTTACATCCACCTGAGAGAGCAGACAGGGCCTCGGTTTAACATCTCATCCGAAAGACTGCCCCCTGACAGTGCGGCGCTCCCTCAGTACTGCCCCTCCGACAGTGCGGCGCTCCCTCAGTACTGCCCCTCTGACAGTGCGGTGCTCCCTCAGTACTGCCCCTCTGACAGTGCGGCGCTCCCTCAGTACTGCCCCTCCGACAGTGCGGCGCTCCCTCAGTACTGCCCCTCCGACAGTGCGGGGCTCCCTCAGTACTGCCCCTCCAACAGTGCGGCGCTCCCTCACTACTGCCCCTCCGACAGTGTGGCGCTCCCTCAGTACTGCCCCTCCGACAGTGAGGCGCTCCCTCAGTACTGCCCCTCCGACAGTGAGGCGCTCCCTCAGTACTGCCCCTCCGACAGTGCGGCGCTCCCTCAATACTGCCCCTCCGACAGTGAGGCGCTCCCTCAGTACTGCCCCTCCGACAGTGCGGTGCTCCCTCAGTACTGCCCCTCCGACAGTGCGGCGCTCCTGCAGTACTGCCCCTCCGACAGTGAGGCGCTCCCTCAGTACTGCCCCTCCGACAGTGCGGCACTCCCTCAGTACTGCCCCTCCGACAGTGAGGCGCTCCCTCAGTACTGCCCCTCCGACAGTACTGCGCTCCTGCAGTACTGCAGTGGGAGTGTTGGCCTGGATTATGTGCTCAAGTCTCTGGAGTGGGGCTTGAACCCATGACCTCCTGTCTTTGAGGAGAGAGAGAGAGTGCTACCCACTGAGCCACAGTTCAGTTCGGAGTGTCGGGCGCTGCTGTATGTCGACATCGAGAGTATCGCCGAATCTCTCGCACCTCACTTTCAAGCTGAACACTTCCTCCAAGCCAGAGGTTCAAAGGAGGCCACGCAAGACCTCTAACACCCACTGCCCACATCGACTCAGTTCATGCCCCAGGGGCAGGGCCTCCCACCCCCCCCCTAGCCCCGCATCACCATTGTCCATCCAACCTTGCAGGGTCCTCTCCTAAATTGTGAGGGCAGGTTGCACAGATGAGGCTTGTATTCTCGAGTATAGAAGATTAAGGGGTGATCTAATCGAGGTGATTAAGATGATTAAAGAGTTTATTGGGTAGATGGAGGGAAACTAGCGTTTGAAAGGGAGAAATGTGAAACAGCTGCTAAGATTTTAGATGTAGGTTAAGGGGTGATATGATCGAAGTTTTCAGGATATTAAAGGGAACAGATAGGGTAGATAGAGAGAAACTATTTCTGCTGGTTGGGGATTCTAGCACTAGGGGGCGGAACGTTAACATTAAAGCCAGACCTTTCAGGAGTGAAATTAGGAAACACTTCTACGCACAAAGGGAGGAAGAAGTTTGGAACTCTCTCCCGCAAACGATAATTGATGCTGGGTCAATTGTTAATTTTAAATCAGAGATTGGTAGCTTTTTGTTTACCAAAGGTATTAAGGGAGATGGGCCAAATGCGAGTATACGGAGTTCGATCGCAGATCAGCTACGATCTAATCGAATGGTGGAACAGACTCGAGGGGCTGAATGGCCTCCACCTGTTCCTATGTTGCTATTATTTCCTCTGGTTGGAGAGTCCAGAACAAGTGGGCACCACCTTAAAATTAGAGCCAGGCCGTTCAGGGGTACATACGAACCATGACGGACAGGTAAAGACTCTCTGGTCTATCGAGCCTGTCCCACATAATCGCCTGCAGTTGTGGTCACCTTACTTAAGGAAGGATATACTGGCTTTGGAGGGGGTACAGAGACGATTCACTAGGCTGATTCCGGAGATGAGGGGGTTACCTTATGATGATAGATTGAGTAGACTGGGTCTTTACTCGTTGGAGTTCAGAAGGATGAGGGGTGATCTTATAGAAACATTTAAAATAATGAAAGGGATAGACAAGATAGAGGCAGAGAGGTTGTTTCCACTGGTAGGGGAGACTAGAACTAGGGGGCACAGTCTCAAAATACGGGGGAGCCAATTTAAAACTGAGTTGAGAAGGAATTTCTTCTCCCAGAGGGTTGTGAATCTGTGGAATTCTCTGCCCAAGGAAGCAGTTGAGACTAGCTCACTGAATGTATTCAAATCACAGATAGATAGATTTTTAACCAAGAAGGGAATTAAGGGTTACGGGGAGCGGGCAGGTAAGTGGAGCTGAGTCCACAGCCAGATCAGCCATGTTCTTGTTGAATGGCGGAGCAGGCTCGAGGGGCTAGATGGCCTACTCCTGTTCCTGATTCTTATGTTCTTATGATACCTTGTGTATCACAATATAGATACTCCCCACCCCACTCGAAACCACGTGATTTCCTGAGAGAACAAAAAAAACCCAGATAAAAACCCAGACCAATTTGTGCGGGTAAAAATCTGTGAAATTCCTCTCCGACCCACCTAGGCGATCGAAACTAGTCCAGGAGATCACTTTGGCCCTGCATTCCCTTCTGTACAAGGTGATCTCCGCCCCAGCCAGAAACAGGTCCGGCTCTCGCTCCAAGGAATTGAGCCAATCGGCTTCCACCGCTCGAGACGGCAGCTTGTTCTAGAGGCCCGCTATTCTCTGGGGAAAAGACCCACCTCCTGACCTCTGACCCAGATCTTGTCGTACGCAACTTAACATTGTGACCTCTGGTCCTCTCCAACCTATTTAGGGTAATATCTCGTCTTCCCCTCCCCCCTCCTCCTCCCCCACCTCCTCCCCCCACCACCCCACCTCCCTGGGCATCCCCAAAGAATATCTTGACATGCTACAGTCCTGGGGTTAGAAGCTATAAGCCAGGGAGAGAAAGACAAAAGTTTGAAATTCCCCTGATTGAAATGCTTTTCTATGCTGTTGACCGTTTCAAGCTGTTTCCAAGTTAGACAGAGTTGTCATGTAATTTACCATGATCTGTTTGAATGGGCCTGAGGGGCTGAATGACCTCCACCTATTCCCCCACCCCCATCCCACGCACATCACATCAGAGCTATCAAAAACTCGGCCCCATTTCACAAATTCCACAGACCCGACTCTATCTTAACGCAAAGACGCTGCAAGGCGATTTAGATAGATTGAGTGAGTGGGAAAACACATGGCAAATCCAGTATAACGTGGATAAATGTGAAGTTATCCACTTTGGTAGGAAAAACATAAGGGCAATTTATTATTTAAATGGTGATTGTAGTGTATGTAGCACCTTTAGTAATGACTCCACGAGGCAGGGTGTGATACTTAAACTGTGCAGAACTGCAGTCCTTTATTTGCAACTCCTGAGTGATGACAACAAGCTGTGAGTTCCCTTTTATACTGGGTTACCTGCTGTGTGCAGACAACCCCTAGGTCTCCAGCAGCAGCACCCTCTGGTGTACAGGTAAGGTCTGTACAGTATAAGGGTACATTCAGTGTGGCATAACAGTGTTACAGACATCACACAGTAAACAGGCATGCGTACACAACACCTCTCGTCTTTGTTTCAACTCAGTTATCCGGCAGGCTGCGTCGCTCAGCTCCCACCGGAAAACACTTGTTCCTGCTTTCCGGGTCTCTCATTTCCAGCAACATCAGCTCAGCCGCCCGATATTTGTTACAGCGCATAACGGGCGCTCGGTCAGTGTTACTCTGTCGCCCCATCACCCACGTACCCCCCCCTCCCGTCCCTGTCCTTGTCCCTTCCCATCTCTCATTCTCTCTCTCTCTCTGTCTCTCTCTTTATCCCTGTCTGTCTCTCTCTCATTCTCTCTCATTCTCCCTCTCTGTCCCTGTCCCTCCCCATCTCTCTCATTCTTTCTATCCCTTTCCATCTCTCTCATTCTCTCTCTCTCTCGCTCTCATTCTCTCTCTCTCATTTCGTCTCTGTCCCTTTCTCTTTCTTTGCCCTTCTCTCTCTCTCATTCCCTCTCTCTGTCCCTGTCTCTCTGTCCCTTCCCATCTCTCTCTCTCATCTCTCACTGTCTCTCTCTCTCTCTCTCATTCTATCTCTCTGTCCCTGTCTCTCTCTCTCTCTCTCTGTCTCTCTCTTCCCTTCTCTCCCTCCCCATTTCTCTCTCATTCTCCCTCTCTGTCCCTATCTCTCTCTCTCATTCTCTCTCTCTGTCCCTGCCTCTCTTCCTCTTCCCATCACTCACTCATTCTCTCTCTCTGCCCCTGTCTCTCTGTCTCTCTCTATCTCTTCCCTCTCATTCTCCCTGTCTCTTTCTTTCATGAATCCTACATGGCCACTGTTGGTACTATCACAAGGTGTGCCACCAGAGGGCACAGCAGTGGGAGACTTGTAGGTGACCTGTGCAGGTGTGCCTGGCCTAGTATAAAAGGCAGGCCACCAGGTATGATCCACACTCTGGAGTTAACTAATAAAGAACTAAGGTCACTACAGTTCAAGTACAACACATTGCCTCCTGGAGTCATTATCAGAGCATCTAAAGACACAACAATTGGCGACGAGATTACGAACTTTCACGCGGAAATGGCTACCCTTGGTACGTTACAGCAGTTCACCGATGATGATGATTGGGACGCCTTTGTGGAGAGACTAGAACATTTCTTCACAACAAACGACCCGGCAGGAGACGACCCGGCCGCACTGACTGATAAGCGCAGAGCTATCTTGCTAACCAGTTGTGGGCCCAACGTCTATGGCCTCGTCAGGGACTTGCTGGCACCAGCGAAGACAATGACCAAGTCATACAAGGAGCTTGTAACCCTGATCTAAGAGCAACTCAAGCCCAAGGAGAGCATCTTCACAGCCAGACACCGGTTCTACACCCACCAACGGCCCGAAGGCCAGGAAGTCGTGAAGTACACCGCAGACCTCAGGAGGCTGGCAGCACCGTGTGAGTTTGGCACCCACCTCAACGAAGCGCTGCGGGACATTTTTATCATTGGAATTGGCCATGAGGGCCTTCTTCATAAGCTACTGTCGGTGGACACCACAGTCACCCTGCAGAAGGCCATCTCTGTGAGCCAGGCATTCATGACCACGACCTGCGGTTCTAGGCAGATGTCTCACGCTCAGGACTCAAACCCGGCAGGTACTGTGCACAGAGTGGCGTCTTTTAGAGGCTGGACTTAGAGCGCGAACCCTCTCAGGAAAGAGAGAACAGGCCCCCAATTCCCTTAACTCAGAGTCCGCTGAGGCGGGCTAATCGAGTAACACCATGCTGGTGTTGCGAAGGGAATCACAGGGCTCACCAGTGCCGCTTTAAAGACTACGTATGCAAAGGCTGCAGCACAAAGGGCCACCTCCAGCGAATGTGTAAGAGAAATATGACTCACTGTGTCGATGAAGAGTCTGCAGATGCCATGAATCCAGCGTGGATTATGAATCGATAGGCAGAGAGGCAGCTCAGTCCCAGGGGGAGGTACATGCCATGTTTACCTGCACCAATGAGTGCTCCCCGCTGAAGATTGAAGTCGAGATAGAGTGAGCTCCATGGAAGTGGACACGAGGACGAGCCAGTCAGTGATTAATCAAGGAGCCTTTGAACGGCTATGGGACAATCCGGCTGAACGACCCGAGTTGGTCCCGGGTCAGGCAAAGCTGTGTACCTACACCAATGGAATCATCCCAGTCGTTGGTAGTGCGAATGTAAAGGTACTCCATGATTACCTCTGTGGATTGTTGCAGGTGATGGACCAATGCTGCTCGGCAGAAGGTGGATGGAGAAGATCCATTGGAAGTGGGAAACATAGAAACATAGAAAATAGGTGCAGGAGTAGGCCATTCGGCCCTTTGAGCCTGCAGCACCATTCAATAAGATCATGGCTGATCATTCCCTCAGTACCCCTTTCCTGCTTTCTCTCCATACCCCTTGATCCCTTTAGCCATAAGGGCCATATCTAACTCCCTCTTCAATATATCCAATGAACTGGCATCAACAACTCTCTGCGGCAGGGAAGTCCACAGGTTCACAACCATCTGAGTGAAGAAGTTTCTCCTCATCTCAGTCATAAATAGCTTACCCCTTATCCTTAGACAATGTCCCCTGGTTCTGGACTTCCCCAACATCGGGAACATTCTTCCTGCATCTAACCGGTCCAGTCCCGTCAGAATTTTATGTTTCTATGAGATCCCCTCTCATCCTTCTAAACCCCAGTCAATACAAGCCCAGTCGATCCAGTCTCTCCTCATATGTCAGTCCTGCCATCCCGGGAATCAGTCTGGTGAACCTTCGCAGC
Source organism: Pristiophorus japonicus (assembly GCF_044704955.1). Classification (NCBI taxonomy): domain Eukaryota; kingdom Metazoa; phylum Chordata; class Chondrichthyes; family Pristiophoridae; genus Pristiophorus; species Pristiophorus japonicus. The sequence goes on from NC_092006.1 coordinate 12,193,917, forward strand.
ACTCCCTCAATAGCAAGAATGTCCTTCCTCAGATTAGGAGACCAAAACTGAACACAATATTCCAGGTGAGGACTCACTAAGGCCGTGTACAACTGCAGTAAGACCTCCCTGCTCCTATATTCAAATCCCCTAGCTATGAAGGCCAACGTACCATTTGCCTTCTTCACCGCCTGCTGTACCTGCATGACAACTTTCAATGACTGATGTACCATGACACCCAGGTCTTGTTGCACCTCCCCTTTTCCTAATATTCAGATAATATTCTGCCTTCCTGTTTTTGCCACCAAAGTGGATAACCTCACATTTATCCACATTATACTGCATCTGCCACTCGTTTGCCCACTCACCTAACCCGTCCAAGTCACCCTGCAGCCTCTTAGTGTCCTCCTCACAGCTCACACCCCCCAGCTTAGTGTCATCTGCAAACTTGGAGATATTACACTCAATTCCCTCATCCAAATCATTGATGTATATTGTAAATAGCTGGGGTCCCAGCACTGAGCCCTGCGGCACCCTACTAGTCATTGCCTGCCATTCTGAAAAGGACCCATTTATCCCGACTCTCTGCTTCCTGCCAATCAATTCCCTATCCAATTCAGTACATTACCCCCAATACCATGTGCTTTAATTTTGCACACCAATCTCGTGTGGGATCTCGTCAAAAGCCTTTTGAAAGTCCAAATACACCATATACATCGGTTCTCCCTTGTCCACTCTACTAGTTACATCCTCAAAAAATTCTAGAAGATTTGTCAAGCAGGATTTCCCTTTCATAAATCCATGCTGACTTGGACCGATCCCGTCACTGTTTTCCAAATGTGCTGCTATTTAATCTTTAATAATTGATTCTAACATTTTCCCCACTACTGATGTCAGGCTAACCGGTCTATAATTCCCCGCCTTCTCGCTCCCTCGCTTCTTAAAAAGTGGTGTTACATTAGCTACTCTCCAGTCCATAGGAACCGATCCAGAGTCGATAGACTGTTGGAAAATGATCACCAATGCATCTGCTATTTCTAGGGCCACTTCCTTAAGTACTCTGGGATGCAGACTATCAGGCTCCGGGGATTTATTGGCCTTCAATCCTATCAATTTCCCGAACACAATTTCCCGCCTAATAAGGATTTCCTTCAGTTCCTCCTTCTCACTAGACCATCGGTCCCTTAGTATTTCCGGAAGGTTATTTGTGTCTTCCTTCATGAAGACAGAACCAAAGTATTTGTTTAACTGGTCCACCATTTCTTTGTTCCCCATTATAAATTCACCTGAATCTGACTGCAAGGGATCTTTTGTCTTCACTAATCTTTTTCTCTTCACATATCTATAGAAGCTTTTGCAGTCAGTTTTTATGTTCCCAGCAAGCTTCCTCCTAATTAAACCCTTTGTCCTCCTCTGTTGTATTATAAAATTTTCCCAGTCCTCAGGTTTGCTGCTTTTTCTGGCCAATTTAAATGCCTCTTCCTTGGATTTAACACTATCCTTAATTTCCCTTGTTAGCCACGGTTGAGCCACCTTCCCCATTTTATTTTTATTCCAGACAGGGATGTACAATTGTTGAAGTTCATCCATGTGATCTTTAAATGTTTGCATTGCCTATCGACCGTCAACCCTTTAAGTATCACTATCCAGTCTATTCTAGCCAATTCACGTCTCATATCATCGAAGTTACCTTTCCTTAAGTTCAGGTCCTTAGTCTCTGAATTAACCGTGTCACTCTCCATCTTAATAAAGAATTCTACCATATTATGGTCACTCTTCCCCAAGGGGCCTCGCACAACAAGATTGCTAATTAGTCCTTTCTCATTATACATCACCCAGTCTAGGATGGCCAGCCCTCTAGTTGGTTCCTCGACATATTGGTCTAGAAAACCATCCCTAATACACTCCAGGAAATCCTCCTCCACCGTATTGTTACCAGTTTGGTTAGCCCAGTCAATATGTAGATTAAAGTCGCCCATGATAACTGCTGTACCTTTATTGCACGCATCCCTAATTTCTTGTTTGATGCTGTCCCCAACCTTACTATTACTGTTTGGTGGTCTGTACACAATTCACACTAGCGTTTTCTGCCCTTTGGTATTCCGTAGCTCCACCCATACCGATTCCACATCATCGAAGCTAATGTCCTTCCTTACTATTGCAAGGAAGGACATTTCTTTAACCAGAAACGCCAACCCACCTCCTTTTCCTTTCTGTCTATCTTTCCTAAATGTTGAATACCCCTGGATGTTGAGTTCCCAGCCTTGGTCACCCTGGAGCCATGTCTCCGTGATGCCAATTACATCATATCCGTTAACTGCTGTCTGCGCAGTTAATTCGTCCACCATATTACGAATACTCCTTGCATTGAGGCACAGAGCCTTCAGGCTTGTCTTTTTAACACCCTTTGCCCCTTTAGAATTTTGCTGTAATGTGGCCCTTTTTTACTTTTGCCTTGGGTTTCTCTGCTCTCCACTTTTACTTTTCTTCTTTCTATCTTTTGTTTCTGCCCTCATTTTACTTTCCTTTGTCTCCCTGCATAGGTTCCCATCCCCCTGCCATATTAGTTTACTGCTCTCCAACAGCACTAGCAAACACTTCCCCGAGGACATTGGTTCCAGTCCTGCCTAGGTGCAGACCGTCCAGTTTGTACTGGTCCCACCTCCCCCAGAACCAGTTCCAATGTCCCAGGAATTTAAATCCCTCCCTTCTGCACCACTCCTCAAGCCACATATTCATCCGAGCTATCCTGCGATTCCTACTCTGACTAGCACATGCCACAGGTAGCAATCCTGAGATTACTACTTTTGAGGTCCTACTTTTTAATTTTGCTCTTAGCTCCTTAAATTCGTCTTGTAGGACCTCATCCCGTGTTTTACCTATATTGTTGGTAACTATATGCGCTGCGACAACTGGCTGTTATCCCTCCCCCTTCAAAATGTCCTGCAGCCGCTCCGAGACATCCTTGACCCTTGCACCAGGGAGGCCACATACCATCCTGCAGTCTCAGTTGCGGCTGCAGAAACGCCTATCTATTCCCCTTACAATCGAATCCCCTATCACTATAGCTCTCCCACTCTTTTTCCTGCCCTCCTGTGCAGCAGAGCCACCCACGGTGCCATGAACTTGGCTGCTGCTGCTCTCCCCTGATGAGTCATCCCCCTCAACAGTACCCAAAGCGGTGCATCTGTTTTGTAGGGGGATGACCACAGGGGACCCCTGCACTAGCTTCCTTCCACTGCTCTTCCTGGTTTCATCCCTCCAGCGATCGACGTCCCCCACGCACAGAGGCAAAGCAAGCCCTCACCTGAGGGTGTACTCGGCACCAGAGAGCAGATCAGCGCAGCACCCGAGGCACAGACCACTCAACAGGACTGTGTGGAGATGATCCAGCTGAGACGACCCGAACACACCTTTCGGGCTCCAGTGGCGGGACTCTAGAGGAAGAAAATTGGATCCAGAAGCGACTTCCCAACGGCGGAGGCAGAACCCGGGGAGAAGAGGATCACTGCAGTCGACATCGTGGATGAAGGAAAGATGGCGCCCGAACCACGAGGTGAGGTGCTGAAGACGAAGATGGCTGCGGCCAGACCGTGAGGTGCAGCGCTGATGGAGCAACACGTGGCACCGAACGGAGAAGCGGATTGGGGTAAAGCAAGCAAGGCTCTCTTAAAGGAGGCCGGCAACCCACCACAATTAAAGGGACAGTTCCACACACTCAAGCAATGTAACAAGAACTGTAAGTCAGAGACAAAATGTGTAACTGGATCATGTAAAATGTGTAGCGGATAATCTGAACTGTGCACATGCAACCAGTGAGGAAAAGTCACGCGATCGGACCCACAGAGTGTCCATCATAAGTAATGAAAAGTTGTGCGAGGCAGGATTTCTACCGCACGCAGCCGATGCAGTGGGCAGACACCCATCGGGTGCACACAGGTCCAGCTAGTTACCCAATGCTGTAGCCTGCGTCCCGGGGACCAGAGTCATGCACCCTGAAGTGTGACCTCAAGCATCCGACACACACGGGCTGCAGGGCAAGCGACCTCAGCAGGGCAATGGCACCGGTATCGATACCCTGCCCCGGGTCGGCTCCACCTCTCAGGCACCCGATGGCACCGACTGCCACAAGCCCGAAGGAGCAGACTGCACCAAGGCCATGCCCTTAGATGGAGGGTCACCCGCCACCGTTCCCCCGAAGGAAACAGGTACCGGCCAGAATCCCAAACCAAGTGACGCTCAGGCCAGCGAGTCAGCAGTTCCCTGTGCACTGCTAGACGACAGCTCCTCAGTGAGCAGCAGCGAGACCCAGGGCACAAAGAAAAGACAGGGAGGTCACATAGAAACATTGAAAATAGGTGCAGGAGCAGGCCATTCGGCCCTTCGAGCCTGCAACACCATTCAATAAGATCATGGCTGATCATTCACCTCAGTACCCCATTCCTGCTTTCTCTCCATACCCCTTGATCCCTTTAGCCGTAAGGGCCATATCTAACTCCCTCTTGAATATATCCAATGAACTGGCCTCAACAACTCTCTGCGGTAGGGAATTCCACAGGTTCACAATTCTCTGAGTGAAGAAGTTTCTCCTCATCTCGGTCCTAAATGGCTTACCCCTTATCCTTAGACTGTGTCCCCTGGTTCTGGACTTCCCCAACATCGCGAACATTCTTCCTGCATCTAACCTCTCCAGTCCCGTCAGAATTTTATATGTTTCTATGAGATCCCCTCTCATCCTTCTAAACTTCAGTGAATACAGGCCCAGTCGATCCAGTCTCTCCTCATATGTCAGTCCTGCCATCCCGGGAATCAGTCTGGTGAACCTTCGCTGCACTCCCTCAATAGCAAGAATGTCTTTCCTCAGACTAGGAGACCAAAACTGAACACAATATTCCAGGTGAGGACTCACCAAGCCCCTTGCAGTAATAACTCCCTGCTCCTATACTCAAATCCCCTCGCTATGAAGGCCAACTTGCCATTTGCCTTCTTCACCGCCTGCTGTACCTGCATGCCAACTTTCAATAACTGATGTACCATGACATCCAGGTCTCGTTGCACCTCCCCTTTTCCTCATCTGCCGCCATTCAGATAATATTCTGCCTTTGTGTTTTTGCCCCCAAAGTGGATAACCTCACATTTATCCACATTATACTGCATCTGCCATGCATTTGCCCGCTCACCTAACCTGTCCAAGTCACCCTGCAGCCTCTTAGCGTCCTCCTCAGACATCTGTGAACTGGCCCAACGCTAGGAACCACGGCAACAGCCCCAAGAGCAGGCTACGCGAGCTAACCGGGCTCCCACTGCCAGCACCGGGCACTGAGCCGCCACTGAGGGGACACAACCCAGCGGCTCTGGAACTAGTTTGTCCTCACGCACCGGTCACTACATCGATAAGGCATCTAACGTACTTGTCGCACCATAGGACTACACCAAAAGAAAACAAATTAAATGCAAAACCCACTTACCTGAACTTGAATGTACATGAATGTTAGGAGCCCCTACCATAATCGATGTGGGAGGGGAGAATGGAGTGGACAGGGACACACACAAACAGCAACCGCCAGCACTCCACTGCAGCAACCACTCACCCAAGATTGAAGTGACCGGCCAAGGGTCAACCAGACAGAGCCCACATAGAGCTAAGCCCAGAGCACAGTCAATGTAGAGGCGATTTGCGCTGAGGTCTCAGGGGGGAGTGATGCCATGTATCCTACATGGCCACTGTTGGTACTATCACAAGGTGTGCCACCAGAGGGCACTGCAGTGGGAGACTCGTAGGTTACCTGTACAGGTGCACCTGGCCTAGTATAAAAGGCAGGCCACCAGGTGTGATCGTCACTCTAAGGTCACTACAGTTCAAGTACAACACACTACTTCGTGGAGTCATTATCAGAGCATCTAAGGACACTGCACTTTCCATTTCTCTCATTCTCTCTCTCCGTCCCTGTTTCTCTCGCTCTCTCTCTTTCATTCGCTCTCTCTGCCCCTGTTTCTTTTGCTCTAACAATGACTCCATGAGGCGATGTGTTGTACTTGAACTGCAGTGACCGTAGTCCTTTATTCGTTAACCCCAGAGTGAGGATCACACCTGGTGGCCTGCCTTTTATACTAGGCCAGGCGCACCTGTACAGGTAACCTACGAGTCTCCCACTGCAGTGCCCTCTGGTGGCACACCTTAAGATAGTGCCAATAGTGGCCATGTAGGATACATGACAAGGACGACGAGGGGCTGGACGCTGACCTAGGGCCAGACAATCAGGCTGGCTATGCAACCAGGCCCACACCCCCCTCCAGACCGCAGAAAAGGGCCTGTGGTGGCTACATAGCTGCAAGACTCTTATGTGAGGAGCTGATATCTGAACGATTTGCCTGAAAGAACATTGCTGTGAGTGACAACACTGACACACTGCTGTGTGAGCAGCTCAGACATCAATGGTGCCCATCATCTTGGTGCCAGTTAAAGTTAAAGTTTACGTTGATTGAAGTTAAGTTTTATTTAACCCTTTCATGTTAAGGAATCACCGGTGTATAACGGTCCAGCTATCTGAGACAATGCACAACAAGGTTATGTTCAATAAAAAAAATGTTATACCAACATTGGTCTGAAATCATAAGTATCAGGGGCAAAAACGCCCCACCCCCGCCCACACCCCACTTTTTTGACCATTGACATAAATCAGATGTTCAACATGTCCAGCAACACAGAATACAAAGGCAAAACAGGAGCGTGGCCCCCCTCCCCCCATACATTGCACCAAATTGCATCCACCCAGCTGGAGATATAACACAGCCATCACCTGCGGACATGCACCTCACTTTCCTTCCCCCTCCCCTTCTTCTCCCCACCTCTACCCCTTACCCTCCTCGCTCCATGGCGCCTGGCCGAGGAGCTCCTCAGGCGGTGCCTCATTGGGAGGGATGAAGACAGAGGCGGTGGTTGCACGGGTACGGGACCGGGGGGTGCCGAGGGCAACATTCTCTGATCCAGAAGCAGGATCTTGGTCCTGTCTCTCATCTGTCGTTCGCAGTGGTGGTGTGGAACCTAGGGGTGGAGTGCCGCGCTCGGGGACCACTGGGAGACCTGTGGCAGCAGTGTTCCTGGCTATCGCATCCAGGGCCTCCGCCATCCACGGAACCTACTCAGTCATGGCGGCCAGCTGTCAGGTTATACCCCCAATGCTTCGATGAGCTGGTCACTAATGTCCACAGTCCTCCTGGACAACTGTACCATCTCTCCGCTCTCATGTCGCGCTCGTGGACTAGAACTGCCGCGTCCACGATACCTCCGTGGGGTCGGCTCCGTCCTGGGGACAAATGGGGTGCCCTGTGGCGAGATGCTTGGGGCTGGTACCTCCAGAGTGGATGCGGGAATGACCTGAGGACCAGTAAATGGCCTTGGGGTGGAATGGCTTCTGGAGCATGGCGATGCAGGCTCCTCGAAGTCCGTGCTCTCATCCGTCGAGAACACACCCGGCGGATTGACGGGCGAGAATCGGAGCTCCTCAGCACCACATGTCGGATCGTCCGGAAAGTCGGGACCCGCGCCCCCACCTTCTGGCCTCTGTGGTCTTGCCTGGGGCCGCGCTGCTGGCTGAGCTGCAAAACACAAATGAGGTTGTTAGAGGAGCAGGGGAGCTAGGATGACAAGGTGAGTCCAGCGCTACACACAGCATATGCTCGACAAAAGCACCACCGCTCTCAAGATCATCGCAGACATCACATTTCATCACCATCAACACATTTGCATTGCAATGATTTTCTTTATCAGTAAGTAACATTTAGCATTGTTGTTGGCAATTTAAGTTTATTTAAGGGTTAAGTCATGGCAGGAGAGCTCGGACATGTGTTATGCTCCTCCTGTGCTATGTGGGAAGTCAGCGACGCTTCTGGTATCCCTGACGACTACGTGTGTGGGAAGTGTATCTGCCTGCAGCTCCTGACGGACCGCATTGCGGAACTGGAGCTGCGGGTGGATTCACTCTGGAGCATCCACAATGCTGAGAATGACGTGAATAGCATGTTTAGTGAGTTGGTCTTACCGCAGGTAAAGGGTACACAGCCAGATAGTAAATGGGTGACCAACAGGAAGAGCAGTGCAAGGAAGGTAGTGCAGGGGTCCCCTGCGGTCATCCCCCTGCAAAACAGATACACTGCTTTGGGTACTGTTGAGGGGGATGACTCATCAGTGGAGAGCAGCAGCAGCCAAGTTCATGACACCGTGGGTGGCTCTGCTGCACAGGAGGGCAGGAAAAAGAGTAGGAGAGCTATAGTGATAGGGGATTCGATTGCAAGGGGAATAGATAGGCGTTTCTGCGGCCGCAACTGATCTCCAGGATGGTATATTGCCTCCCTGGTGCAAGGGTCAAGGATGTCTCGGAGCGGGTGCCGGACATTCTGAAAAGGGAGGGTGAACAGCCAGTTGTCGTGGTGCATATAGGTACCAACGATATAGGTAAAAAACGGGATGAGGTCCTACAAGACGAATTTAGGGAGCTAGGAGCTAAATTAAAAAGTAGGACCTCAAAAGTAGTAATCTCAGGATTTCTACCAGTGCCACGTGCTAGTCAGAGTAGGAATCGCAGGATAGCTCAGATGAATACGTGGCTTGAGGAGTGCTGCAGAAGGGAGGGATTCAAATTCCTGGGACACTGGAACCGATTCTGGGGGGAGGTGGGACCAGTACAAACCGGACGGTCTGCACCTGGGCAGGACCAGAACCAATGTCCTAGGGGGAGTGTTTACTAGTGCTGTTGGGTAGGAGTTAAATTAATATGGCAGGGGGATGGGAACCTATGCAGGGAGACAGAGGGAAGTAGAATAGTGGTAGATGCAAAAGATAGAAAGAAGAAAAGTAAAAGTGGAGGGCAGAGAAACCTAAGGCAAAAAGCAAAAAGGGCCACATTACAGCAAAATTCTAAAGGGGCAAAGTGTGTTAGAACGACAAGCCTGAAGGCTCTGTGCCTCAATGCGAGGAGTATTCACACTAAGGTGGATGAATTAACTGCACAGATAGCAGTTAACGGGTATGATGTAATTGGCATCACGGAGACATGACTCCAGGCTGACCAAGGCTGGGAACTCAACATCCAGGGGTATTCAACATTTAGGAAGGATAGACAGAAAGGAAAAGGAGGCGGGGTGGCATTGCTGGTTAAAGAGGAAATTAATGCAATAGTAAGAAAGGACATTAGCTAAGATGATGTGGAATCGGTATGGGTGGAGCTACGGAATACCAAAGGGCAGAAAACGCTAGTGGGAGTTGTGTACAGACCACCAAACAGTAGCAGTGAGGTTGGGGACGGCATCAAAGAAGAAATTAGGGATGCATGCAGTAAGGGTACAGCCGTTATCATGGGCGACTTTAATCTACATATTGATTGGGCTAACCAAACTAGTAGCAATGTGGTGGAGGAGGATTTCCTGGAGCGTATTAGGGGTGGTTTTCTCGACCAATATGTCGAGGAACCAACTAGGGAGCTGGCCATCCTAGACTGGGTGATGTATAATGAGAAAGGACTTATTAGCAATCTTGTTGTGCGAAGCCCCTTGGGGGAAGAGTGACCATAATATGGTAGAATTCTTTATTAAGATGGAGAGTGACAAAGTTAATTCAGAAACTAGGGTCCTGAACTTAAGGAAAGGTAACTTCGATGGTATGAGACGTGAATTGGCTAGAATAGACTGGCGAATGATACTTAAAGGGTTGACGGTGGATAGGCAATGGCAAACATTTAAAGATCACATGGATGAATTTCAGCAATTGTACATCCCTGTCTGGAGTAAAAATAAAACGGGGAAGGTGGCTCAACCGTGGCTAACAAGGGAAGTTAAGGATAATGTTAAATCCAAGGAAGAGGCATATAAAAAGCAGCAAACCGGAGGACTGGGAGAAATTTAGAATTCAGCAGAGGAGGACAAAGGGTTTAATTAGGAGGGGGGAAATAGAGTATGAGAAGAAACTTGCCAGGAAAATAAAAACTAACTGCAAAAGCTTCTATAGATATGTGAAGAGAAAAAGATTAGTGAAGACAAACGTAGGTCCCTTGCAGTCGGATTCAGGTGAATTTATAATGGGGAACAAAGAAATAGCAGACCAATTGAACAAATACTTTGGTTCTGTCTTCACGAAGGAAGACACAAATAACCTTCCGGAAGTACTATGGGACCGAGGGTCGAGTGAGAAGTAGGAACTGAAGGATATCCTTATTAGGCAGGAAATTGTGTTCGGGAAATTGATGGGATTGAAGGCCGATAAATCCCCAGGGCCTGATAGTCTGCATCACAGAGTACTTAAGGAAGAGGCCCTCGAAATAGTGGATGCATTGGTGATCATTTTCCAACAGTTATCGACTCTGGATCAGTTCCTATGGACTGGAGGGTAGCTAATGTAACACCACTTTTTAAAAAGGGAGGGAGAGAGAAAGCGGGTAATTATAGACCGGTTAGCCTGACATCAGTAGTGGGGAAAATGTTGGAATCAATTATTAAGGATGAAATAGCAGCGCATTTGGAAAGCAGTGACAGGATCGGTCCAAGTCAGCATGGATTTATGAGGAGGAAATCATGCTTGACAAATCTTCTGGAATTTTTTGAAGATTGTAGAGTGGACAAGGGAGAACCAGTGGATGTGGTGTATTTGGACTTTCAAAAGGCTTTTGACAAGGTCCCACACAAGAGATTGGTGTGCAAAATCAAAGCACATGGTATTGGGGGTAATGTACTGACGTGGATAGAGAACTGGTTGGCAGACAGGAAGCAGAGAGTCGGGATAAACGGGTCCTTTTCAGAATGGCAGGCAGTGACTAGTGGAGTGCCGCAGGGCTCAGTGCTGGGACCCCATCTCTTTACGATATACATCAATGATTTGGATGAAGGAATTGAGTGTAATAGCTCCAAGTTTGCAGATGACACAAAACTGCATGGTGGTGTGAGCTGTGAGGGGGACGCTAAGAGGCTGCAGGGTGACTTGGACAGGTTAGGTGAGTGGGCAAATGCATGGCAGATGCAGTATAATGTGGATATCCACTTTGTGGGCAAAAACACAAAGACAGAATATTACCTGAATGGCGGCAGATTAGGAAAAGGGGAAGAGCAACGAGACCTGGGTGTCATGGTACATCAGTCATTGAAAGTTGGCATGCAGGTACAGCAGGCGGTGAAGAAGGCAAATGGTATGTTGGCCTTCATAGCGAGGGGATTTGAGTATAGGTGCAGGGAGGTCTTACTGCAGTTGTACAGGGCCTTGGTGAGGCCTCACCTGGAATATTATGTTCAGTTTTGGTCTCCTAATCTAAGGAAGGACATTCTTGCTATTGAGGGAGTGCAGCGAAGGTTCACCAGACAGATTCCCGAGATGGCAGGACTGACATATGAAGAGAGACTGGATCAACTGTGCCTTTATACATTGGAGTTTAGAAGGATGAGAGGGGATCTCATAGAAACATATAAGATTCTGACGGGACTGGACAGGTTAGATGTGGGTAGAATGTTCCCGATGTTGGGGAAGTCCAGAAGCAGGGAACACAGTCTTAGGATAAGGTGTAGGCCATTTAGGACTGAGATGAGGAGAAACTTCTTCACTCAGAGAGTTGTTAACCTGTGGAATTCCCTGAGAGTTGTTGATGCCAGTTCATTGGATATATTCAAGAGGGAGTTAGATATGGCCCTTACGGCTAAAGGGATCAAGGGGTATGGAGAGAAAGCAGGAAAGGGATACTGAGGGAATGATCAACCATGATCTTATTGAATGGTGGTGCAGGCTTGAAGGGCCGAATGGCCTACTCCTGCACCTATTTTCTATGTTTCATTAGGCCAGCATTATTTATAGGACAATTTTAGAAATCATCTATCATAAATGATTGTTCGGATATGAGTGGGTGTGGCCTCTATTGAATTTACATCACGCAATGGTGTAAGCTTTACTCATGTGGCATTAGTTCAGGCACTGCAGATACGTCCGTGGCTGTCCGGGGTGTGCTTCCCCACGAGTGCGAGCACCCGCTCCTCCATCTCAGCGATGTCGCTGGGAACTGGTGGCCCCCCACCCGTTCGTCTCTGCACGGACCTCATCGTCGATAGCGTCTTCTGTAAAAGGTGACAGGACGACATGGCATGAGATCATTGCTTGATATCATTGCTAGGTACTGTCACAGGGACTGATACAACACATAACCGACAGAGGTAATCATGTTATTATGATAATTATCATTCTTTACCTAAAGACGTATACCGTGATCGCAGGTTTTGAGTAAAACATTCCCGGTAAAAGTGAAAGACCTCACATCTGCTGATAGGCACTCATGACTCTTACAAATCAAATTATATAAATACATAAGTACATGTAAATAAACGTAATACTTACTCTTGCAGATCCCACAAGGTCGTTCCATTGCTTGCGGCACTGTTGCTCTCACGCACCTCGCTGGTCACCGACGAGACCACCTCTGCTATCTCGGCCCATATCTTCTGGTAGGCCTTTGGGGTGGGCTTCCCACACCCTCCCTGTGTCAAATCACCCCAGTGTAACTCGACCTCCTGCAGGAGGGAGGCATTTGCCTCATCTGAGAACCAACTCACTCTTTTTGCGCCCTCCAATTTTTCCTCTCCCACCTCCCTGCTCTCTCCAGTGTCAGTCTCCACAGCGTGCTTTAATGCCTCCTCCTCTCTCTCAATTATAGGCCAAATTCAGGCAAATATCTGGCTGGTAACAGCTAATTTTTCTTTCTTTATTTGCTCTAAAGCTCTCAACTCTCCCTCCTTCCTCCCAAAGCAGCCACACCACACCCACACACACACCTTCACTCCCTCTCAGCTCCCTCTCTCTCTGTCTCCTTTTCTGCGCATGTCATGATAACCCTTGACCTCTTGAATCGGGGGAATCGAGCGTTGCCATGCCGTTGCTAAGTACAGTGACACTTTGCGGCAGAAGATTAACGAAATTTAACGCTACCGCCCATTTCATAGCGCTCGCGGTAACGCCCAATTTCAAAAATGGAGACTAGGTGCTTTGAGAATGGGCAAGAAGTCGGCGATCTGATAACCCATTTTTACCGCCCACGCCGGAAATATTGCCCAAGCACAAAAGTGTAAAATCTAGCCCTATGTCCCTTAGTTTTAGTTTCCCCTATCAGTGGAAATATCCTCTCTGCATCCACCTTGTCGAGCCCGCTCATTATCTTATAAGTTTCGATAAGATCACCTCTCATTCCTCTGAACTCCAATGAGTATAGGACCAACCTACTCAACCTATCTTCATAAGTTAACCCCCTCATCCCCGGAATCAACCGAGTGAACCTTCTCTGAGCAGCCTCCAATGCAAGTATATCCTTCCTGAAATACAGAGACCAAAACTGTACACAGTACTCCAGGTGTGGCCTCACCAATACCCTGTACAGTTGTATCAGGACTTCTCTGCTTTTATACTCTATCCCCCTTGCAATAAAGGCCAACATTCCATTGGCTTTCCTGATCACTTGCTGCACCTGCATACTAACTTTTTGTGTTTCATGCACAAGGACTCCCAACTTTGCAATTTTTCTCCATCTAAATTATAGTCTGCTTTTCTATTTTTTTTGCCAAAGTGGATAACCTCACCTTTTCCCACATTATACTCCATCTGCCAATTTTTTGTCCACGCACTTAGATTTTTTGTAACCTCCTTACAATTTGCTTTCCCACCCATCTTTGTATCATCAGCAAATTTGGCTACATTACACTCGATCCCTTCATCCAAGTCATTAATATAGATTGTAAATAGTTGGGGTCCCAGCACTGATCCCTGCGGCACCCCATTAGTTACTGTTTGCCAACCAGAAATGACCCATTTATCCTGACTTTCTGTTTTCTGTTAGTTAGCCAATCCTCTATCCATGCTAATATATTATCCCCAAACCTGCGAACTTTTATCTTGTGCAGTAACCTTTTATGTGGCACCTTATCGAATGCCTTCTGGAAATCCAAATACACCACATCCACTGGTTCTCCCTTATCCACCCTGCTCATTACATCCTCAAAGAACTCCAGCAAATTTGTCAAACATGATTTCCCTTTCATAAAACCATGCTGACTCTGCCTGATTGAATCATGCTCTACTAAATGTCCTGCTACTGCTTCCTTAATAATGGACTCTAGCATTTTCCCAACCACAGATGTTAGGCTAACTGGTCTATAGTTTCCTGCTTTTTGACTGCCTCCTTTTTTAAATAGGGGCGTTACATTTACGGTTTTCCAATCTGCTGGGACCTCCCCAGAATCCAGGGAATTTTACAACCAATGCATCCACTATCTCTGCAGCCACTTCTTTTAAGAACCTAGGATGTAAGCCATCAGGTCCAGGGAACTTGTCCACCTTTAGTCCCATTATTTTACTGAGTACTTCTTCTTTAGTGATAGTGATTGTATTAAGATCCTCCCTCCCGAAAGCCCCTTCTTTATCCACTATTGGGATGTTTTAGTGTTTTCTACTGTGAAGACCGATACTAAATATTTGTTCAAAGTCTCTGACATTTTCCTGTTCCCCATTATTAATTCCCTAGTCTCATCCAGTTAAAAACAAGGGCATACAATGTGGCCAAAACTAGTGGGAGGACAGAAGATTGGGAAGCATTTGCTTAGGGAGTCTCGTATCTGGCATGCGAACTATGTAGCCTGCCTAACGATGCTGATCGAAGGTGGTCAGTGCTTCAATACCTGGGATGTTAGCCTGGGTGAGGACACTGATGTTGGTGTGCCTGTCCTCCTAGGGGATTTGCAGGATCTTGTGGAGACAACGTTGGTGGTATTTCTCCAGCGACTTGAGGTGCCTTCTATACATCGTCATGCCTCAGATCCATGCAGGAGGGCGGGTATTACTACAGCCCTGTAGACCATGAGCTTGGTGGTAGGTTTGAGGGCCTGGTCTTCAAACACTCTTTTCCTCAGACGGCCGAAGGCTGCACTGGCGCACTGGAGGCGATGCTGAATCTCTGCATCAATGTCTGCCTTTGCTGATAAGAGGCTCCCGAGATAATGGGAAATGGTCTACGTTGTTGAGGGCCGTGCCGCGAATCTTGATGACTGGGGGGCAGTGCTGTGTGGTGGGGACAGGCTGGTGGAGGACCTTTGTCTTACAGATGTTAAGCGTAAGGCCCATGCTTTCATGTGCTTCAGTGAATACATTGACTATATCCTGGAGTTCAGCCTCTGTATGTGCGCAGACGCAGGCGTCGTCCGCATACTGCAGCTCAACGACAGAGGTTGGGGTGATCTTAGACCTGGCCTGGAGGCGGTGTAGGTTAAACAGCTTCCCATTGGTTCTGTAGTTTAGTTCCACTCCAGCGGGGAGCTTGTTGAATGTGAGGTGGAGCATGGCAGCAAGGAAGATTGAGATGAGGGTTGGAGCGATGACGCAGCCCTGTTTGACCCCGGTCCAGACGTGAATTGGGTCTGTAATGGATCCGTTGGTAAGGATCACGGCCTGCATGTCATCGTGGAGCAGGCGGAGGATGTTGGCAAACTTTTGGGGCATCCAAAACGGAGGAGGACGCTCAATTGACCCTCACGGTTGACAGTGTCAAATGCTTTTGTGAGATCGAAGGCCATATATAAGGGCTGGCGCTGCTCCCTGCATTTTTCCTGCAGCTGTCGCGCTGCAAAGATCATGTCCGTTGTGCCCCGTAGGGAACTAAATCCGCACTGTGACTCCGGGAGGTGCTCCTCGGCCACAGGGAGAAGACGATTGAGGAGAACTCTAGCGACAGCCTTCCCAATGGCTGATAGCAGGGAGATTCCTCTGTAGTTACCGCAGTCGGACTTGTCCCCTTTTTAAAAAATGGTCACAGTCACTGCATGCTCTGAGATCTCCCGGCATGCTCTCCTCCCTCCAGATGAGAGAGATGAGGTCATGTATCCGGCCAACAACGCCACTCCGCCATATTTTAGCGCCTCAGCAGGGATTCCATCCGCTCTCGTAGACTTGTTATTCTTGAGCTGTTTTATGGCTTTGCCTACCTCGTGCAATGTTGGAGTTTCACTGAGTTGGTGGCGGGTCGCTGCGGGATGGAGTCGAGAGCACTCAGTCAAAGGCAGAGTCTTGATTGAGGAGATCTTCAAAGTGCTCCTTCCATCGGGCCCTGACTGCCTCGGTATCCTTGATGAGTGTTACTCCGTTCTTGGCCAGGAGTGGGGTGGGGCCTTGGGAGTTTGGACCATAGGTGGCCTTGACTGCAATGAAGAATCCTCACACATCATGGCTATCGGCCAGTTGTTGTATCTCCTGTGCTTTCTCCATCCACCACCTGTTTGTTAAGTCCCAGGCTTTTTGTTGGACCTGAACCCTGAGCCATCTGTAATGTTGTTTTGCAGCTCTCGAGTTGGGTTGTTGCTTGAGGCTCAGAAATGCTCTGCGCCTGTGATCTATTCGTTCTTCGGTCTCCTGATCATTATCATCAAACCAGACCTGGTGTTTCCTGGTTGAGTGACCAAGTGTCTCTTCACAGGCACTGGTTATAGAGGCCTGGAGGGCAGACCAAGCACTGTGGGGCATTCAGCATCTCAGGGTCATAAAAGGCACGCCAGATTAGCTGTGAGGCACTGGCTGGATAGGGCTCTCTTAGCTGGGTCTCTCAGTGCCCCGGCATTAACTTTTTTGCGGCACTGCTTCTGCTGCCCCCTCTGCTTTGGGGCTATTTTAATATCGATGATGGATCGGATTAGGCGGTGGTCCATCCAGCGGTCGTCAGCACCTGTTATGGCGCGGGTGCTGCACACATCCTTGCAATCCCTGGCTCGGACCATGACATAGTCGAGCAGGTGCCAGTGTTTGGAGCGAGGGTGTTGCCACGATGCCTTGTATTTGTCCCTCTGGCGGAACAAGGTGTTGGTGATGAGGAGTTCATGTTCTAGACATTTTGTCAGGAGTAGGGTACCGCTGGAGTTGGCTTTCCCTACCCCCTCTCTGCCAATCACGCCTCCCCAGAGGGCTGTGTCTTTGCCGACCCTGGCGTTAAAATCACCCAGGAGGATCAATTTGTTGCTGTGGGGACGTGGGACAGAGATGTCTCGAGGTTGGAATAAGAACCCTCTTTAGCCTCATCCATTGCATCGAGTGTTGGGGCGTACGCACTGATGACTGTGGCGCATTGGTTCCGGGATAGGGTGAGTCGAAGAGTCATGAGACATTCGTTAACCCCACAGGCAGTTGACCAGCTCATTCTTGACGGCAAAGCCAACTCCATGAAGGCGGCGTTCTGCCTCTGGTTTCCCTTTCCAGAAGAAGGTATAACCTCCACCATGTTCCTCAACTGGCCGTCCCCTGCCTGCCGGGTCTCGCTTAGGGCGGCGATGTCAATGTCAAAACATCCGAGTTATTGGGCAACTATGGCAGTACGGCGTTCCGGTCTGTCGCTATTGGAATTGTCCATGAGGGGCCTGACGTTCGAGGTCACGAACTTCATACTGACGAAGTGGAAGATGCCTGGGGTGAGTTCTTTGAACATGGGGTGGCCGTTGTACACCAGCAATCACACGGGCTTAGCAGAACAAGGTCTTGGTCCTGTGGCAAGGGGATCCAAGACAACTGGAGACCAGGCACAGCTCTATAAGCTTACTTGCCTACGGCAAAGTGTTGGCCGCAAGCTCAGCGCTGAGTAGTGCCATTGTTGGTAGATGGCCTGAGGCTTGCTTGGGTGGCAGGCATTAGGAAGGTCACTTCCAAAGTTATTTTAAGAGTTAACAGTTGATAGAAACTTTTTTAAACAAATTGGGAATTTTTAAGAGTTATTAAAAAGTCTAAGATGTAGATCAATAATAGGTTATAAAAGTTTCCCCAATTGTTTAAAAGTTTAAGATTGATTAAGAGGTCCGAGGAATGTTTTAAAAAGTTTTTCCAAAGTTTTCAAAGTTATTAAAGGTTTCTCCAAGGTTTCCAAGCTTAAAAGTTTAAAAGTTTTTCCAAATTGTTTAAAAAGTTACTTATGTTGATTAAAAGTTTAAAAAAAAGATTAAAAGTTGATTTAAAAAATTGCTTAAAAATCTGAGGTGTAAGTCAGGTTACTCCCCTGGCACTGCTCCATGGGTGTAAGTCAGGTTACTCCCCTGGCACTGCTCCATGGGTGTAAGTCAGGTTACTCCCCTGGCACTGCTCCATGGGTGTAAGTCAGGTTACTCCCCTGGCACTGCTCCATGGGTGTAAGTCAGGTTACTCCCCTGGTACTGCTCCATGGGTGTAAGTCAGGTTACTCCCCTGGTACTGCTCCATGGGTGTAAGTCAGGTTACTCCCCTGGCACTGCTCCATGGGTGTAAGTCAGGTTACTCCCCTGGCACTGCTCCATGGGTGTAAGTCAGGTTACTCCCCTGGTACTGCTCCATGGGCGCCGCCAGCCCTCTCTTGTCTGGATGGGCCCCGGAGTCCCTTCGGCTGGTTAGACACCAGTCCCGGAGTCCCTTCGGCCGGTTAAACGCCAGTCCCGGAGTCCCTTCGGCCGGTTAAACGCCAGCCACGGTGTCCCTTCGGCCAGCTCGGAGCCGGCCTCAACAGCGATCCCGGCGTCCCAATCCTCGTGTTATTTCTGGGTCTGTTGTAGAGGAAGGATGTGGTCTCCTGTATTGTCCTGGAGAGTCGGCAAGGCCCTGAGGTCGATGCAGGGTCCTTTCGGCCCGGAGTAGGTGTGAGCCGGTGTGGGGTCCTTTCGGCCCGGGACAGGTGCGAGCCGGTGCGGGATCCCTTCAGCCTGGAGAGGTTGCACATTCCAGTTGCTCACTGAGGGGGTTGTCAGCTGATCCCAGCCTGGGGCAATACAGCGGGACCTGGGGGTACTTGTGCATGAAACACAAAAGGATAGTATGCAGGTACAGCAAGTGATCAGGAAGGCAAATGGAATCTTGGCCTTTATTGCAAAGGGGATGGAGTATAAAAGCATGGAATTCTTGCTACAGCTATACAGGATATTGGTGAGGCCACACCTGGAGTACTGCGTGCAGTTTTGCTCTCCGTATTTAAGAAAGGATATACTTGCTTTGGAGGCAGTTCAGAGAAGGTTCACTCGGTTGATTCAGGAGATGAGGGGGTTGACTTATGAGGAAAGATTGAGGAGGTTGGGCCTCTACTCATTGGAATTCAGAAGAATGAGAGGTGATCTTATCGAAACGTATAAGATTATGAGGGGGCTTGACAAGGTGGATGCAGAGAGGATGTTTCCACTGATAGGGGAGACTAGAACTAAGGGGCATAATCTTAGAATAGAAACATAGAAACATAGAAAATAGGTGCAGGAGCAGATCATTCGGCCCTTCGAGCCGACACCACCATTCAATAAGATCATGGCTAATCATCACCTCAGTACCCCTTTCCTGCTTTCTCTCCATACCCCTTGATCCCTTTAGCCATAAGGGCCATATCTAACTCCCTCTTGAATATACCCAATGAACTAGTATCAACAACTCTCTGCGGCAAGGAATTCCACAGGTTAACAACTCTCTGAGTGAAGAAGTTTCTCCTCATCTCGGTCCTAAATGGTTTACCTCTTATCCTTAGACTGTGTCCCCTGGTTCTGGACTTCCCCAACATCGGGAACATTTTTCCTGCATCTAACCTGTCCAGTCCCGTCAGAATTTTATATGTTTCTATGAGATCCCATCTCATCCTTCTAAACTCCAGTGAATACAGGCCCAGACGAACTAGTCTATCCTTAAATGTCAGTCCTGCCATCCCGGGAATCAGTCTGGTGAACCTTCGCTGCACTCCCTCAATAGCAAGAACGTCCTTCCTCAGATTAGGAGACCAAAACTGAACATAATATTCCAGGTGAGGCCTCATCAAGGCCCTGTCCAACTGCACTCAGACCTCCCTGCTCCTATACTCAAATCCCCTAGCTATGAAGGCCAACATGCCATTTGCCTTCTTCACCGCCTGCTGTACCTGCATGCCAACTTTCAATGACTGATGTACCATGACACCCAGGTCTCGTTGCACCTCCCCTTTTCCTAATCTGCCGCCATTCAGATAATATTCTGCCTTCCTGTTTTTGCCACCAAAGTGGATAACCTCACATTTATCCACATTATACTGCATCGGCCATGCATTTGCCCACTCACCTAACCTGTCCAAGTCATCCTACAGCCTCTTAGCATCCTCATCACAGCTCACACCACCCAGCTTAGTGTCATCTGCAAACTTGGAGATATTACATTCAATTTCTTTATCTAAATCATTGATGTATATTGTAAATAGCTGGGGTCCCAGCACTGAACCCTGCGGCACCCCACTAGTCACTGCCTGCCATTCTGAAAAGGACCCGTTTATCCTGACTCTCTGTTTCCTGTCTGCCAACCAGTTCTCTATCCACGTCAATACGTTACCCCCAATACCATGTGCTGTAATTTTGCACACCAATCTCTTGTGTGGGACCTTGTCAAAAGCCTTTTGAAAGTCCAAATACACCATATCCACTGGATCTCCCTTGTCCACTCTACTAGTTAGATCCTCAAAAAATTCCAGAAGATTTGTCAAGCATGATTTCCCTTTCATAAATCCATGCTGACTTGGACCAATCCTGTCACTGCTTTCCAAATGCGCTGCTATTTCATCTTTAATAATTGATTCCAACATTTTCCCCACTACTGATGTCAGGCTAACCGGTCTATAATTCCCCGTTTTCTCTCTCCCTCCTTTCTTAAAAAATTGTGTTACATTAGCTACCCTCCAGTCCATAGGAGCTGATCCAGAGTCGATGGACTGTTGGGAAATGATCACCAATGCATCCACTATTTCTAGGGCCACTTCCTTAAGTCCTCTGGGATGCAAACTATCAGGCCCTGGGGATTTATCGGCCTTCAATCCCATCAATTTCCCTAACACAATTTCCTGACTAATAAGGATTTCCTTCAGTTCCTCCTCAGTAGACCCTCGGTCCCCTAGTACTTCCGGAAGGTTATTTGTGTGTTTCTTCTTGAAGACAGAACCAAAGTATTTGTTCAATTGGTCTGCCATTTCTTTGTTCCCCATTATAAATTCACCTAATTCTGACTGCAAGGGACCTACATTTGTCTTCACTAATCTTTTTCTCTTCACATATCTATAGAAGCTTTTGCAGTCAGTTTTTATGTTTCCAGCAAGCTTCCTCTCATACTCTATTTTCCCCCTCCTAATAAAATCCTTTGTCCTCCTCTGCTGAATTCTAAATTTCTCTCAGTCCTCAGGTTTGCTGCTTTTTCTGGCCAATTTATATGCCTCTTCCTTGGACTTAACATTATCCTTAATTTCCCTTGTTAGCCATAGTTGAGCCACCTTCCCCGTTTTATTTTTACTCCAGACCTGAATGTACAATTGTTGAAGTTTATCCATGTGATCTTTAAATGTCTCCGCCATTGCCTATCCACCGTCAACCCATTAAGTATCATTTGCCTGTCTATTCTAGCCAATTCACATCTCATACCATCGAAGTTACCTTTTCCCTAAGTTCAGGACCGTAGTCTCTGAATTAACTGTGTCACTCTCCATCTTAATAAAGAATTCTACCATATTATGGTCACTCTTCCCCAAGGGGTCTCGCACAACAAGATTGCGAAGTCCTTTCTCATTACATATCACCCAGTCTGGAATGCCAGCCCTCTAGTTGGTTCCTTGACATATTGGGGCCGCCCATTTAAAACTGAGATGAGGAGAAATTTCTTCTCTCAGACGGTTGTGGATCTGTGGAATTCACTGCCTCAGAGAGCTGTGGAAGCTGGGACGTTGAATAAATTTAAGACAGAGATAGACAGTTTCTTAACCGATAAGGGTTAATGGGGAGCAGGCAGGGAAGTGGACCTGAGTCCAAGATCAGATCAGCCATGAACTTATTGAATGGCGGAACAGGCTCGTGGGGGCCGTATGGCCCACTCCTGCTCCTATTTCTTATGTTCTTGTTCCACCATTCAATGAGATCATGGCCGATCTTCTACCTTAACTCCACTTTTCCATACTATCCCCATATCCCTTGATTCCCTTAATATCCAAAAATCTAGCGATTTACTCAACAACCGAACCTCCATCTGAATCCCAGAGTTTCACCACCCTCTGAGTGAAGAAATTCCTCCTCATTTCAGTCCTAAATGGCCGACCCCTTATCCTGAGACTGTGACCCCTGGTTCCAGACTCCCCATCCAGGGGAATCATCCTCCCTGCATTTACTCTGTCAAGCCCTGTAACATGTGCGTCGCTGAGTCGGGTGTCCGTGAGTCAGAGAGGCCTACAAAAGGCCGCGAGGTCGGGAGGTGCGTCACTGAGTCGGGAGTCCGTGAGTCAGAGAGGCCTACAAAAGGCGAGCTTGTGCAGCTACAGGGAGAAGGCAAAAAAGTAGAAAGAAATAGAAAAGTGACGTCACAGCCAAGGGGGTAAGTGATTGGCTGGTGATTGGTAAGTAGTTTTTCTTTTTTCTCTTCTTTATCAGTGAGCATCTTTTAGCATTGTTGTTGCCAATTTAAGTTAATCTAAGGGTTAAGTCATGGCAGGAGAGCACGGTCACGTGATATGCTCCTCGCTACGTGTGCGGGAAGTGTATCCGCCTCCAGCTCCTGACGGTCCGCGTTGCGGAATTGGAGCTGAGGGTGGATTTACTGTGGAGCATCCACGATGCTGAGAATGACGTGAGTAGGTCTTACCGCAGGTGAAGGGTCCACAGCCAATTAGGGAATGGAAGACCAGCAGGAAGAGCAGTGCAAGGAAGGTAGTGAAGGGGTCCCCTGCGGTCATCCCCCTGTAAAACAGATACACCGCTTTGAGTACTGTTGAGGGGGATGACTCATCAGGGGAGGGCAGCAGTAGCCAAGTTCATGGCACCGTGGCTGGCCCTGCTGCACAGGAGGGCAGGAAAAAGAGTGGGAGAGCAATACTGATTGGGGATTCAATGGTAAGGGGAATAGATAGGCGTTTCTGTGGCCGCAACCGAGACTCCAGGATGGTATGTTGCCTCCCTGGTGCAAGGGTCAAGGATGTCTCGGAGCGAGTGCAGGACATTCTGAAAAGGGAGGGTGAACAGCCAGTTGTCGTGGTGCACATTGGTCCCAACGATATAGGTAAAAAAAGGGATGAGGTTCTACGAGACGAATTTAAGGAGCTAAATTAAAACATAGACCTCAAAAGTAGTAATCTCGGGATTGCTACCAGTGCCACGTGCTAGTCAGAGTAGGAATCGCAGGATAGCTCAGATGAATACGTGGCTTGAGCAGTGGTGCAGCAGGGAGGGATTCAAATTCCTGGGGCATTGGAACCGTTCTGGGGGAGGTGGGACCAGTACAAACCGGACGGTCTGCACCTGGGCAGGACTGGAAACAATGTCCGAGGGGGAGTGTTTGCTGGTGCTGTTGGGGAGGAGTTAAACTAATATGGCAGGGGGATGGGAACCAATGCACGGAGACAGAGGGAAACAAAATGGAGACAAAAGCAAAAGACAGAAAGGAGATGAGTAAAAGTGGAGGGCAGAGAAACCCAAGGCAAAAAACAAAAAGGGCCACTGTACAGCAAAATTCTAAAGGGTCAAAGTGTAATAAAAAGGCAAGCATGAAAGCTCGGTGCCTCAATGCAAGGAGTGTTTGGAACCCAGGAGAGGGCTCTGAGCAAGTTAGAGTGGGTGAGAGCTCAGATGAACAGGACCCCAAGAAAGAATGCAAAAGGCAGGAGGCAACAGAGCAGAATAGCACTGGGGTAAGTGTAAACCACAAGGTGATAGGAAGGGACAATATGTATGAATATAAAGGGGCTGCAGGAGGGGTCAAATCTAAAAATCATGGTTTAAAAACTAGTATTAAAACACTACCTAAACGCACGCAGCATTCGAAATAAAGTAAATGAGTTGATGGCACAAATCATTACAAATGGGTATGATTTGGTAGCCATTACAGAAACGTGGTTGCAGGGTGGCCAAGACTGGGAATTAAACATACAGGGGTATCTGACAATTCGGAAAGATAGACAAGAAGGGAAAGAAGGTGGGGTAGCTCTGTTAATAAAGGATGATATCAGGACAGTTGCGAGACGATATTGGCTCTAATGAACAAAATGTTGAGTCATTGTGGGTGGAGATTAGAGATAGTAAGGGGAAAAAGTCACTGGTGGGCATAGTTTATAGGCCCCCAAATAATAACTTCACGGTGGGGCGGGCAATAATCAAGGGAATAATTGAGGCATGTGAAAAAGGAATGGCAGTAATCATGGGGATTTTAACCTACATATCGATTGGTCAAATCAAATCGCACGGGGTAGCCTTGAGGAGGAATTCATAGAATGCATACGGGATTGTTTCTTAGAACAGTATGTAACAGAACCTACAAGGGAGCAAGCTATCTTAGATCTGGTCCTGTGTAATGAGACAGGAATAATAAACGATCTCCTAGTAAAAGATCCTCTAGGAATGAGTGATCACAGCATGGTTGAATTTGTAATACAGATTGAGGGTGAGGAAGTAGTGTCTCAAACGAGCGTACTATGCTTAAACAAAGGGGACTACAGTGGGATAAGGGCAGAGTTGGCTAAAGTAGACTGGAAACACAGACTAAACGGTGACACAATTGAGGAACATTGGAGGACTTTTAAGGAGCTTTTTCATAGTGCTCAACAAAAATATATTCCAGTGAAAAAGAAGGGCGGTAAGAGAAGGGATAACCAGCCGTGGATAACCAAGGAAATAAAGGAGAGTATCAAATTAAAAACCAATGCGTATAAGCTGGCCAAGGTTAGTGGGAAACTAGAAGATTGGGAAAATTTTAAACGACAGCAAAGAATGACTAAGTAAGCGATAAAGAAAGGAAAGATAGATTACGAAAGTAAACTTGTGCAAAACATAAAAACAGATAGTAAAAGCTTTTACCGATATATAAAACGGAAAAGAGTGACTAAAGTAAATGTTGGTCCCTTAGAAGATGAGAAGGGGGATTTAATAATGGGAAATGTGGAAATGGCTGAGACCTTAAAAAATTATTTTGCTTCGGTCTTCACAATGGAAGACACAAAAACCATGCCAAAAATTGCTGGTCACAGGAATGTGGGAAGGGAGGACCTTGAGATAATCACTATCACTATGGGGGTAGTGCTGGACAGGCTAATGGGACTTAAGGTAGACAAGTCCCCTGGTCCTGATGAAATGCATCCCAGGGTATTAAAAGAGATGGCGGAAGTTATAGCAGATGCATTCGTTATAATCTACCAAAATTCACTGGACTCTGGGGAGGTACCAGTGGATTGGAAAGCAGCTAATGTAACGCCTCTGTTTAAAAAAGGGGGCAGACAAAAGGCAGGTAACTTTAGGCCAGTTAGTTTAACATCTGTAGTGGGGAAAATGCTTGAAGCTATTATTAAGGAAGAAATAGCGGGACATCTAGATAGGAATAGTGCAATCAAGCAGACGCAACATGGATTCATGAAGGGGAAATCATGTGTAACTAATTTACTGGAATTCTTTGAGGATATAACGAGCATGGTGGATAGAGGTGTACCGATGGATGTGTATTTAGATTTCCAAAAGGCATTCGATAAGGTGCCACACAAAAGGTTACTGCAGAAGATAAAGGTACGCAGAGTCAGAGGAAATGTATTCGCATGGATAGAGAATTGGCTAGCTAACAGAAAGCAGAGTCGGGATAAATGGGTTCTTTTCGGGTTGGAAATCAGTGGTTAGTGATGTGCCACAGGGATCGGCGCTGGGACCACAACTGTTTACAATATACATAGATGACCTGGAAGAGGGGACAGAGAGTAGTGTAACAAAATTTGCAAATGACACAAAGATTAGTGGGAAAGCGGGTTGTGTAGAGGACACAGAGAGGCTGCAAAGAGAATTAGATAGGTTAAGCGAATGGGCTAAGGTTTGGCAGATGGAATACAATGTCGGAAAATGTGAGATCATCCACCTTGGGAAAAAAAACAGTAAAAGGGAATATTATTTGAATGGGGAGAAATTACAACATGCTACGGTGCAGAGGGACCTGGGGGTCCTTGTCCATGAATCCCAAAAAGTTAGTTTGTAGGCGCAGCAGATAATCAGGAAGGCGAATGGAATGTTGGCCTTCATTGCTCGAGGGATGGAGTACAAAAGCAGGGAGGTCCTGCTGCAACTGTACAGGGTATTGGTGAGGCCGCACCTGGAGTACTGCGTGCAGTTTTGGTCACCTTTCTTAAGGAAGGATATACTAGCTTTGGAGCGGGTACAGAGACGATTCACGAGGCTGATTCCGGAGATGAGGGGGTTACCTTATGATAGATTGAGTAGACTGGGTCTTTACTCGTTGGAGTTCAGAAGGATGAGGGGTGATCTTATAGAAACATTTAAAATAATGAAAGGGATAGACAAGATAGAGGCAGAGAGGTTTCCACTGGTCGGGGAGACTAGAACTAGGGGGCACAGCCTCAAAATATGGGGGAGCCAATTTAAAACCGAGTTGAGAAGGAATTTCTTCTCCCAGAGGGTTGTGAATCTGTGGAATTCTCTGCCCAAGGAAGCAGTTGAGGCTAGCTCATTGAATGTATTCAAATCACAGATAGATAGATTTTTAACCAATAAGGGAATTAAGGGTTACGGGGAGCGGGTGGGTAAGTGGAGCTGAGTCCACGGCCAGATCAGCCATGATCTTGTTGAATGGCGGAGCAGGCTCGAGGGGCTAGATGGCCTACTCCTGTTCCTGATTCTTATGTAATTGTGTATGTTTCAAATAAATCACCTCTCATTCTTCTAAACTCCAGAGAATATAGGCCTCGTCTGTTCAATCTCTCCTCATAGGACAATCCCCCCATCCCAGTAATCAGTATGGTGAACCTTCGTTGCACTCCCTCTATGGCAAGTATATCCTTCCTTAGGTAAGGAGACCAAAACTGTGCACAATACTCCAGGTGTGGTCTCACCAGGGCCCGATATAATTGCAGTAAGATTCACTGGTTCCTTATCTACTCTGCTAGTTACAACCTCAATAAAATCATGATTTCCATTTCATAAATCCGTGTTGACTCTGCCCAATCCTGTTATTATTTTCTAAGTGCCCTGTTACCACGTCCTTAATAACAGATTCTAACATCTTTCCTACTACTGATGTCAGGCTAACCGGCCTGTAGTTCCCTGTTTTCTCTCTCCCTCCTTTTTTAAATAGTGGGATTACATTAGCTACCTTCCAATCTGCGGGAACCATTCTAGAATCTATGGAATTTTGGAAGATGACAACCAAAGCATCCGCAATCTCCTTGGCCACCTTTTGAAAACCCTAGGATGTAGGCTATCAGGTCCAGGGAATTTATCAACTTTCAGTCCCATTAATTTCTACAGTACTATTTTTTTTCTAATACTAATTTCTTTGTTTCTCATTCTCGCTAGACCCTTGATTCTCCAGTATTTCCAGGTTTTTCGTGTCTTCTTCCTTGAAGACATACAAAGTATTTGTTTAATTTCCCTGTTCCCCGTTATAATTTCTCCTGTGTCAGCCTGTAAGGGAATCATATTTACTTTTGCTAATCTTTTCCTTTTTACATACTTATAGAAGCTTTTAGTCTGATTTTATGTCTCTCACTAGTTTACTCTCATATTCTATTTTCCCTATCTTTATTAATTTCTAGGTCCTCCTTTGCTGAATTCTAAAATCCTCCCCATCTTCAGGCTTTGTGCTCTTTTTGGCAACATTATAAACCTCTTTGATCTAATACTATCTTTAACTTCTGTGGACCACTTTTCTTGTGGGGCTTTTGTGCCTTAAAGGAATGTATATTTGTTGTAAATTATGTATTAATTCTTTAAATGCTAGCCATTGCCCACCTACCGTCATACCTTTTAATGTAGTTTCCCATTCTACTTTAGCCAACTCTTCTCTCATACCTATGTAGTTTCCTTTGTTTAAATTCAAGACCCTAGTTTCGGATTTAACTGAATCACTTTCAAACTCAATATAAAATTCTATCATATTATGGTTACTCTTCCCTAAAGGCCCCTTTACTACAAGGTTATTAATGAACCCTTTCTCATTGCGCAAGACTAGATCCAAAATAGCCTGTTCCCTAGTTATTTCCTCAACATACTGATTTAGAAAACCATCTTGTATACATTCAATGAACTCGTCCTCCACACTATTACTGCAGATTTGGTTTACCCAGGCTATCTGCAGATTAAAGTCCCCCATGATTATTGTATTACCTTTGTTACATGCGCCTCTAATTTCCTGATTTATACTGTACCCTACATTACCACTACTTTTTGGGGCCTATAAACAAATCCCACCAATGTTTCCTGCCCCTTGCTGTTTCTTAGTTCTACCCAAACTGATTCTGCTACTTGATTTTCAGAGCTCGGATCCTTTCTCTCTACTGTCTTTATCCCATCCTTTATTATCAGGGCTACCCCTCCTTTTCCATTTTGCCTATCTCTTCTGAAAGTTAAGTATCCTGGAATATTTAGTTCCCAACCTTGGTCACTTTGCAGCCACGTCTCCGTAATAGCTTTTAGATCAAACCTATTAATTTTTATCTGCACTATTAATTCATCTATTTTGTTGCAAATGCTTTGTGCATTCAGATATAGTGCCTTTAGCTTTTTTCTATTTTTCCTTGCTGTCACCTTAGTCACTGATGACCTTTGTTACTCTCTGTCCCTTCCTCACCCACTCTGCTTATTTTTATGCCAACTCTGTTCTGCTCTAGAGCCTTTACATATACTGTACCCTACCACATTTCTCTTGCTGCTTTTAAATTTACTCTTTCCTGAATCCTCCCACCCTTTCATTAGTTTAAAGCCCTATCTACTGCCCTAGTTATTCGATTCGCCAGGACACTGGTTCCAGCCCGGTTCAAGTGGAGCCCGTCCCAACGAAACAGCTCCCTCTTTCCCCAGAGCTGGTGCCAGTGCCCCACGGAGCAGACCCCCTGCCTCCCACACCACTCTCTGAGCCACGCATGTAACTTGCTAATCTGCTTATCCCTATACCAATTGACGCGTGGCTCAGGGTAGCAATCCAGAGATTAATACTTTTGAGGTTCTGCTGTTTAATTTGGACCCCAACTCAAACTCTTTCAGCAGAACCTCATTCCTATTTCTGCCGATGTCATTGGTTCCTACATGAACCATGACAATTGGATCCTCCCCTTCCCACGCCAAGTTCTTCTCCAGCTGCGAGGCACTTTAACCCTGGCACCGGGGCAGGCAACACATCCTTTGGAACTCCCAGCCATGGCTGCAGAGAACAGTATCAATTCCTCTGACTATACTGTCCCCTACCACAGCTACATTCCCTTTCACTCCCCCCACTTGAATGGACTCCTGCACCATGGTCAGCTTGCTCATCCATCCTGCAGGCTTTTCCCTCATCCACACAGGCAGCAAGAACCTCACACCTATTGGACAAGGGAAAAGGCTGAGGCTCCTCCAGCACTGCACCTGGCGTCCCCTTACCTGCCCGAGTTGCAGTCACACCCTCCTGACCCTGACCACTAACCAGACCTGCACCACTACCTAACCTACTGGTGTGACTGCCTCCTGAATTAACATCACGAAAAAAAACTGATTATCTGCTCATTATCAAATTGCTGTTTGTGGGAGCTTGCTGTGCGCAAATTGGCTGCCGTGTTTCCTACATTACAACAGTGACCACACTCCAAAAGTACTTCATTTGGCTGTAAAGTACTTTGGAATGCTGGGGACTGTGAAAGGCGCTATAGAAATGCAAGTCTTTGCTTCCTTTTTCATAGTGAATTTCCTCACTTTGTTATATTGAATTTAATTGGCCAGTAGTCTGTCCACTCTGCAAGCCTGTTTAAGTCTTCCTGGAACTTGGTGTAGTCCTCTGCATTATTAGCCATACCTCTCAATTTGGTGGTATCTGCAAATTTCAACATCGTAGCCGGAATTCCTGAATCCACATCATTTATGTTGAGTATCAGTGGTCTCAGCACAGGGGTGCGCAAGAGGCCAGAGATATGGGGGAAGGGGTGTAGGGCTGGAGAGGCCGACAGAGAGGGGGAGGGGTGAGGTCTATGGAAGGATTTGAAAACGAGGATGAGAACTTTGAAAATCGAGGCGTTGCCAGACCGGGAGCCAATGCAAGTCAGCGAGAACAGGGGGTGATGGGTGATCAGGACTCGGTGCGAGTTCGGACACGGGGGCAGCAGAGTGTTCGATGATCTCAAGGAGCGGGAACATTCACAACATCAGAGACACCGACTAGGGTTACAGAATTTCTTTAATAACTAAATACAGGTGAAATCCTTCTACACAGCAAAGTGTCCACAATATCACATTCAATCCTGAACCTTGCTCCAGTCTGATGATCGCACTTGGTGCTGAGATTTAATGAAAGTTGTTCAGAAGTTTCGAACTATTCTGGGCCGACCAGGGACAGTAACAACAGCGTGGAGTGGGGATGGTTCCTGCACTGGTTCAGTAATGGTCTGCTGGGAAGGTGCTGGACTGAACTGGAGCTCCCAGTGTGGGCGGGTCGATCAATCTCCAGCTGGGCTGGGCCATCGAGACACTACTGGTCAGTATGTGATTCCCCTGTGTGAGGAACCGCACGTTGCTGGGCTAGACGGTCAGTTAAAAGGAGCACTGAACACAATCAGTACTGAGGGAGCGCCGCACTGTCGGAGGGGCAGTACTGAGGGAGCACCGCACTGTCGGGGGGGCAGTACTGAGGGAGCGCCGCACTGTCGGAGGGGCAGTACTGAGGGAGTGCTGCACTGTCGGAGGGGCAGTACTGAGGGAGCGCCGCACTGTCGGGGGGGGGCAGTACTGAGGGAGTGCCGCACTGTCGGAGGGGCAGTACTGAGGGAGTGCCGCACTGTCGGAGGGGCAGTACTGAGGGAGCGCTGCACTGTCGGAGGGGCGGTACTGATGGAGCGCCGCATTGTCGGAGGGGCAGTACTGAGGGAGCGCCGCACTGTCGGAGGGGCAGTACTGAGGGAGCGCCGCACTGTCGGAGGGGCAGTACTGAGGGAGCGCCGCACTGTCGGAGGGGCAGTACTGAGGGAGCGCCGCACTTTTGGAGGGGCGGTACTGAGGGAGCGCCGCACTGTCCGAGGTGCCGACTTTCGGATGAAATATTAAACCGAGGCCCCATCTGCCCTCTCATGGACGTAAAAGATCCCATGGCACTATTTCGATGAAGAGCAGAGGAGTTCTCCCGGTGACCTGGAGCTAATATTTAACCCTCAATCAACATTTCAAAAAAACAGATGATCTGGGTCATTATCACATTGCTGTGTGTGAGAGCTTGCTGTGCGCAAATTGGCTGCTGCATTTCTCACATTACAACAGTGACTACACTCCAAAAGTACTTAATTGGCTGTAAAGCACTTGGAGACGTCCAATCATCATGAAAGGCGCTATATAAATGAAAGTCTTTCTTTCTCACAATATGAATGATGCGATGTAGCTTTAAGGAGGCAGGGCTCGGTGTGGCTAAGGCCTGTGCACAGAGGGTGCAATTACACCACCGCTCTGTGCAAAGGCAGAGATGCTTCACTAGTTGAGCGGGATTCGATGAAGCTGCTCTCCCAGTCTGTTTAAACGGGGTGTCGGCCCGCTGAGCGATGGCTGAACAGGTTGCCTGACCCAATAAAGCTCCTCCCACAGCGACTGCGCTTTCATTCATTCTCAGGATGTGGGCACCGCTGCCAACTATTGCCCATCTCGCGATGTCCTGAGGTGGTGGTGGGTGTGATGAATGCGCCTGTGACTATGCTCACAGCTTGATAGAGCTGGTGCTGCCTGCATTTTCTGCGGTGCAGAGGACTCCGTGTTCCACGTGTATGTACAGTGTGTGAGGTTGCAGCCCCTCTTCCATTATTTGAAGGGGCTGCTCCTGAAATTCTGGTTGGACTTCAGTCCCACACACCTGATCTTTGGGCACCCGGTGCGGAGGGGAGCGGGCAGGTCCGAGGGCCTCCTCATAGGGCTGCTCCAGGGTCTGGCCAAGGTGGCCATCAACTGGTCCGGGCAGCGGGGGGGTCAAGGAGGTTGTTCAGCCCGACTGCCGGCCTCTCTTCCGCGGCTACATTCGCGTCAGGGTGTCCCTGGCGATGGAGCACGCGGTGTCCACCGGTACGCTCGCGGCCTTCCGCGAGAGGTGGGCGCCGGAGAGACGGGAGTGCATAGTCACCCCCCGGGAACAGAATTCTGATTTGATTTGGCTAGGCTTCCGGTTGATTGGTAAATTTGTGGGTTCCAGTGCCTTTGCCAAAAAGGAACACTTGGCATAAGGATAATTTTAAAATGGTTGTAGAGCTGTTGCATTGTAAGTGGCTCAGCCAGTCACGTGACGTGCACAAGACTGAATAAAACCCCGGTCAATTGGGTTCGGGGGATGAGGTATGCAGTTGTGAGCCTGGTGGATGAACCGGTAATGTGTAGTGTGATTGTTAAACCTTTGCTCATAAACCAACTAGTTCTTAATAGCAATGTGTTGCTGTGAACTCTTCAGCAAAGAACCCATGAAGCAAATACATTACCATGAGCTGTCCCCTTGAACCGCTGCAGTCTGAACAAAGTGGAGTGGAATGATCTGCCCGGTTTTATGCTTGCGAGCGGCATCGTATTCAGCCCATTTCAGAGGTCGGTGAAGAGCAAACCATGTTGGCGTGGGACTGGAGTCACATGTAGGCCCAGGCCAGGGTAAGGGCGGCAGATTTCCTTCCCTAAAGGGACATCAGTGAACCCGTTGGGGTTTATTCCGACCATCTGACAGCTTTGTGCTCACTTTTACCAGCTTTATATTGCCAGGTTTTGGTGGAATAAATTCTCTGACGGCCTCCGGCGGGCTTGGAACTCCCATTCTCTGGATTGGTGTCTGTTTGGGTGCCTTGGTGTTTCCCCGGTTCCGACTGCTGACCAAAACCCCTCCTTTCTCAGTGAGCGAGTCTGCACCAGAGACCAGGAGGTTGTCCGTCCCACAGTCCCAT
Organism: Pristiophorus japonicus; assembly: GCF_044704955.1. Classification (NCBI taxonomy): domain Eukaryota; kingdom Metazoa; phylum Chordata; class Chondrichthyes; family Pristiophoridae; genus Pristiophorus; species Pristiophorus japonicus. The sequence goes on from NC_092006.1 coordinate 12,226,775, forward strand.
GCAGTGGGCAGGCAGCCCCTCTCCCGTAACTGCCACTTGCCGAGTCCAGTCCGTGCTCTGAAGCAGAGACACAGAGCGAGAGAGAGAGAGAGAGGTTGGTTGCTGTTTGGCATTCAGGGTCCGGTAATCACAGCTCTGTCAAGTCGGGAAGCGATGTCTGGCTCGGGTCCGCTGGCTGGAAATTCCCCACTTTTAACAGACTGGAAGGAATTGTGCAGAGAAATCAGCATTAGTGCAAGGGGCAGACCTCACCGTCCGTGCAAATACAGACCTCGGCCAAACCGAGATGCGGGAGGTTAATCAGACGAAAGACCCAAGTCTCCCTCACCATCACACCATCTAACCAATTCAGCCCCGCTGGACTAGCCACAATTGTTCCATCAGTTGGGCTGTTTCGACCACACATTGTCGCATAACTAAAACCGGCTAATTCCACCTCCGTAACATCGCCCGTCTCCGCCCCTGACTCAGCTCTTCCGCTGCTGAAACCCTCATCATAGCCCTCGTTACCTCCAGACTTGACTATTCCAACACACTCCTGGCTGCCCTCCCACATTCTATCCGACGTAAACTAGAGGTGATCCAAAACTCAGCTGCCCCATGTCCTAACTCGCACCGAGTCCCACTCACCCATCACCCCCTGTGCTCGCTGCCCCCATGTCCTAACTCGCACCGAGTCCCGCTCACCCATCACCCACTGTGCTCGCTGCCCCGTGTCCTAACTCGCACCGAGTCCCACTCACCCATCACCCCCTGTGCTCACTGCCCCGTGTCCTAACTCACACCGAGTCCCGCTCACCCATCACCCTCTGTGCTCACTGCCCCGTGTCCTAACTCGCACCGAGTCCCGCTCACCCATCACCCTCTGTGCTCACTGCCCAGTGTCCTAACTCACACCGAGTCCCGCTCACCCATCACCCCCTGTGCTCGCTGCCCCGTGTCCTAACTCGCACCGAATCCCGCTCACCCATCACCCCATGCTCGCTGCTCCGTGTCCTAACTCGCACCGAGTCCCACTCACCCATCACCCCATGCTCGCTGCTCCGTGTCCTAACTCGCACCGAGTCCCGCTCACCCATCACCCACTGTGCTCGCTGCCCCGTGTCCTAACTCGCACCGAGTCCCGCTCACCCATCACCCCCTGTGCTCGTTGCCCCGTGTCCTAACTCGCACCCAGTCCCACTCACCCATCACCCTGTGCTCACTGCCCCCGTGTCCCGCTCACCCATCACCCCCTGTGCTCACTGCCCTGTGTCCTAACTCGCACCGAGTCCCGCTCACCCATCACCCACTGTGCTCGCTGCCCCGTGTCCTAACTCGCACCGAGTCCCACTCACCCATCACCCCCTGTGCTCACTGCCCCGTGTCCTAACTCACACCGAGTCCCGCTCACCCATCACCCTCTGTGCTCACTGCCCCGTGTCCTAACTCGCACCGAGTCCCGCTCACCCATCACCCTCTGTGCTCACTGCCCAGTGTCCTAACTCACACCGAGTCCCGCTCACCCATCACCCCCTGTGCTCACTGCCCCGTGTCCTAACTCGCACCGAATCCCGCTCACCCATCACCCCATGCTCGCTGCTCCGTGTCCTAACTCGCACCGAGTCCCACTCACCCATCACCCCATGCTCGCTGCTCCGTGTCCTAACTCGCACCGAGTCCCGCTCACCCATCACCCACTGTGCTCGCTGCCCCGTGTCCTAACTCGCACCGAGTCCCGCTCACCCATCACCCCCTGTGCTCGTTGCCCCGTGTCCTAACTCGCACCCAGTCCCACTCACCCATCACCCTGTGCTCACTGCCCCCGTGTCCCGCTCACCCATCACCCCCTGTGCTCACTGCCCTGTGTCCTAACTCGCACCGAGTCCCGCTCACCCATCACCCCCTGTGCTCACTGCCCCATGTCCTAACTCGCACCGAGTCCCACTCACCCATCACCCCCTGTGCTCGCTGCCCCGTGTCCTAACTCGCACCGAATCCCGCTCACCCATCACCCCCTGTGCTCGCTGCCCCGTGTCCTAACTCGCACCGAATCCCGCTCACCCATCACCCCATGCTCGCTGCCCCGTGTCCTAACTCGCACCGAATCCCGCTCACCCATCACCCCATGCTCGCTGCTCCATGTCCTAACTCGCACCGAGTCCCACTCACCCATCACCCCATGCTCGCTGCTCCGTGTCCTAACTCGCACCGAGTCCCGCTCACCCATCACCCACTGTGCTCGCTGCCCCGTGTCCTAACTCGCACCGAGTCCCGCTCACCCATCACCCCCTGTGCTCGCTGCCCCGTGTCCTAACTCGCACCCAGTCCCACTCACCCATCACCCTGTGCTCACTGCCCCCGAGTCCCGCTCACCCATCACCCCCTGTGCTCACTGACCTACATTGACTCCCGGTTAAGCAATGCCTCAATTTCAAAATTCTCATCCTCGTTTAAAAATCCCTCCATGGCCCTCATCCCTCCCTATCTCTGTAACCTCCTCCAGCCCCACAACCCCCCTGAGATGTCTGTTCTCCTCTAATTCTGCTCTCATCCATCGGTGGCCGTGCCTTCTGTTGCCTGGGCCCCAAGCTCTGGAACTCCCTCCCTAAACCACTCCGCCTCTCTCTCTTCCTTCAAGACGCTCCTTAAAACCGACCTCTTTGACCAAGCTTTTGGTCACCTGCGCTAATTTCTACTTATGCGGCTCAGTGTCAAAGTTTTATCGCATAAAAATCCTGTGAAGCACCTTGGGACGACTGACTTAACTCCTTCTTTCCCGTGCGGTTGAACATAAGAACATAAGAAATAGGAGCCTTGAGCCTTCTCCGCCATTTAATACGATCACGGCTGATCTGATCTTGGCCTCAGTTCCACTTCCCTGCCCGCTCCCCATAACCCTTCACTCCCTTATCGCTCAAAGATCTGTCTATCTCTACCTTAAATATATTCAATGTCCCAGCTTCCACAGCTCTCTGGGGCAGAGAATTCCACAGATTTACAACCCTCCGAGAGAAGAAGTTCCTCCTCATCTCAGTTTTAAATGGGCGGCCCCTTATTATGAAACTATGTCTCCGAGTTCTAGTCTCCCCCATCAGTGGAAACATCCTCTCTGTATCCACCTTGTCAAGCCCCTTCATAATCTTATACAGTTTCGATAAGATCACCTCTCATTCTTCTGAATTCCAATGAGTAGAGGCCCAACCTGCTCAACCTTTCCTCATAAGTCAACCCCCTCATCTCCGGAATCAACCGAGTGAACCTTCTCTGAACTGCCTCCAAAGCAAGTATATCCTTTCGTAAATATGGAAACCAAAACTGCACGCAGTACTCCAGATGTGGCCTCACCAATACCCTGTATAACTGTAGCAGGACTTCTCTGCTTTTGTACTCCATCTACCTTTGCAATAAAGGCCAAGATACCATTGGCCTTCCTGATCACTTGCTGTACCCACATACTATCCTTTTGTGTTTCATGCACAAGTACCCCCAGGTCCCGCTGTACTGCAGCACTTTCCAATCTTTCACCATTTAAATAATAACTTGCTCTTTGATTTTTTTTCTGCCAAAGTGCATGACCTCACACTTTCCAACATTATACTCCATCTGCCAATTTTTGCCCACTCACTTAGCCTGTCTGTGTCCTTTTGCAGATTTTTTGTGTCCTCCTCACACATTGCTTTTCCTCCCATCTTTGTATCGTCAGCAAACTTGGCTACGTTACACTCAGTCCCTTCTTCCAAGTCATTAATATAGATTGTAAATAGTTGGGGTCCCAGCACTGATCCCTGCGGCATCCCACTAGTTACTGTTTGCCAATCGGAAAATGGCCCATTTATCCCAACTCTGTTTTCTGGTAGTTAGCCAACCCTCTATCCATGCTGATATATTACCCCCAACCCCGTGAACTTTTATCTTGTGCAGTAACCTTGTATGTGGCACCTTGTCAAATGCCTTCTGGATTTACCTCTCTTGGCGCCACGGTGCGGTGCGTTTCCGTTTTCGGCGGTGGCGGGACGCTCTGGCGGACGACGACGACGGTGGCACGGGGCCAGGGCGGTGCCGGTGCAGCGTGCTTGCGCTGGTGCTGGCGGAGGCTGGGCGGGTCGATGAAGCCCTTGCCGCAGGAGGGGCACTTGCAGGGCCGCTCGCCCAGGTGGGTGCGCTCGTGGCGCCGCAGGTTGGACTGCTTGTTGAAGCGGCGGCCGCAGGCGGCGCAGGGGTAGGGCCGCTCGCCGGTGTGGGTCAGCCGGTGCACCAGCAGCGTCGACGACTGGCTGAACTCCCGGCCGCAGGCTCGGCACCGGAAGGGCTTCTCGCCGGTGTGGGTGCGCTCGTGCTGCCGCAGGTTGGAGGGGTCCACGAAGCCCCGGCCGCACGCCCCGCATTTCAGCGGCTTCTCCCCGGCGTGCACCAGCAGGTGCATCTTCAGCCGCGAGTTGCGGTTGAAGCCCTTGCCGCACTGCGGGCAGGCGAAGCGCCGCGGGGCGTCCGGGGCCCTGCGCGGGGCGGGGGCGGTGCCGGGCGGCGGCTCGGGGGGCGGGCAGGCCGGGTCCGGCGGGCACGCGGCTGTCACCGGGGGCCGCAGCACCTGCCGGGGCAGAAAGGACACAGGTTTTACTCCTCCGATCGCGGAACCCTCCCCGGGGATATTTCCTGCGGTCCCCACTTCCGCCCCGCTCCCTCCATTCCGCCAAACCCTCCTGAGTGCATCGTCAAAGCGCGCACCACCGATCCCCCGCCCCGCAAGCAAAATATTCACCGTTAAAAATCTTCCGCCCGCCGCGCAGTGCCCCCCCACCCGACAGTTTCTTCTGTCGGCTCGCTGCGTTGGCAGTGTGCGCAAAATGGTGCGGTCGCCATCTTATCTTTTTTGTTGGCAGACTACCATGTCGGGCCGACAATTATTGCCCCCCCCCCCCCCCCCGGATTCGGCCGGGCTGCCAACAGCCAATCCTGGCACGCACCCCCTCTTGGATGCCAGGCTGCTGGCCCGGCCGAAACCCTCCCTGCAGTGGGGTGAACTGTAATAATGGCAGAGCTCGCAGTGGCCCGCCCGCACTGCCGCAACCCTTTCTGGCCGGTTCGGGAAAAAAACGGGCTGCGGCGGCCGAATAACGGTAGGTGTCACCAGTTTCTGGCGGGGCTGAATTTCGGCCCCGCGGGGGGTATTGTGTGCAGTTTTGGTCTGCTTACCGAAGGAAGGATATACTTAACATAGAGGGAGTGCAACGATGGTTCACCAGACTGATTCCTGGGAATGGTGGAGCGGTTATAATCAGGGATGCTCAGGAGGGCAGAATTAGAGGAGCGCAGACATCTCGGGGGGGGTGGTGGGGCTGGAGGGGGTTACAGAGATAGGGAGGGGTGTAGGGGGCTGGAGGAGATTACAGAGATATTGAGGGGTGTAGGGGCTGGAGGGGGTTACAGAGATAGGGAGGGGTGTAGGGGCTGGAGGAGGTTACAGAGATAGGGAGGGGTGTAGGGGCTGGAGGAAGTTACAGAGATAGGGAGGGGTGTAGGGGCTGAAGGAGGTTACAGAGATAGGGAGGGGTGTAGGGGCTGGAGGGGGTTACAGAGATAGGGAGGGGTGTAGGGGCTGGAGGAGGTTACAGAGATAGGGAGGGGTGTAGGGGCTGGAGGAGGTTACAGAGATAGGGAGGGGTGTAGGGGCTGGAGGAAGTTACAGAGATAGGGAGGGGTGTAGGGGCTGAAGGAGGTTACAGAGATAGGGAGGGGTGTAGGGGCTGGAGGGGGTTACAGAGATAGGGAGGGGTGTAGGGGCTGGAGGAAGTTACAGAGATAGGGAGGGGTGTAGGGGCTGGAGAAGGTTACAGAGATAGGGAGGTGTGTAGGGGCTGGAGAAGGTTACAGAGATAGGGAGGGGTGTAGGGGCTAGAGGAGGTTACAGAGATAAGGAGGGGCGAGTTCCATGGGAGGAATTCAGAAGAATGAGAGGTGATCTTATCGAAACACATAAGATTATGAGGGGGCTCGACAAGGTGGATGCAGAGAGGATGTTTCCACTGATGGGGGAGACTAGAACTAGGGGGCATGGTCTTAGAATAAGGGGCCGCCCATTTAAAACTGAGATGAGGAGGAATTTCTTCTCTCAGAGGGTTGTAAATCTGTGGAATTCTCTGCCTCAGAGAGCTGTGGAAGCCGGGACATTGAATAAATTTAAGACAGAGATCGACAGTTTCTTAACCGATAAGGGGGCGGGCAGGGAAGTGGAGCTGAGTCCATGATCGGATCAGCCATGATGGTATTAAATGGCGGAGCAGGCTCGAGGGGCCGAATGGCCGACTCCTGCTCCTGATTCTTATTTCCTTCCCTAAAGAGACATTAGTGAACCAGATGTTTTTTTTTTTTTAACGACAATCCGACAGGTGCTCTCACCGGCTACGCGGAGCCGGCTCCGAAAACGCGGTGACAAGCGTTTACCTGGCGGCTCCCGTTCTCCGGGAGCGGTGTCGGCGGCGGGGATTGCGGCTCCGGGTCCTGGAGGTCGGTGGCGGCGACGCCAAGGCCGGCGTGCGTGCGTTCGTGCCGGCGGAGGTTGCACTGTTTGTTGAAGCGCCTCCCGCAGGCCGGGCAGGGGAAGGGCTGCTCGCCGGTGTGGGTCAGCTGGTGCATGGCCAGGGCCGAGGATTGGCTGAAGCCCTTGCCGCAGGCCCGGCAGCCGAAGGGCCTCTCGCCGGTGTGGGTGCGCTCGTGCTTGCGGAAGTTGGAGGGGTCGATGAATCCGCGGCCGCACACCGGGCACTTGAGTGGCTTCTCGCCGGAGTGGGTCAGCAGGTGCAGCTTGAGGTGGCAGTGCCGGTCGAAGCCCTTGCCGCACTCGGGGCAGCCGAAGCGCCTCTGGCCGTCCGCCCTCTCCGGGCCGCCTCCCGGCCCCTTGCAGGCCGTCCCGTCCTGCGGCGCCCCCGGTGGTCGGAGGAGAGAGTCCGGCTGCTGCGGGTTCTGCGTTGGGGCGGCTGTCAACTGCTGGAATGGACAGATCGCAAATTGCAGTGTTAGCTTATCGAGTGAAGCTCTCTCTCTCTCTCTCTCTATAGCCTCTGAGGCAGGTCATGGGCTCAAGTCTCACACCAGAGACTGGAGTGCATAAATCCCAGGGGCAGTACTGAGGGAGTGCTGCGCTGTCGGAGGGGCGGTACTGAGGGAGTGCCGCACTGTCGGAGGGGCAGTACTGAGGGAGCGCCGCACTGTCGGAGGGGCAGTACTGAGGGAGAGCCGCACTGTCGGAGGGGCAGTACTGAGGGAGTGCCGCACTGTCGGAGGGGCAGTACTGAGGGAGCCCCGCACTGTCGGAGGGGCGGTACTGAGGGAGTGCTGCGCTGTCGGAGGGGCGGTACTGAGGGAGTGCTGTGCTGTCGGAGGGGGCAGTACTGAGGGAGTGCTGCGCTGTCGGAGGGGGCAGTACTGAGGGAGTGCTGTGCTGTCGGAGGGGCGGTACTGAGGGAGAGCCGCACTGTCGGAGGGGCGGTACTGAGGGAGAGCCGCACTGTCGGAGGGGCGGTACTGAGGGAGTGCTGCGCTGTCGGAGGGGCAGTACTGAGGGAGTGCTGTGCTGTCGGAGGGGCGGTACTGAGGGAGCCCCGCACTGTCGGAGGGGCAGTACTGAGGGAGTGCTGTGCTGTCGGAGGGGCGGTACTGAGGGAGTGCTGCACTGTCGGAGGGGCAGTACTGAGGGAGTGCTGTGCTGTCGGAGGGGCGGTACTGAGGGAGTGCTGTGCTGTCGGAGGGGCAGTACTGAGGGAGTGCTGCACTGTCGGAGGGGCAGTACTGAGGGAGTGCCGCACTGTCGGAGGGGCGGTGCTGAGGGAGTGCTGTGCTGTCGGAGGGGCGGTACTGAGGGAGTGCTGCACTGTCGGAGGGGCGGTACTGAGGGAGAGCCGCACTGTCGGAGGGGCAGTACTGAGGGAGTGCCGCACTGTCGGAGGGGCGGTACTGAGGGAGAGCCGCACTGTCGGGGGGGGGAAGTACTGAGGGAGAGCCGCACTGTCGGAGGGGCAGTACTGAGGGAGTGCCGCACTGTCGGAGGGGCGGTACTGAGGGAGAGCCGCACTGTCGGAGGGGCAGTACTGAGGGAGTGCCGCACTGTCGGGGGACGGTACTGAGGGAGCGCCGCACTGTCGGAGGGGCGGTACTGAGGGAGAGCCGCACTGTCGGAGGGGCGGTACTGAGGGAGAGCCGCACTATCGGAGGGGCAGTATTGAGGGAGCGCCGCACTGTCGGGGGGGAAGTACTGAGGGAGCGCCGCACTGTCGGAGGGGCAGTACTGAGGGAGTGCTGCGCTGTCGGGGGGCAGTACTGAGGGAGTGCCGCACTGTCGGAGGGGCTGAACTGAGGGAGTGCCGCACTGTCGGAGGGGCAGTACTGAGGGAGCGCCGCACTGTCGGAGGGACAGAACTGAGGGAGCGCCGCACTGTCGGAGGGGCTGAACTGAGGGAGAGCCGCACTGTCGGAGGGACAGAACTGAGGGAGCGCCGCACTGTCGGAGGGGCTGAACTGAGGGAGAGCCGCACTGTCGGAGGGACAGAACTGAGGGAGAGCCGCACTGTCGGAGGGACAGAACTGAGGGAGCGCCGCACTGTCGGAGGGGCTGAACTGAGGGACAGCCGCACTGTCGGAGGGACAGAACTGAGGGAGCGCCGCACTGTCGGGGGGGAAGTACTGAGGGAGCGCCGCACTGTCGGAGGGGCAGTACTGAGGGAGTGCCACACTGTCGGAGGGGCAGTACTGAGGGAGTGCCGCACTGTCGGAGGGGCAGTACTGAGGGAGCGCAGCACTGTCGGAGGTGCGGTACTGAGGGAGCGCCGCACTGTCGGAGGGGCAGTACTGAGGGAGCGCCACACTGTCGGAGGGGCAGTACTGAGGGAGCGCCGCACTGTCGGAGGGCAGTACTGAGGGAGTGCCGCACTGTCGGAGGGGCAGTACTGAGGAAGCGCCGCACTGTCGGAGGGGCAGTACTGAGGGAGCGCCACACTGTCGGAGGGGCAGTACTGAGGGAGAGCCGCACTGTCGGAGGAGCGGTACTGAGGGAGCGCCTCACTGTCGGAGGTGCGGTACTGAGGGAGCGCCGCGCTGTCGGAGGGGCAGTACTGAGGGAGCGCCGCGCTGTCGGAGGGGCAGTCTTTCAGATGAGATGTTAAACCGAGGCTCCGTCTGCCCTCTCAGGTGGATGTAAAAGGTCCCATGGCCGCTATTGGATGAGCAGGGGGTGTTCTTCCTGGGGCCAATATTCAACCAACATCAGTAAAACAGATTATCCGGTCATTATCACATTGCTGTTTGTGGGAGCTTGCTGTGCGTAAACCAGGTGTCGTGTTTCCCACATTACAACAGTGACTGCACTTCAAAAATTACGTCATTGGCTGTAAAGCGCTCTGGGACGTCCGGTGGCCGAGAAAGGCAATGCAGAAATGCAAGTCTTTTTTTTCTTTCTTTACTGATCCTTTTCTTCTGTCTCATTGCAATTTAAGATGGCCGTGCGACACTGTCGCCCAGCTCACCCGGTGCCAAGAGTGTCCACCCTCTCTCCCCTCATGTAATTCTCCAATCATAGCCCTCCCATCACGAGAACAGGCTGCGCACTCAAAACCAGAGATTTACACTCGTTAAGGAGCCTTGGCCTTATAGATGGCAGGGTATCCTGTAACACCTTTCAGTGTGGCACGAGCTTGCACAGGATTACGTTAGACCCAACCAGTCATTCCTCATCTAACTCTATCAGCATAACCTTCTATTCCCTTCTTCCCCATGTGTTTATCCAGCCTCCCCTTAAATACATCGATACTATTCGCCTCGACCCTTCCCTGTGGCAGCGAGTTCCACATTCTCACCGCTCTCTGGGTAAAGAGGTTTCTCCTGAATTCCCCATTGGGTTTCTGAGTGACTGTCTCATATTGATGGCCTCTAGTTATGCTCTTCCCCCCCCAAGTGGAAACACTCTCTCTGTATCCACTCCATCAAAACCTTTCATCACTTTAAAGACCTCTATTAGCTCACCCTCTCAGCCTTCTCTTTTGAAGAGAAGAGAGACCCAACCTGTTCATCCTTTCCTGATACGTATGCCCTCGCATTTCTGGTATCATCCTTGTAAATCTTCTCTGCACCCTCTCCAGTGCCTCTATATCCTGTTTATAATACGGCGACCAGAACTGTGTGCAGTGCTCTTTGAGTGTGAGATAATCTCAGGTTCAGCATCACTGGTCTCTCCCATAAGCAGGCTCAACATCCCTTACCATCAGGGGTTTAACTGTATGACTCAATAGCTAAACACATGACAGTGTGAGGCTTCCATCAATAAAAGCTTCCCCTTGAGTACGGGGTACTGTAATTACATCGTATTCACAGCACAGATTTATGGCCCCCTAGTTCTGGTCTTGTCCACAACATTGGAACAGGAGGCCATTCAGCCCCCCTCCCCCCTCACCTCAAGCCAGTTCCCCCATTCAATAACATCCTGACTGATCTGATCTTGGCCTCAACTCCACTTCCCCGCCCGCTCCCCATAACCCTCAACTCCCTGAACCCATGACCCTCTGACCTAACTTCATCCACCCACCTTGGCTCCATATCCTTTTATACCTCTGGTAAATGTAATCGATCACAGATTTTAAAAATTATTAATTGAGCTCGCCTCGACTGCTTTGTGTGGGAGAGAGTTCCACACTTCCACCACGCTCTGCATGATGAAGTGTTTCCGAACCTCACTCCTCAACGGCCTGGTTCTAAGGTTATGTCCACTTGTCCTCAACTCCCACCCCACCAGCGGACAAAGTTGCTCTCCATCTATCCTATCAAAATCCTAAAGCCCTCAATCAAATTGCCTGTTAAATCTTCCATATTCCAGGGAATAGAGGCCCAGTTTATGTAATCTCTCCTCCTAATCTAACCTCTGGATCCCTGGTAACATTCTACACTGCACTCCTTCCAAATCCAATATATCCTTTCTCGACCAGGCCCACATCCCCAGCATCGAAGCACTGACCACACTCGACCGGCTCCGCTGGGCAGGGCCACATCGTCCGCATGCCCCCGACACGAGACTCACAAAGCAAGCGCTCTACTCGGAATTCCTTCACGGGCAAACGAGCCCCAGGTGGGCAGAGGAAACGTTACAAGGGACCACCCTCAAAGCCTCCCTGATAAAGTGCAACATCCCCACCGACACCTGGGAGTCCCTGGGCCAAAGACCAGTCCGCCCTAAGTGGAGGAAGTGCATCCGGGAGGGCGCTGAGCACCTCGAGTCTCGTCGCCGAGAGCGTGCAGAAACCAAGCGCAGGCAGCGGAAGGAGCGTGCGGCAAACCAGTCCCACCCTCCCCTTCCCTCAACCACTGTCTGTCCCACCTGTGACAGGGACTGTGGCTCTCGTATTGGACTGTTCAGCCACCTGAGAAAACTCGCTTTTGGAGTGGAAGCAAGTCTTCCTCGATTCCGAGGGACTGCCTATGATGATGAACGGTTCTGGAGTTGGGCAACGTGCACCTTCTTCAGAATGAGAGAGATGGTCCAGAATGGCTGCGATGCCATCGGGGGAACCAGGATCACTGGCACAAGGAGCTTCTATGACACAGTCGGAGGGCTTTTGGTGGCAGTACCTGAGCCAGCTGACCTGGGAGGAGGTCCTTGCAAGGACCCGGGAATTGCTAGGTCGGAGGACACCAGTAACACCAGGGACAAGAGTTTCTCATCGACGGCCTATGATGATGCTACAGAAATTCAAGTCTTTCCTTCTTTCCTTAGAACCCCAAGCAGGCCCGAGCCCGACCCACCTCATTGTCTCTCCGTCGCTTCTCGGCCATGTGGAAGAGCCTGTGGATGCCCAGCGCCGACCTGTGCTTGAACTCGCGGTCACAGAGGTCACACTGCAAAGGCCAGTCCGCCATGTGGACCCGCTGGTGCCTGAGCAGCGAGGCGGGCTGGCCGAACTCCCGCCGGCAGTCGGGGCAGGTGTAGGGCCCCTGCCCCGTGTGGGCGCGCAGGTGGGCGGCCAGGCGGGAGGGGCAGCCGAAACGCTGGGGGCAGGCCGGGCAGGGGTAGGGGCGCTGCCTGGCGGGCGGGGGCGGGGGGGCCGGCCCCTGCCCGCGGGCGGGAGGCCCCCGGTGCAGCCACAGGTGCCGCTCCAGGGCGCCGTAACGCTCGAAGCTCTTGCCGCACTCGGAGCAGATGAAGCATCCGTCCCTGTCGTCGGGGGTCTTAGCGTCGCTCGGGAGCAGCCCCCTCGGCCGAGGGACGGACCCTGGCCGCTGATCGTCTTCCATCGGGGGCACGTGGTCAGTTCTGGAACACAGAGAGAGAGAGAGAGACATCCTGAGACCGCAGTCAACACGTTCCTGGGGCTCTCCGTCCGGCCCGACGAAAAACACAACTTGCATTTCTACAGCTCCTTTCACAACGCCAGGATGTCCCAAAGCTCTTCACAGCCAATGAAGTACTTTGGGGGCCCTGTACTCATTGGAGGCAGTTCACAGAAGGTTCATAAGAACATAAGAAATGGGAGCAGGAGTCGGCCATTCGGCCCCTCGAGCCTGCTCCGCCATTCAATACGATCATGGCTGATCTTCGACCTGAACTCCACTTTCCCGCTGATTCCCATATCCCTCAATATCCAAAAAATCTATCGCCCTCAGCCTTGAATATACTCAAAGACTGAGTCTCCACAACCCTTTGGGGTAGAGAATTCCAAAGATTCACCCCCCTCTGAGTGAAGAAATTCCTCCTCATCTCAGTCCTAAATGGCCGACCCCTTATCCTGAGACTGTGTGACCCCCTGGTTCTAGACTCCCCAGCCCGGGGAAAAATTGACACCGAGCCACATAAGGAGTTATTAGGGCAGGTGAGCAAAAGCTTGGTCAAAGAGGTCGGTTTTAAGGAGGCGGAGAGGTTTAGGGAGGGAATTCCAGAGCTCGGGGCCCCTGCAGGCACGGCCAGCAATGGTGGAGCGATGGAAATCGGGGGGGTGCTCAAGAGGCCAGAATTGGAGGAGCGCAGAGATCTTGGGGGGCTGGAGGAGGTTACAGAGATAGGGAGGGGTGTAGGGGCTGGAGGAGGTTACAGAGATAGGGAGGGGTGTAGGGGCTGGAGGAGGTTACAGGGATAGGGAGGGGTGTAGGGGCTGGAGGAGGTTACAGAGATAGGGAGGGGTGTGGGGGCTGAAGGAGGTTAAAGAGATAGGGAGGGGTGTAGGGGCTGGAGGAGGTTACAGAGATAGGGAGGGGTGTAGGGGCTGGAGGAGGTTACAGAGATAGGGAGGGGTGTAGGGGCTGGAGGAGGTTACAGAGATAGGGAGGAGTGTAGGGGCTGGAGGAGGTTACAGAGATAGGGAGGGGTGTAGGGGCTGGAGGAGGTTACAGAGATAGGGAGTGGTGTAGAGGCTGGAGGAGGTTACAGAGATAGGGAGGGGTGTAGGGGCTGGAGGAGGTTACAGAGATAGGGACGGATGTAGGGGCTGGAGGAGGTTAGAGATAGGGAGGGGTGTAGGGGCTGGAGGGGGTTACAGAGATAGGGAGGAGTGTAGGGGCTGGAGGGGGTTACAGAGATAGGGAGGGGTGTAGGGGCTGGAGGAGGTTACAGAGATAGGGAGGAGTGCAGGGGCTGGAGGAGGTTACAGAGATAGGGAGGGGTGTAGGGGCTGGAGGAGGTTACAGAGATAGGGAGGAGTGTAGGGGCTGGAGGAGGTTACAGAGATAGGGAGGGGTGTAGGGGCTGGAGGGGGTTACAGAGATAGGGAGGGGTGTAGGGGCTGGAGGAGGTTACAGAGATAGGGAGGGGTGTAGGGGCTGGAGGAGGTTACAGGGATAGGGAGGGGTGTAGGGGCTGGAGGAGGTTACAGAGATAGGGAGGGGTGTGGGGGCTGAAGGAGGTTAAAGAGATAGGGAGGGGTGTAGGGGCTGGAGGAGGTTACAGAGATAGGGAGGGGTGTAGGGGCTGGAGGAGGTTACAGAGATAGGGAGGGGTGTAGGGGCTGGAGGAGGTTACAGAAATAGGGAGGAGTGTAGGGGCTGGAGGAGGTTACAGAGATAGGGAGGGGTGTAGGGGCTGGAGGAGGTTACAGAGATAGGGAGTGGTGTAGGGGCTGGAGGAGGTTACAGAGATAGGGAGGGGTGTAGGGGCTGGAGGAGGTTACAGAGATAGGGACGGATGTAGGGGCTGGAGGAGGTTAGAGATAGGGAGGGGTGTAGGGGCTGGAAGGGGTTACAGAGATAGGGAGGAGTGTAGGGGCTGGAGGGGGTTACAGAGATAGGGAGGGGTGTAGGGGCTGGAGGAGGTTACAGAGATAGGGAGTAGTGCAGGGGCTGGAGGAGGTTACAGAGATAGGGAGGGGTGTAGGGGCTGGAGGAGGTTACAGAGATAGGGAGGAGTGTAGGGGCTGGAGGAGGTTACAGAGATAGGGAGGGGTGTAGGGGCTGGAGGAGGTTACAGAGATAGGGAGGAGTGCAGGGGCTGGAGGAGGTTACAGAGATAGGGAGGGGTGTAGGGGCTGGAGGGGGTTACAGAGATAGGGAGGGGTGTAGGGGCTGGAGGAGGTTACAGAGATAGGGACGGATGTAGGGGCTGGAGGAGGTTACAGAGATAGGGAGGGGTGTAGGGGCTGGAGGGGGTTACAGAGATAGGGAGGGGTGTAGGGGCTGGAGGAGGTTACAGAGATAGGGAGGAGTGTAGGGGCTGGAGGAGGTTACAGAGATAGGGAGGGGTGTAGGGGCTGGAGGAGGTTACAGAGATAGGGAGGAGTGCAGGGGCTGGAGGAGGTTACAGAGATAGGGAGGGGTGTAGGGGCTGGAGGAGGTTACAGAGATAGGGAGTGGTGTAGGGGCTGGAGGAGGTTACAGAGATAGGGAGGGGTGTAGGGGCTGGAGGTGGTTACAGAGATAGGGAGGAGTGTAGGGGCTGGAGGAGGTTACAGAGATAGGGAGGAGTGCAGGGGCTGGAGGAGGTTACAGAGATAGGGAGGAGTGCAGGGGCTGGAGGAGGTTACAGAGATAGGGAGGGGTGTAGGGGCTGGAGGAGGTTACAGAGATAGGGAGGGGTGTAGGGGCTGGAGGAGGTTACAGAGATAGGGAGGAGTGTAGGGGCTGGAGGAGGTTACAGAGATAGGGAGGGGTGTAGGGGCTGGAGGAGGTTACAGAGATAGGGAGTGGTGTAGGGGCTGGAGGAGGTTACAGAGATAGGGAGGGGTGTAGGGGCTGGAGGAGGTTACAGAGATAGGGACGGATGTAGGGGCTGGAGGAGGTTAGAGATAGGGAGGGGTGTAGGGGCTGGAGGGGGTTACAGAGATAGGGAGGAGTGTAGGGGCTGGAGGGGGTTACAGAGATAGGGAGGGGTGTAGGGGCTGGAGGAGGTTACAGAGATAGGGAGGAGTGCAGGGGCTGGAGGAGGTTACAGAGATAGGGAGGGGTGTAGGGGCTGGAGGAGGTTACAGAGATAGGGAGGAGTGTAGGGGCTGGAGGAGGTTACAGAGATAGGGAGGGGTGTAGGGGCTGGAGGAGGTTACAGAGATAGGGAGGAGTGCAGGGGCTGGAGGAGGTTACAGAGATAGGGAGGGGTGTAGGGGCTGGAGGGGGTTACAGAGATAGGGAGGGGTGTAGGGGCTGGAGGAGGTTACAGAGATAGGGACGGATGTAGGGGCTGGAGGAGGTTACAGAGATAGGGAGGGGTGTAGCGGCTGGAGGGGGTTACAGAGATAGGGAGGGGTGTAGGGGCTGGAGGAGGTTACAGAGATAGGGAGGAGTGTAGGGGCTGGAGGAGGTTACAGAGATAGGGAGGGTGTAGGGGCTGGAGGAGGTTACAGAGATAGGGAGGAGTGCAGGGGCTGGAGGAGGTTACAGAGATAGGGAGGGGTGTAGGGGCTGGAGGGGGTTACAGAGATAGGGAGGGGTGTAGGGGCTGGAGGAGGTTACAGAGATAGGGACGGATGTAGGGGCTGGAGGAGGTTACAGAGATAGGGAGGGGTGTAGGGGCTGGAGGAGGTTACAGAGATAGGGAGGGGTGTAGGGGCTGGAGGAGGTTACAGAGATAGGGAGGAGTGTAGGGGCTGGAGGAGGTTAGAGAATAAGGAGGGGGGGGGGGAGCGAGGAGGCCACGGAGGAATTTGAAGAGAATACCAAATTAGAATATAATCCCAATAAGGGACCAAATGAAGCGGGTGACATTGATTGGCGAGGAAAGTTAGGATCAGGAGGAATGGATTGATCAGAGAGGTTGACACCCGAACATTCAAGTGGAGCTGGAAGAAATGGACCTCTCGGAATCTAGCCAAGTAACTGGAGTAAGAGGGGACGAGACGGAAAAGGCCTGGGATGCTGTTGGATCAGAGGCCAGGATGGGAATCCAGGGCCGAGAGACTGATGGAGCTGCGAATTTAAATGGCGTATCAGGCCTGTGAATGGGGTATTTTTCGGCACTTACTGAGAGTTTTGTACAACCGAGCGCCGTGCTTAGGCCCATTTCAGAGTGCAGTGAGGTCGACCACGTGCGGTGTGGGACTGGAGTCACGTGTGGGCTCCTCCCAGGAACCTCTCGGTCTCCCACCCAAACTACGGGCAAGGAAATAAACGGACCACACAGACGCGAGGGAGATAGGCACGTCACCAAATCTTAGGGAGGCCACTCGAGACCCTGCCGCCATTGCAATCAGATCGTGGCTGGTCTGCTTCTTAACTCCAGCTGCCCGGCTTGGTCCCATATCCCTCGATACCTTGGCCTAGCAAATGACAAATTGAGTGCGGGTTTGAATTTGACCCCCCCCAAGCTCGCCCTTAATCTTCGACACTCGAGGGACCACTGTCGGAGGGGCAGTACTGAGGGAGTGTCGCAGTGTCGGAGGGGCGGTACTGAGGGAGTGCCGCACTGTCGGAGAGGCAGTACTGAGGGAGTGCCGCACTGTCGGAGGGGCGGTACTGAGGGAGTGCCGCACTGTCGGAGGGGCGGTACTGAGGGAGTGCCGCACTGTCGGAGGGGCAGTACTGAGGGAGAGCCGCACTGTCGGAGGGGCAGTACTGAGGGAGAGCCGCACTGTCGGAGGGGCAGTACTGAGGGAGAGCCGCACTGTCGGAGGGGCAGTACTGAGGGAGCGCCGCGCTGTCGGAGGGGCGGTACTGAGGGAGCGCCGCGCTGTCGGAGGGGCGGTACTGAGGGAGCGCCGCGCTGTCGGAGGGGCAGTACTGAGGGAGCACCGTGCTGTCGGAGGGGCGGTACTGAGGGAGCGCCGCACTGTCGGAGGGGCAGTACTGAGGGAGCACCGCACTGTCGGAGGGGCAGTACTGAGGGAGCTCCGCACTGTCGGAGGGGCCGTACTGAGGGAGCGCCGCACTGTCGGAGGGGCAGTACTGAGGGAGCGCCGCACTGTCGGAGGGGCGGTACTGAGGGAGTGCCGCACTGTCGGAGGGGCAGTACTGAGGGAGCGCCGCACTGTCGGAGGGATAGTACTGAGGGAGAGCCGCACTGTCGGAGGGGCAGTACTGAGGGAGTGCCGCACTGTCGGAGGGGCAGTACTGAGGGAGAGCCGCACTGTCGGAGGGGCAGTACTGAGGGAGCGCCGCACTGTCGGAGGTGCCGTCTTTCGGATGAGGCATTAAACCGAGGCCCCGTCTGCCCTCTCAGGTGGATGTAAAAGATCCCGGTGCCACTATTGGAAGAAGAGCAGGGGGAGTTCTCCCCGGTGTCCTGGGGCCTATATTTATCGCTCCATCAGCATCACTAAAAAAAAAACAGTATCTGGTCGTTAATCTTGGCAGTACAACAAAATGGGTGCTGCATATCCTGACTGAATTTCCGCAGGGCAACTGAGGGAGGAAGGAGAGACGGGGAGTGTGGAATCTTGCTGTGCACGTATTGGCTGCCACATAACCTTACTGAAAAACACTCCGGGTAACCGAGGCTAGGGGGGGGGAAAGGGGCAGAGCTGCTGTGGGATGATGCTGTGCACTAAAAAATGGCTACCCAGCGCCCAACTGAATAAACCCAAGGTAACTGAGGGAGGCGCGGGACAAAACAAAATCGCAACCATTCACCCTGCTGCGGGATCTTACCATGCACACAATGATTGGCCCTCCCCATGTGGGATCTCACTGCGCGCGCACAAAAAAATGGGCCATCTCTATCTAACCTGCTGTACGGGATCTTACCCTGCACAACATGGCCACCCTGCTGTGGGATCTTGCTGTTCACAATATGGTTAACCTGTGTCAGGGAGCTTACTGCGCTCAACGATGATTGGCCACCCTTGCTGCGGGAGCTTACTGTGCGCTCAACGATGATTGGCCACCCTTGCTGCGGGAGCTTACTGTGCGCTCAACGATGATTGGCCACCTTTGCTACGGGAGCTTACTGTGCGCTCAATGATTGGCCACCCTTGCTGCGGGAGCTTACTGTGCGCTCAATGATTGGCCACCCTTGCTGCGGGAGCTTACTGTGCGCTCAATGATTGGCCACCCTTGCTGCGGGACCTTACTGTGCGCTCAACAATGATTGGCCACCCTTGCTGCGGGACCTTACTGTGCGCTCAACGATGATTGGCCACCCTTGCTGCGGGATCTTACTGTGCGCTCAACAATGATTGGCCACCCTTGCTGCAGGATCTTACTGTGCGCTCAACGATGATTGGCCACCCTTGCTGCGGGATCTTACTGTGCACTCAACGATGATTGGCCACCCTTGCTGCGGGAGCTTACTGTGCACTCAATGATGATTGGCCACCCTTGTTGCGGGAGCTTACTGTGCACTCAACGATGATTGGCCACCCTTGCTGCGGGAGCTTACTGTGCACTCAATGATGATTGGCCACCCTTGTTGCGGGAGCTTACTGTGCACTCAACGATGATTGGCCACCCTTGCTGCGGGAGCTTACTGTGCACTCAACGATGATTGGCCACCCTTGCTGCGGGATCTTACTGTGCACTCAACGATGATTGGTCATCCTTGCTGCGGGATCTTACTGTGCACATACCAATTGACCACTCTCTACCCTGCGGTTGGGATCTTAGTGCGCGCCCGATTGTCCATCCCCACTGTGGGATCTTGCTGTGCACAAATAAATGGCCACCCCCTGCTGTTGTGGGATCTTGCCGTGCGCGCCATGATTGGCTGTGGGGCGACGAGGGCCCGAGGCCTGGACGAATGGACGAAAAGGGAGGAGAAAAAAAAAGGCGCGAGGGGAGGCGGGCGGCCAATCAGCGCCCGCGCCCTCTCCCGCCTTCCACCAACCCGCCCCCCCCGGGCGAACCATCTGGAAGCTGCTGGAACCTTCCCGCGGCCCGCGCGCGGGGAACCCGGGCGGCTCACCTGGCGCTCGCTCCGCTCCAGCCGCCTTTGGGCCCCCTCCTTGCACTGACTGGCCGGCTGGCTGACTGACAGCCGCGCCGCTCCAATCCGCTCGCTGCGGCCGCGGCCGCGGCCCAATCACAATCCCACCAGGAGGCGGGGCTTCCTGCAGGGGCAGCCATCCCGCCGACACTGCCCTCAACCCCACGGCGCTTGCACCGGCACGTGACGTCGTCACGTCAGCGCGGCCGGCCGGCACCCCCCCCCCCCCACCGGCACCGCGCGTGCGCCGAGCGCCGTCCGCGGGCGCCTGCGCAAGAGCGACGAGCGGGCAAAAACGCACAAAAACACCGCCGTCCACGCGGAATTTTGCACTAAAAAACCAGCCCACTACATTCCCGCCCGTCAGCCCCTCAACCCCAACCTTACTCTTCCCCGAAAAAATAAAGCTGGCGTCCGCCGCTGCGCTAAAAGCCGAAAAAATGAAAGGGGAGGCTGAAAATGGCTGTTACATGGCGGCGCCAATACCCGCAATGCCGCGCGCGGCAGCAAGTGCCCTATTCCCTGAATGGCCAACATCAGAAAGTGTGAGCAGAGGGGACCCATGCAGCCATGGGAGGGGTGTGCTCCAGGAACTCACATGGACGTGGCTGTCCAGGCCTTGCCCCCTCCCTATCTCTGTAACCCCCTCCAGCCCCTACACCCCTCCCTATCTCTGTAACACCCTCCAGCCCCTACACCCCTCCCTATCTCTGTAACCTCCAGCCCCTACACCCCTCCCTATCTCTGTAACACCCTCCAGCCCCTACACCCCTCCCTATCTCTGTAACCTCCTCCAGCCCCTACATCCCTCCCTATCTCTGTAACACCCTCCAGTCCCTACACCCCTCCCTATCTCTGTAACCTCCTCCAGCCCCTACACCCCTCCCTATCTCTGTAACCCCCTCCAGCCCCTACACCCCTCCCTATCTCTGTAACCTCCTCCAGCCCCTACATCCCTCCCTATCTCTGTAAGCCCCTACACCCCTACCCATCCCTGTAACCTCCTCCAGCCCCTACATCCCTCCCTATGTCTGTAACCCCCTCCAGCCCCTACACCCCTCCCTATCTCTGTAACCTCCTCCTGGCCCTACACCCCTATCTATTTCTGTAACTTCCTCCAGCCCTACACCCCTCCCTATCTCTGTAACCTCCTCCAGCTCCTACACCCTCCCTATCTCTGTAACCTCCTCCAGCCCCTATACCCCTCCCTATCTCTATAACCTCCAGCCCAATACCCCTCCCTATCTTTGTAACCTCCAGCCCAATACCCCTCCCTATCTCTGTAACCCCATCCAGCCCTACACCCCTCTCTATCTCTGTAACCTCCTCCAGCCCCTGCACCCCTCCCTATCTCTGTAACCTCCTCCAGCCCCTACACCCCTCCCTATCTCTGTAACCTCCTTCAGCCCCTACACCCCTCCCTATCTCTGTTACCTCCTCCAGCCCCTACACCCCTCCCTATCTCTGTAACCTCCTCCAGCCCCTACACCCCTCCCTATCTCTGTAACCTCCTCCAACCCCTACACCCCTCCCTATCTCTGTAACCTCCTCCAGCCCCTACACCCCTCCCTATCTCTGTAACCTCCTCCAACCCCTACACCCCTCCCTATCTCTGTAACCTCCTCCAGCCCCTACACCCCTCCCTATCTCTGTAACCTCCTCCAGCGCCACAACCCCCCGAGATCTCTGCCCTCCTCAAATTCCGTCTCTTGAGCATCCCCCGATTCCCATCGTTCCACCATTGGTGACCGTGCCTTCAGCTGCCTGGGCCCCAAGCTCTGGAACTCCCTCCCTAAACCTCTCCGCCTCTCTCTCCTCCTTTAAGACAGTCCTTAAAACTGACCTCTTTGACCCAGCTTTTGGCCACCTGTCCTAATTTGGATTTCCAGAAGGCATTCGATAAGATGCCACATAAAAGGTTACTGCATAAGATAAAAGTTCACGGGGTTGGGGATAATATATTAGCATGGATAGAGGATTGGCTAACTAACAGAAAACAGAGAGTCGGGATATATTTTCCGGTTGGCCGCAGGAATCAGTGCTGGGGCCTCAACTATTTACAATCTATATTAGTGACTTGGATGAAGGGATCGAGTGTAATGGAACCAAGTTTGCTGATGATACAAAGATGGGTGGGAAAATACATTTTGAGGAGGACACAAAAAATCTACAAAGGGATATAGACAGGCTAAGTGAGTGGGCAAAAATTTGGCAGATAAGAACATAAGAACATAAGAACATAAGAAATAGGAGCAAGAGTCTGCTATTTGGCCCCTCGAGCCTGCTCTGCCATTTAATACGATCATGGCTGATCCAATCATGGACTCAGGTCCGCTTCCCTGCCTGCTCCCCAAAACCCCTTAATCCCTTATCGGTTCAGAAACTATCTCTGTCTTAAATTTATTCAATGAATAGATAGATTATAATGTGAGGTTATCCACTTTGACAGAAATAATAGAAAAGCAAATTATAATTTAAATGGAGCAACATTACAAAGTGCCGCAGTACAGCAGGACCTGGAGGTACTTGTACATGAAACACAAAAAGTTAGTATGCAGGTACAGCAAGTGATCAGGAAGGCCAATGGAATGTTGGCCTTTATTGCAAAGGGATAGAGTATAAAAGCAGGGAAGTCCTGCTACAACTGTACAGGGTACTGCATACAGTTTTGGTCTCCATATTTAAGGAAGGATATACTTGCATTGGAGGTTGTTCAGAGAAGGTTCACTGGGTTGATTCCGGAGATGAGGGGGTTGACGTATGAGGAAAGGTTCAGTAGCTTGGGCCTATACATTACAAATGGGTATGATTTGGTGGCCATTACAGAAACGTGGTTGCAGGGTGGCCAAGACTGGGAATTAAACATACAGGGGTATCTGACAATTCGGAAAGATAGAGAAGAAGGGAAAGGACGTGGGATAGCTCTGTTAATAAAGGATGATATCAGGGCAATTGTGAGAGACGATATTGGCTTTAATGAACAAAATGTTGAATCACTGTGGGTGGAGATTAGAGATAGTAAGGGGAAAAAGTCACTGGTGGGCGTAGTTTATAGGCCCCCAAATAATAACCTCACGGTGGGGCGGGCAATAATCAGGGGAATAATGGAGGCATGTGAAAAAGGAATGGCAGTAATCATGGGGGATTTTAACCTACATATCGTTTGGTCAAATCAAATCGCACGGGGTAGCCTTGAGGAGGAATTCATAGAATGCATACAGGATTGTTTCTTAGAACAGTATGTTACAGAACCTACAAGGGAGCAAGCTATCTTAGATCTGGTCCTGTGTAATGAGACAGGAATAATAAACGATCTCCTAGTAAAAGATACTCTCGGAATGAGTGATCACAGTATGGTTGAATTTGTAATACAGATTGAGGGTGAGGAAGTAGTGTCTCAAATGAGCATACTATGCTTAAACAAAGGGGACTACAGTGGGATGAGGGCAGAATTGGCTAAAGTAGACTGGAAACACAGATTAAACGGTGGCACAATTGAGGAACAGTGGAGGACTTTTAAGGAGCTCTTTCATAGTGCTCAACAAAAATATATTCCAGTGAAAAAGAAGGGCGGTAAGAGAAGGAATAACCAGCCGTGGATAACCAAGGAAATAAAGGAGAGTATCAAATTAAAAACCAATGCGTTTAAGGTGGCCAAGGTTAGTGGGAAACTAGAAGATTGGGAAAATTTTAAACGACAGCAAAGAATGACTAAGAAAGCAATAAAGAAAGGAAAGATTGTGCAAAACATAAAAACAGATAGTAAAAGCTTTTACCGATATATAAAACGGAAAAGAGTGACTAAAGTAAATGTTGGTCCCTTAGAAGATGAAAAGGGGGATTTAATTATGGGAAATGTGGAAATGGCTGAGACTTTAAACAATTATTTTGCTTCGGTCTTCACAGTGGAAGACACAAAAACCATGTCAAAAATTGCTGGTCACAGGAATGTGGGAAGGGAGGACCTTGAGACAATCACTATCACTAGTGGAGTAGTGCTGGACAGGCTAATGGGACTCAAGGTAGACAAGGTAGACAAGTCCCCTGGTCCTGATGAAATGCATCCCAGGGTATTAAAAGAGATGGCGGAAGTTATAGCAGATGCATTCGTTATAATCTACCAAAATTCTCTGAACTCTGGGGAGGTACCATCGGATTGGAAAGCAGCTAATGTAACGCCTCTGTTTAAAAAGCGGGGCAGACAAAAGGCAGGTAACTATAGGCCGGTTAATTTAACATCTGTAGTGGGGAAAATGCTTGAAGCTATCATTAAAGAAGAAATAGCGGGACATCTAGATAGGAACAGTGCAATCAAGCAGACGCAACATGGATTCATGAAGGGGAAATCATGTTTAACTAATTTACTGGAATTCTTTGAGGATATAGTGAGCATGGTGGATAGAGGTGTACCGATGGATGTGGTGTATTTAGATTTCCAAAAGGCATTCGATAAGGTGCCACACAAAAGGTTACTGCAGAAGATAAAGGTACGCGGAGTCAGAGGAAATGTATTCGCATGGATAGAGAATTGGCTAGCTAACAGAAAGCAGAGAGTCGGGATAAATGGGTCCTTTTCGGGTTGGAAATCGGTGGTTAGTGGTGTGCCACAGGGATCAGTGCTGGGACCACAACTGTTTACAATATACATAGATGACCTGGAAGAGGGGACAGAGTGTAGTGTAACAAAATTTGCAGATGACACAAAGATTAATGGGAAAGCGGGTTGTGTAGAGGACACAGAGAGGCTGCAAAGAGATTTAGATAGGTTAAGCGAATGGGCTAAGGTTTGGCAGATGGAATACAATGTTGAAAAATGTGAGGTCATCCACCTTGGAAAAAAAAACAGTAAAAGGGAATATTATTTGAATGGGGAGAAATTACAACATGCTGCGGTGCAGAGGGACCTGGGGATCCTTGTGCATGAAACTCTTTTTGGAGTTCACCTGCAAAACATAAAACATTAAACTGTGCCACCCGACCTGGGTGACACTCCAGACATTTACAAGGCCCTTTTTTTCCCCCCTTTTTTTTTTTTTTTTGGGCACTAAATTCACAATTTTCCCCAGTGCCCCCTATAAAAGGGAAGGGGGACACTAAAAGCACCGGCAATGAAAACAAATTAAACTTTAAAACGTAAAATCAAATTAAAATTTGGTTGCCGGGCGTGATGATGCACTCCAGTCCCTCCGGTGCCCACCTCTCGCGGAAGGCCGCGAGCGTACCGGTGGACACCGCGTGCTCCATCTCCAAGGACACCCTGGACCGGATGTAAGAGCGGAAGAGAGGCAGGCAGTCAGGTTGAACGACCCCCTCGACCGCCCGCTGCCTGGACCGGCTGATGGCACCCTTGGCCGTGCCCAGGAGCAGTCCTACGAGGAGGCCTTCGGACCTACCCGCTCCCCTCCGCACAGGGTGCCCAAAGATCAGGAGAGTGGGACTGAAGTGCAGCCAGAATTTCAGGAGCAGCCCCTTCAAATAATGGAACAGGGGCTGCAACCTCGTGCACTCAATAAAAACATGGAACACGGACTCCTCCAGACCGCAGAAATTGCAGGCGGCCTGGGAGTCCGTGAACCGGCTTAAAAATTTGTTGCACGGCACTGCTCCATGCACCACCCTCCAGGCCAAGTCCCCGATGAATAGCGGGAGGACCCCTGCGTAGAGTGCCCTCCATCGGGGACCCCCGCCTCCTCCGGACGGCAAGATGGTACGCCATGGCGTGTCCGGACGGCCGGCGAGGATGGCAAAGTTGAGGGTGTGCAGGAGCAGCCCGTACAGGAAACCCCTCCGTGCGGAACTGAAAGGCACGGAGGGGATTTCCCCGAGGCGGCTCAAGTTTTGAGGCGCCGGCCCCCGAGGGAGGTTCCGGGGTTTGGCGCCGATGAGGAATTCCGTCCGGACGGGGGTCAGTTCGGACGGGATCTCCCCACGTGCTTGAGCCTCCTCGATGCACCTAACGGAGTCAGGGCCCAGAGCTGTTTTTAGCGACTCGATGGCATCGGCCGCGTGGCGGACATTGGCAGAGTTTAGGCGCCGCGCCAGCGTGTCTGGCGCCATCCAGCCCGCTCCTCCGCCATCGAGCAGGTCCCTGACCCTGGTCACCTCACCAGCCACAGCCCTCTCTTCCGACCGCCACATGAAACCTCGGCCGTGGAGGTACGGATTCCCGAGCAGCGGCTCCTGCAGGACGGCCGCCACTCCAGCCGGCGGAGAGCTGCGCTTGGTGGAGACTTTGTTCCAGACCCTGATGAGTTCCCTGTAAAAGACAGGCAGCTCCCGGAGGGCGGTCCTGGCACCCCCCAAGTTCACAAACAGGAGCTGCGTGTCATAATTGCGGAAGAAATACCTCGCCAGAGCGCACCACCTAGGAGGGGGCTCGACGTAAAGGTATCTCTGCAGGGTCTGAAGACGGAAAGTCGCGAGCTGGGCGCTGACGCACACCAACGACTGACCGCCCTCCTCAAGCGGGAGACTCAAGACCGCGGCAGAGACCCAGTGCTTCCTGTTGTTCCAGAAGAAGTCCACCAGCTTCTTCTGTATCTTGGCGACAAACGCAGGGGGAGGGGTCAAAGTGACCAGCCGGTACCACAACATTGCGGCCACCAGCTGGTTTATGACTAGCGCTCGACCCCTGTAGGACAGCACTCGGAGCAGTCCTGTCCAGCGCCCTAGGCGAGCGGCGACCTTGGCCTCCAGCTCCTGCCAGTTCGCCGGCCAGGCTCCCTCGTCGGGGCTAAGGTAGACTCCCAGATAGAGGAGATGGGTCGTGCTCCAGGCAAAAGGCCTGAGCTCCTCCGGCAGGGAGTCCACCCGCCACTGACCCACCAGGAGTCCGGAACATTTCTCCCAGTTGATCCTGGCGGAGGACGCGGCCGAGTAAATCTCCTGGCACTCACGCATCCTCCGCAGGTCAGCGGGATCCTCTACCGCGAGGAGCACGTCATCAGCGTAAGCCGAGAGGACGACCTCCACGCCCGGCCCTTGCAGAGCCAGTCCCGTCAACCTCGTCCGCAAGAGGCGCAGGAAAGGCTCCACGCAAACGGCGTATAACTGGCCGGACATGGGGCATCCCTGGCGCACCCCTCTCCTAAAGCGAAGGGGCGCCGTCAAGGACCCGTTAACCTTAATCAGACACTCCGCGGCGTTGTACAAAAGTCGGATCCGGGCGACGAAATGCGTCCCGAACCCGAAAGCGCGCAGAGTTCCGAGCAGATAGTCGTGATCCACCCTGTCGAACGCCTTCTCTTGGTCGAGGGATAGGAAGGCGACCGACAGACCAGCCTCCTGGGAACAATGGATGAGGTCCCGGACCAGATGGATGTTATCGTGGATTGTCCGGCCCGGGACCGTGTAGGACTGGTCGGGGTGGATCATGTGGTCCAGCACGGCACCAAGGCGAGCAGACATCGCCCTGGCGAAGATTTTGTAGTCCGTGCTGAGGAGGGAGACCGGGCGCCAGTTCTTAAGGAGGCGGAGATCGCCCTTCTTAGGCAGCAGGACGATGACTGCCCTGCGCCAAGAGAGGGGCATCTCCCCGGTCGCCAGACTTTCCCCCAGGACCCGCGCGTAGTCGCCCCCCAGGACGTCCCAGAACGCCCTGTGGAACTCCACGGTCAGCCCGTCCAGCCCCGGGGATTTTCCCCTCGAGAGCCGGGCGAGGGCACCGGTCAGCTCCGCCAGGCTTAGCGGAGCTTCCAGATTTCCGGCGCCCTCCGGGCTGACCTTCGGCAGGTCCTCCCACAAAACTCTACGCGCTTCCTCGCTGGACGGATCCGGAGAGAACAGAGCCCCGTAATATTCACGGGCCCTGTTGTTGACGCCCTCCGGATCCGAGACGAGAGAGCCGTCGTCGGCCAGCAGCGTCAAGAGCTGCTTACGGACACTCTGCCTTTTTTCCAGCGAGTAGAAGAAGGGGGAGCCGCGGTCCAGATCCCGCAGGAACCGGATCCGCGACCTCACGAACGCGCCTCGGGACCCGACGAGCTGCAGGTCCTTCAGCGCGGCCTTCTTCGCTTCGTACACCGTCCGCAGGGCCGGGTCCTGGACGACTTGACCGAGACGGGCTTCCAGGTCGAGCACCTCTTTTTCTAGGCGCCCGACTCTGGCCGCCCGCCTCTTGGTCGACCCCCTCGCGTACTCTTGACAGAAGACGCGGACGTGAGCCTTGCCCACGTCCCACCATAGCCTCAAGGAGGGGAAGCCCCCCTGCTTCCTTCTCCAGTCGGACCAGAATCGACGGAACGAGTCCTGGAACCGCACGTCCTCCAGCAGCCCGTTGTTAAAGTGCCAGTACGCGGACCCCGTCCTCGCGCGGAGTGAAGCGAGCTCCGCCCACACCAGGTGGTGGTCCGAACACGGCACCGGCCGCATGGAGGCCGCCGGGACGCAGGAAACGTACGCCCGAGACACGTAAAGACGGTCGACTCTGGACCATCCTACTCCAGGCCTCACCCAAGTAAAGGCGCTGGAGTCGGGGTGGAGATTTCGCCAGACGTCCACCAAGTCGAAGGACCCGACCAGGTCCCTCAACTTCTCCATCGCCGTCATGCACTGCGGGGCACCGGAGCAGTCCCTCGCCTCGAGGGTGCAGTTAAAATCCCCCCCGAGGACAATGCAGTCGCCGACGTCGACGGAGCCAAGAAGAGCGGACACCTCTTCAAAGAAGCGCGTTTGCTGCGGGCCGGGCTGAGGGGCGTACACGTTCACGAGATGGAGCGGCACGTCCCCCAGGCGAACCGTTACGTGCAGCAAGCGGCCTGGCACTGGCTCCTCGACCCCCAAGATCTCCGGCTGAAAATGCGGGCCCAGCAAGATGGCCACCCCACTAGAAATGGCGGTGAGGTGGCTCATGCGGACCTCTCCTTGCCATTCCAGGAGCCACGTGGCTTCGTCTCCCGGAACGGTGTGGGTTTCTTGCAGGAAGCACACCGCATATTTCCCCTCCCGCAGGAGCGAAAAATTGTCAAATCTACGGCGTGCCCCTCTGCCGCCGTTGATGTTGAGGCTGGCTATGGTTATCTTCATGGCAAAAGCATAGTGCAACCTCTACCTTAACCTATTGTGGGGGAGGGAGCGGAGTCTTTTGTTGAGCTCCCTCAAGCTCGCGCAGCTCAAGGTGTTGCGCCTTTGTCAAGGGCCCGCCCGCGGCCAAGGTTTTAACGGCGGCGCGGACGGACGCCTTGATCAGCTCTGGCTCGGACCATTTTTCCAGGGCCAGTCGGGCTTGGTTGCAGCGACCCCGGCTCTGGGCCAAAAAGTCCCGGAGTTCCTTTGCAGGAATGAGGATGGTCTCGGCGGCGGCCGCGAGCAGATCCACCGCCTCGCTGGCGGTGGTCTCTAGTTCTTCTCCCGCGTCCCCCACCGAGTCCCCGTCCTCCTCCGGGAGGTGGCCGCCAGCAGCCGGCCCATCGACCGCACAAGGCACGGCAAATGAACCGGCCGCTCCAACCGGCCCTGGCTCTGCCCCGATCCCACCCCCAGGATCGTCGGCAGAGGAGTCCCCACTGGGCTCTTTTAAAAATGGTGCTGGGTCGGGAAACGACAGCGGAAGGGGTTCCCCCTCCGCCCCAGGAACCGGGGAACAAGGAGAGACCCGGCCATAGGAAATCCCCAGGCTCCCCAAGTGCTCCAGCTCCAAAGTAAGGGGCGAGGGTGGGTGTTCCTCCCCCTCCCCGCTGCCACCCCCCGGCCCAGCATGTACAGTATCATTAAAATCAGTTGTTTCATTCTCTGCCGGGTCGAGCAAATCCCGGGGGAAGTTGGGTATTGGCTGGGCGGGCTCAGGTTCGGCCTTTTCGGCCCCGCCCGCCTCAGTCCCCGGGACGCCCGGCCCGGCGGCAATGCTTTCCTCCGCGGTCCCCATGCCCCCCACGACGGGCAGATCCTCCCCGCCATCCCCGGGAGGCTGAGGCTGGGCAGCCTCAACTGTCTCACCCTCCCCGGGGACAGACTCCTCTCGCCTACGGCGCAGCTTGGGGGCGCTGGTGGGGGACGCGGGACACGCGGCGGGCACCGACTCCTCCGCGGAGGGATGTTGTTCCCCCTCCGCCTCATTGGGGCGGTGCCTCTTTTTGTTCCTGGGGGCGCGCGGAGGCAGGGAGACCTCCATGTCTGCCGAGGCCTCCCGCTCCGCCCCCCCCTTTTCCTTTTCTTGCCCGCGCCCGGGCCCCTCTGTGGTGTTATTCAAGGGCTCGGGCACGGGCTCGGGGCACCCCGCGCTCGCCGGTGACGGGGTTGGGCTGAGCGCGGTGGTCAAATTATCTGGCGCACCGAGGGGACCCGCCTCTGGATGTTTTGCCTTGTCCCGCGCCTTCCTTCCGTTCGGACGCTCTCCCTCCCCCCCGCCGGAGGCCCCGAAAACAAAGGCCTCCGACGATGCCCGCGCACCCATGGCTCCGGGTACGCGGACGCAACTAGGGGGAGGGGTGGCGGCGGCGCCAGCCTTGGCCGCCTTCGGTGGTTTGGCGGCCTTGGAGGCGGGGCAGTTCTTGCGAACGTGCCCCACCTCCCTGCAGGCATGGCACCGCACGCCGTCCGACGTCCAGAAGACGCGGTAGGCAGTCCCCTCGTGCACCACATTAAAATTTCCCTCCGTCGTGTCCTCCCGCGCCAGCCGGACAAAGAGCTGGTGGCGGAAGGAGAACACGTGGCGCAGGCTGTTCTCCCTGAGGCCGAGCGGTATGGGGTTGATCCCTGACCTTACCTCCCCCAGTTGTTGTAGGTGAGGGAGGAGGAGCTCAGCGGGAACAAAGGGTGGGACGTTCGACACGATGACCCTCTGCGCGGTGGCCTCGAGAGGGTCCACCGGCAGGAACGTCCCGCCCACCGTGAGCCCCCTTTCGAGGGCCAGGGACACCGCCCGCTCTGACCCCAGGAAGAAAACAGCCTTCCCAGACATCTTGGAGGCCGCGACAATGGCCGAGGGGCCGACTACCCCAGCCATCGCCCGCACGCACTCCTCGATGCTCATTGTGGGGTGAGTGTAGCTCTTGACCCCGTGTTTCTTCGTAATGAGTCTGAATGGTGGCAGGGCAGCGGGTGGCGCAGGAGGTGCCGTGGAAGCGGTTGCCACCTGCGCATATGTCTTCGCTGGCCCTGCCACCGGCGTGGATGGGGTCGCCATCACGGGGTCCCTTTAAGGGCTACACCCACCCCAAAGTCACAGGTCTTAATGGTCTTTATTAGCCTCGTTGGTGTTTGAACAGAGGGAGCTCTGAAAGAGGCACACCTCTCCCCTTGTTAATGATTGGGGAGGGGCCTTGTTCCCTCTGCTCAGTGTCTTAATTGTTTTTTTTTAAATTAGGAGTAAGGGGCCTCAGAGAGAGAGGGGAGAAACAGAGTAACAGAGAAAGAGAGAGGGGGTGGGAAGGGGGGGGGAACTGCGAGGGCAGGTCTCCCCTCGCAGCTGTGGGTGGGTGCACTCCCCAGATGGCAAAACACAAAAAAAAAACACAGTCCTTGGGGTGGGTCTTCAGGTGGGGGGAGAAGACGTCTTCACCTGGGGCAGCTAGAGCCACCAGGCACACACTCCTAACGATGTTAATAGGGTAAATGAGAAAGATCTTCAGCCTGGTAGCTCCAGCTATCCCAGGCTAGGCAAATGTGGGGGGTGGGGGGGGTTCCAATTGTGGGGGGGGCCTAGTTGTAAGCAAGGCCCCCACGCACACTTCCACACACACACACACCCCCCGCGATGTTCCGGCCCTCAGTGGTCTTCTTTCCTCCCCCCACCGATATAACAAAGTCTTTTTGGGAAATGCACCCACACCCACCTGTAGAATGGTAGAGTCCCCCTCCTTCCACACTGGATGTTGTTGTTGTTGGTCTTTTCCCCCTCTCTCCAACGCTTTGCAGAAATGGTAAAGATGTAAAAAAGTTTTCTTTTTTCCTCCTCTCCCTCTGGGTGAAAGTTGGTGGTGAAGCCCCTTCCTTCCTTCTCTTCCTGGGCTGGTCTCAGGGCTCTCCAGGCAGGAGCACAGGTTGATAGCTGCTCCTCTCTCTGCAGCTCAGCTCCTACTGAGCAGGACACGCCTCCACTGCTCCACAATTGGTCCTTGTGCATGAAACTCTTTTTGGAGTTCACCTGCAAAACATAAAACATTAAACGGTGCCACCCGACCTGGGTGACACTCCAGACATTTAAAAGGCCCTTTTTTTTTTTCCCCCCTTTTTTTTTTGTGTTTTTCTTTTTTTGGTTTTTTTTTGGGCACTAAAATCACAATTTTCCCCAGTGCCCCCTATAAAAGGGAAGGGGGACACTAAAAGCACCGGCAATTAAAACAAATTAAACTTAAAAACGTAAAATCAAATTAAAATTTGGTTGCCGGGCGTGATGATGCACTCCAGTCCCTCCGGTGCCCACCTCTCGCGGAAGGCCGCGAGCGTACCGGTGGACACCGCGTGCTCCATCTCCAAGGACACCCTGGACCGGATGTAAGAGCGGAAGAGAGGCAGGCAGTCAGGTTGAACAACCCCCTCGACCGTCCGCTGCCTGGACCGGCTGATGGCACCCTTGGCCGTGCCCAGGAGCAGTCCTACGAGGAGGCCTTCGGACCTACCCGCTCCCCTCCGCACAGGGTGCCCAAAGATCAGGAGAGTGGGACTGAAGTGCAGCCAGAATTTCAGGAGCAGCCCCTTCAAATAATGGAACAGGGGCTGCAACCTCGTGCACTCAGTAAAAACATGGAACACGGACTCCTCCAGACCGCAGAAATTGCAGGCGGCCTGGGAGTCCGTGAACCGGCTTAAAGATTTGTTGCACGGCACTGCTCCGTGCACCACCCTCCAGGCCAGTCCCCGATGAATAGTGGGAGGACCCCTGCGTAGAGTGCCCTCCATCGGGGACCCCCGCCTCCTCCGGACGGCAAGATGGTACGCCATGGCGTGTCCGGACGGCCGGCGAGGATGGCAAAGTTGAGGGTGTGCAGGAGCAGCCCGTACAGGAAACCCCTCCGCGCGGAACTGAAAGGCACGGAGGGGATTTCCCCGAGGCGGCTCAAGTTGTGAGGCGCCGGCCCCCGAGGGAGGTTCCGGGGTTTGGCGCCGATGAGGAATTCCGTCCGGACGGGGGTCAGTTTGGACGGGATCTCCCCACGTGCTTGAGCCTCCTCGATGCACCTAACGGAGTCAGGGCCCAGAGCTGTTTTTAGCGACTCGATGGCATCGGCCGCGTGGCGGACGTTGGCAGAATTTAGGCGCCGCGCCAGCGTGTCTGGTGCCATCCAGCCCACTCCTCCGCCATCGAGCAGGTCCCTGACCCTGGTCACCTCACCAGCCACAGCCCTCTCTTCCGATCCTTGTGCATGAATCCCAAAAAGTTAGTTTGCAGGTGCAGCAGGTAATCAGGAAGGCGAATGGAATGTTGGCCTTCATTGCGAGAGGGATGGAGTACAAAAGCAGGGAGGTCCTGCTGCAACTGTACAGGGTATTGGTGAGGCCACACCTGGAGTATTGCGTGCAGTTTTGGTCACCTTTCTTAAGGAAGGATATACTAGCTTTGGAGGGGGTACAGAGACGATTCACGAGGCTGATTCCGGAGATGAAGGGGTTACCTTATGATTATAGATTGAGTAGACTGGGTCTTTACTCGTTGGAGTTCAGAAGGATGAGGGGTGATCTTATAGAAACATTTAAAATAATGAAAGGGATAGACAAGATGGAGGCAGAAAGGTTGTTTCCACTGATCGGGGAGACTAGATCTAGGGGGCACAGCCTCAAAATACGGGGGAGCCAATTTAAAACCGAGTTGAGAAGGAATTTCTTCTCCCAGAGGGTTGTGAATCTGTGGAATTCTCTGCCCAAGGAAGCAGTTGAGGCTAGCTCATTGAATGTATTCAAATCACAGATAGATAGATTTTTAACCAATAAGGGAATTAAGGGTTACGGGGAGCAGGCGGGTAAGTGGAGCTGAGTCCACGGCCAGATCAGCCATGATCTTGTTGAATGGCGGAGCAGGCTCGAGGGGCTAGATGGCCTACTCCTGTTCCTAATTCTTATGTTCTTATGTTCTTATTAATGTTGGGGAAGTCCAGAACCAGGGTCACAATCTAAGGATGGGGGGGTAAGCCATTTAGGACCGAGATGAGGAGAAACTTCTTCACCCAGAGATTGGTGAACCTGTGGAATTCTCTACCACAGAAAGTTGTTGAGGCCAATTCACTAAATATATTCAAAAAGGAGTTAGATGAAGTCCTTACTACTCGGAGGATCAAGGGGTATGGCGAGAAAGCAAGAATGGGGTACTGAAGTTGCATGTTCAGCCATGAACTCATTGAATGGCGGTGCAGGCTCGAAGGGCCGAATGGCCTACTCCTGCACCTATTTTCTATGTTTCTATGTTTCTATATTCATTGGAATTCAGAAGAATGAGAGGTGATCTTATTGAAACATAAGATTATGAGGGGGCTCGACAAGGTGGATGCAGAGAGGATGTTTCCACTGATAGGAGAAACTAAAACTAGGGGACATGGTCTTAGAATAAGGGGCCCCCGTTTAAAACTGAGATGAGGAGGAATTTCTTCTCAGAGGGTTGTAAATCTGTGGAATTCTCTGCCCCAGAGAGCTGTGGAGGCTGGGTCATTGAATATATTTAAGGCGGAGATAGACAGATTTTTGAGCGATAAGGGAGTGAAGGGTTATGGGGAGCGGACAGGGAAGTGGAGCTGAGTCCACGGCCAGATCAGCCATGATCGTATTAAAGGGTGGAGCAGGCTCGAGGGGCCGAATGGCCGACTCCTGCTCCTATTTCTTATGTTTTTTCATTTCTACTTGTGCAGCTCGGTGTCAAACCTTATCTCATAACGTTCCCGTGAATCGCCTTGGGATGTTTCACGACGTTAAAGGTGCTGTACAAATGCAAATGTTGTTGTTTTTCCTTAATGTGGCCACCGGTTCCATCCCCATCCCAGGCTGTTCACCACGTGGCCCCTCCAACTTGCTCCGCCACTCAATAGATCATGGGCCGGACTGATCTCCGACCACAACTCCACTCTCCCACCCTCATCCCTCCATTCCCTCATTGCCCAAAGATCTATCTATCTCCATATTCACAACTGCTTATCTTTACAGAGCGCATTTAGAAATTTACAGCGCAGAAGGAGGCCATTCCGGCCCATCGTGTCCGTGCCGGCCGACAAAGAGCCGCACGGCCCTCGGTCAGCAGCCCTGAAGGTTACATATAAACCCATGAACAATGAAGGAAAGGCAAAGAGCACCCAGCCCAACCAGTCCACCCCACACAACTGCGACACCCCTTACACTGAAACATTCTACACTCCACCCCGACCGGAGCCATGGGATCTCCTGGGAGAGGCAAAAACCAGATAAAAACCCAGGCCAATTTAGGGAGAAAAAATCTGGGAAAATTCCTCTCCGACCCATCCCGGCGATTGACACTAGTCCAGGAGATCACCCTGGCCGTATTCGATTCCCTGCAGTACTCACCATTATATCTGTGTCGGCCAACAAAAGGTCATCCAGTCTAATCCCAATTACCAGCTCTAGGTCCGTAACCCTGCAGGTTACTGCACTTTAAGTGCCCGTTCAACCATCTCTTAAAAGTGGTGAGGGTTTCTGCATCCATCACCCTTCCAGGCAGTGAGTTCCAGATCCCCACAATTCTCTGCGTGAACCTGGAAAAATGCCCCCAGTCACTTCACAAGAGCGTTATCGATGGAAACTCTTTTGAAGCCGAGCCATAGTAGGACAGGTGACCAAGAGCTTGGCCAACAAGGTGGGTTTTAAGGAACGTCTTGAAGGAGGAGAGATGGAGAGGTTTAGGGAGGGAGTTCTAGACCTTAGGGCCTAGATAGATTAGAGGGGGTTTGAGGGGAAATGTCTTCACCCAGAGGGTGGTGGGGGTCTGGGGTGGAACTCACGGCCTGAAAGGGGGGTAGAGGCAGATACCCTCACCACATTTAAAAAGTACCTGGATGTGTACTTGAAGTGCCGTAACCCACAGGGCTACGGACCGAGAGCGGGAAAGTGGGATTAGGCTGGGGGGCTCTTTGTCGGCCGGCACGGACACGATGGGCCAAAATGCCCTCCCTCTGTATCGTAAATTTCTGTGGTTCTATGAGAGCTGCCAAACCCAACACCCCCACTGCAATATGACTGTTATGTATACAGTAAAGGTTCAAACTGAGTACTGTTTAACTAAGCAAAGTACACCCTTGGCTCTGCTTTATTTTGGCCCAAAGTGACTGACTCACAAAATGGCTGGCCTTTTATACCAGAGCAGCACCATGTGCGTGCTGCTCCGTGGCCTCCAGCAATGGCACCATCTGGTGGCTACAAACAGCATGTACATACATGACAATACCTTCCCCTGAGATCTTATCACAATCTTTCACAGGTTGAGACGGTCCGGTGCTTTACGCTCCCGGGTTGACGGTCTCACTTCGATTCCGGCCTTGGGTGAGTGTTCGGGGTCTGTTGTGGCTGGTGGCTGGATGGCTGACTTGTTGTGGGTGGCAGGGGCCATGTCAGGAATTGCAAGTCCGTTTTTATTGAACAAGTCCGTGATGGAAATTCTGGGTTCACTGATGACCCTTGAGTCCACTGAAGGCTGCTGGTAGGTTGGTTGGTCATCGACGGTTTCTTCGTCTGACTGTTCTGGCTCGTCTGTGGGCCTCAGCTCTGTCTGATCCATGTGTTTCCTGCAAGTTTGCCCATTCTTGAGCATAATAACAAATACTCTGTTGCCCTCCTTGGCCATGACCGTACCAGTGATCCATTTGGGACCCTGACCATAATTCAATGCATATACAGGACCATTAACAGAAATCTCGCGTGACACAGTTGCGCGATCGGGGTACCCTTGTTGACTCTGTCTTCTGTATTCAACATGATTACTTAAATCCGGGTGTACAAGAGATAACTTGGTCTTGAGACCTCTTTTCATCATGAGTTCAGCAGGCGAGGCCCCTGTGAGTGTGTGGGGTCTTGTCCTGTAACTCAGCAGTATGCAAGACAAGTGGGAGTGCAGTGACCCTTGGGTTACCCTCCTCATGCTTTGCCTGATAATTTGTACTGCACGTTCTGCTTGCCCGTTGGACGCAGGCTTGAAGGGTGCTGACCTTACATGTTTTATGCCGTTAAGTTTTGCAAACTCCTGAAACCCCTGACTGGTGAAGCACGACCCATTGTCGCTCACCACTATGTCAGGCAGACCATGTGGAGCGAACATGACATTGAGATTCTCCATGGTTGCCTTGGACGTGCTGGATGACATAATTATGCATTCTATCCCCTTCGAATATGCATCCAACACCACTAAAAACATCTTGCCCAGGAAGGGACCTGCAAAATCTACATGGATCCTGGACCAAGGTTTGGAAGGTCACGAACACAGACTCAGCGGCGATTCCGCTGGTGTTCTTTTTCCCTCTCTCCAACTCTGTCGCAGTGTTGTAGCTTTTGCTCTCCTCCTCTCCCCTGAAGTGTTGAAGTAGTTGGCCCTTTCCTCCTCTTCCTGGGGACACAGGCGTGCAGGCCTACAGGCAGGAGCAGCTGCAGCAACTCCTCTCTCCACAGCTCACAGCTCCCAAGTGAATAGGCCACGCCCTCAACAGCTCTACAACTGTTTTAGTTGAAGGCAATAACCAAGTACCCCCTGATTAAAGGGGGGAGGGCACACACCAAAAACTTTTCCCCGAGGGCACCAAAACACAAATTATACAAGTGACCCCCTGGCTAAAAGGGGGGGGGGAGGGGCTACACTAAACCCGGCATAATAAACAAATTAACATTTAAACATAAAATCAAATTAGAATGTGGTTGCCGGGGGTGGGGGGGGGGGGGTGATGATGCACTCCAGTCCCTCCGGCGCCCACCTCTCGCGGAAGGCCACGAGCGTACCAGTGGACACCGCGTGGTGTCCATCTCCATCTCCAGGGACACCCCGGCTCGGATGTAGCCACGGAAGAGAGGCAGGCAGTCGGGGCTGAACAACCCCCTCGATCGCCCGCTGCCTGGACCGGCTGATGGCCCCCTTGGCCAGGCCCAGGAGCAGGCCCACGAGGAGGCCCTCGGACCTGCCCGCTCCCCTCCGCACAGGGTGTCCAAAGATCAGGAGTGTGGGACTGAAGTGCAGCCAGAATTTGAGGAGCAGTCCCTTTAAATAATGGAAGAGGGGCTGCAACCTGACACACTCCATAAAAACACGGAACACGGACTCCTCCAGACCGCAGAAATTGCAGGCGGCCTGGGAGTCCGTGAACTGACTTAAAAATTTATTGCACGGCACTGCTCCGTGCACCACCCTCCAGGCCAACTCCCCAATAAATAGTGGGAGGACTCCTGCATAGAGTGCACTCCATCGGGGACCCCCGCCTCCTCCGGACAGCAAGATGGTACGCCATGGCGTGTCCGGACGGCAGACGAGGATGGCAAGGTTGGGAGTGTGCAGGAGCAGCCCGTACAGGAAACCCCTCCGCGCAGAACTGAAAGGCACGGAGGGGATTTCCCCGAGGTAGCTCAAGTTGTGAGGCGTCGGCTCCCGAGGGAGGTTTCGGGGCTTGGCACCGATGAGGAATTCCGTCTGGACGCGATTCCGCTGGTGCTTTGCTGAGCTGCATGCAGGTGTTGCCCTGATGCACGATTGCTTCCAGCTCAGAATCAATTCCTGGCCACCATTCGTGGGACCTGGCGATGGCCTTCATCATCACTATACCAGGATGTGTGCTGTGTAACTCACGCACAAACCTCTCTCTCCTTCTTAAGCATTACAACTTGATTGCCCCAAATATGCAATCTGCTTGAATAGACAGTTTGTCCTTGCGACGAATGTACGGTTTGGCCTCCTCGCACATTTGCTTAGGTATGGCAGACCAATCCCCTTTGAGGATGCAACCCTTTACCACTGATAATATCGGGTCCTGGATGGTCCAGGTTGTAACTTGTTGAGCTGTGACAGGGGTACCTTCACTCTCAAAAGCATCCATGATTAACATTAAATCTGCCGGTTGTGGCGTTTCCACCTCCGGTGTGGGCAACAGCAACCGGCTCAAAGTATCGGCACAATTCTCGGTGCCAGGTCTGTGGCAAATGACATAATCATAGTCAGATAATGTCAGCGCCCACCTTTGGATGCGGGATGAAGCGTTGGTATTGATACCTTTGCTCTCGGAAACCAACAAAATGAGCGGTTTGTGATCGGTCTCTAATTCGAACCTCAGACCGAACAGGTATTGATGCATCTTGTTAACACTGTACACACACGCTAAAGCTTCTTTTTCTACTATACTGTAGGCCCTTTCTGCTTTAGACAAACTTTTGGATGCATACACGACAGGTTGAAGTTTCCCCGACTCATTGGCTTGTTGTAACACGCAACCAATTCCATATGATGATGTGTCACAGGCCAAAACTAAACATTTACATGGGTCGTAATGTACCAGCAGCTTGTTCGAGCAAAGCAGATTGGTGGCTTTCTCGAAAGCTCTGTCTTGCAATGTGCCCCACACCCAGTTGTTGCCTTTTCTTAATAGTATGTGCAGTGGTTCAAGTAAGGTGCTCAATTTAGGTGGGAAGTTACCAAAGTAGTTGAGTAGACCCAGGAACGAACACAGCTCCGTCACGTTCTGCGGCTTGGGTGCATTCTTGATTGCTTTGGTTTTCACGTCAGTAGGTCTGATACCATCAGCAGCGATTTTCCTCCCGAGGAATTCGACCTCCGGTGCTATGAAGACGCACTTCGAGCGTTTAAGTCTGAGTCCCACTCTGTCCAAACGCAGTAGAACCTCTTCCAGGTTGTTCAGATGTTCCTTGGAGTCACGACCAGTGATCAGGATGTCATCTTGGAACATGCCGGTTCTGGGAACGGACTTCAGTAGACTTTCCATATTCCTCTGGAATATTGCTACAGGCGAGTGAATTCCAAAAGGGCACCTGTGGTAAATAAACAGTCCATTGTGCGTGTTAATGCACGTAAGTCTCTTAGATGTCTCGACCAGCTCTTGTTTCATGTAGGCTGATGTCGAGTCCAGTTTTGTGAACGACTTCCCTCCGGCTAGCGTAGCAAACAAGTCATCAGCCTTCGGTAACGGGTACTGATCCTGTTTCGAAATCCTGTTGATCGTAGTCTTGCAACCTCTACAGATTCTGCCTGTGCCATCACTTTTCAGCGCAGGAACAATGGGGCTGGCCCATTCATTAAATTCAACCGGTGATATGATCCCTTCACGCTGGAGTCTTCTCCCTCATCATATACGGCACTGCCCGAGCTTTATGATGGACGGGTCTTGCATTCGAGTCCATATGGATCTGCACCTTGGCTCCCGTGAAGTTGCCGATACCCGGTTCGAACAGCGAGGAGAACTTGATCAATACTTGGGCACATGTATCTTCCTCCGACGACAACGCCTTTATGAATTATCTGATTTTCCCCAACCAGCTCCTCTCGAGCAGCGTTGGGCCATTGCCTGGAACAATCCACAGCGCTAACTTGTGAACCGCACCGTGAAACGACACATTAATTTGTGCACTGCCAATCACCTTTCTCAGTTCTTTGGTGTACGTGTGCAGCTTGGTGTTAACAGGGCTCAGCCTGGACCTCACAGTCTTAGTATCCCACAGCTTATAAAATGCCCTCTCGTTCATGATCGATTGACTCGCCCCCGTGTCCAGTTCCATCGATACCGGTATCCCGTTAAACTTCACATTAATCAAAATTGGTTTACTCTTGATTATGAAAGAGTACAGTCCATACATTTCCTCCTCTGGCATCTCAGATTGCATATCCAGATCCGCGCTAGTCTGACTCTCATCCACCATGTGGTGTGTTTCAGCACGCTTGCTCATCTGCGGACACTTAGAAACATAGAAAATAGGTGCAGGAGTAGGCCATTCGGCCCTTCTAGCCTGCACCGCCATTCAATGAGTTCATGGCTGAACATGCAACTTCAGTACCTCCTTCCTGCTTTCTCACCATACCCCTTGATCCCCCGAGTAGTAAGGACTACATCTAACTCCTTTTTGAATATATTTAGTGAATTGGCCTCAATAACTTTCTGTGGTAGAGAATTCCACAGGTTCACCACTCTCTGGGTGAAGAAGTTTCTCCTCATCTCGGTCCTAAATGGCTTACCCCCCCATCCTTAGACTGTGACCCCTGATTCTGGACTTCCCCAACATTGGGAACATTCTTCCTGCATCTAACCTGTCTAAACCTGTCAGAATTTTAAACGTTTCTATGAGATCCCCTCTCATTCTTCTGAACTCCAGTGAATATAAGCCCAATTGATCCAGTCTTTCTTGATATGTCAGTCCCGCCATCCCGGGAATCAGTCTGGTGAGCCTTCGCTGCACTCCCTCAATAGCAAGAATGTCCTTCCTCAAGTTAGGAGACCAAAACTGTACACAATACTCCAGGTGTGGCCTCACCAAGGCCCTGTACAACTGTAGTAACACCTCCCTGCCCCGTACTCAAATCCCCTCGCTATGAAGGCCAACATGCCATTTGCTTTCTTGTCCATTTGCCTGTTGTACCTGCATGCCAACCTTCAATGACTGATGTACCATGACACCCAGGTCTCGTTGCACCTCCCCTTTTCCTAATCTGTCACCATTCAGATAATAATCTGTCTCTCTGTTTTTACCACCAAAGTGGATAACCTCACATTTATCCACATTATACTTTATCTGCCGTGCATTTGCCCACTCACCTAACCTATCCAAGTCACTCTGCAGCCTCATAGCATCCTCCTTGCAGCTCACACTGCCACCCAACTTAGTGTGGACAGGTTAGGTGAGTGGGAAAATGCATGGCAGATGCAGTATAATGTGGATAATTGTGAGGTTATCCATTTTGTGGGCAAAAACACGAAGGCAAAATATTATCTGAATGGCGGCAGACTAGGAAAAGGGGAGGTGCAATGAGACCTGGGTGTCATGGTACATCAGTCATTGAAAGTTGGCATGCAGGTACAGCAGGCGGTAAAGAAGGCAAATGATATGTTGGCCTTCATAGCTAGGGGATTTGAATATAGAAGCAGGGAGGTCTTACTGCAGTTGTACAGGGCCTTAGTGAGGCCTCACCTGGAATATTTGTGTTCAGTTTTGGTCTCCTAGTCTGAGGAAGGACGTTCTTGCTATTGAGGGAGTACAGCGAAGGTTCACCAGACTGATTCCAGGGATGGCTGGGCTGTCATATGAGGAGAGACTGGATCAACTGGGCTTTTATTCACTGGTATTTAGAAGAATGAGAGGGGATCTCATAGAAACATATAAGATTCTGACGGGACGAGACAGGTTAGATGCGGGAAGAATGTTCCCGATGTTGGGGAAGTCCAGAACCAGGGGACATAGTCTTAGGATAAGGGGTAGGCCATTTAGGACTGAGATGAGGAGAAACTTCTTCACTCAGAGAGTTGTTAACCTGTGGAATTCCCTGCCGCAGAGAGTTGTTGAGGCCAGTTCATTGGATATATTCAAGAGAGAGTTAGATGGGCCCTTACGGTTAAGGGGATCAAGGGGTATGGAGAGAAAGCAGGAAAGGGGTACTGAGGGAATGATCAGCCATGATCTTATTGAATGGTGGTGCAGGCTCGAAGGGCCGAATGGCCTACTCCTGCACCTATTTTCTATGTTTCTATGTAATTGGTCAGGTGGGCAGGTCAGTGGTAAATGGGATTCAACCCGGAGAGGGCTAACAAGGCGAGGGAATACACATTAAATGGTAGGTCACTGAGAAGTGTAGAGGAACAAAGGGACCCTGGAGTGCAGACCCACAGATCCCTGAAGGTAGCAGGCCAGGTAGATAAGGTGGTTAAGAAGGCATCAGCCTTCCAGACCCCCACCACCCTCTGGGTGAAGACATTTCCCCTCAAATCCCCTCTAAACCTCTCCCCAATTACTTTAAGTCTATGCCCCCTGGTTGTTGACCCCTCTGCTAAGGGAAATGGGTCCTTCCTATCCACTCTATCTAGGCCCCTCAT
This sequence comes from Pristiophorus japonicus, assembly GCF_044704955.1. Classification (NCBI taxonomy): domain Eukaryota; kingdom Metazoa; phylum Chordata; class Chondrichthyes; family Pristiophoridae; genus Pristiophorus; species Pristiophorus japonicus. The sequence continues at coordinate 12,269,000 of NC_092006.1, forward strand.
CATTTTATACACCTCAATCAGGTCTCCCCTCAGCCTCCTCTGTTCCAAAGAAAACAACCCCAGCCTATCCAATCTTTCCTCATCGCTAAAATTCTCCAGTCCTGGCAACATCCTGGTAAATCTCCTCTGTACCTTCTCCAGTGCAACATCCTGGTAAATCTCCTCTGTACCTTCTCCAGTGCAACATCCTGGTAAATCTCCTCTGTACCTTCTCCAGTGCAACATCCTGGTAAATCTCCTCTGTACCTTCTCCAGTGCAATCACATCTTTCCTGTGGTGACCAGAACTGCACGCAGTACTCCAGCTGTGGCCTAAACAATCTTGCTGACCTGCTAAATTCAGTCTCAGCGCTCGAAGGGTGTAGGAGGGGCCACTGAATCAGACGCTAATGGCGTGGGTGAGTGGCGTTAGGCTCCAAACGATAACGAATATGGGGTGTTGTGTAATCGGGAGTGAGCGTTGGCGCAGGAGCCATCCAGCTATTAAAAGGGAGGTCACTGGAGTCTGCACACCTGCCCCCAATACTTCAGGGGGCGGAGGTGGGGGGTGCGGCTAAGGTTTGCAGATCGGGCACGGCGGAAGTGTTATTGTCGGGGGGGAGGGGAGCGCCCAATTTGCCATGGCACGACGGCCCATTAGCCCTCCCTCTCCCCCTCCTCCTCAGGTGCTAACTGGGTGCCTGAATTTCCCCCCTCCGCCCATCCCTCTGTCTTCACCAGTGACTCCAGTGACACTCTGAAGGATGTGCAGGCCATAGGTTTGCTTTAAATATTCATTCTCAGAATGTGGGCGGCGCTGACAAGGTCACATTCATTGTCCAGCCCTCCTTTCCCAGAAGAGGTGCTGATGAGCTGCTCATCGGTCAGACCCAATATGGATTTATGAAAGGGAAATCCTGCTTGACAAATTTTCTAAAATTTTTTGAGGATGTAACTGATAGAGTGGACAAGGGAGAACCAGTGGATGTGGTGTATTTGGACTTTCCAAAGGCTTTTGACAAGGTCCCACACAAGAGATTGGTGTGCAAAATTAAAGCACATGGTATTGGGGGTAATGTATTGACTTGGATAGAGAACTGGTTGGCAGACAGGAAGCAGAGAGTTGGGATAAACGGGTCCTTTTCAGAATGGCAGGCAGTGACTAGTGGAGTGCCGCAGGGCTCAGTGCTGGGACCCCAGCTCTTTACAATATACATTAATGATTTAGCCAAAGGAATTGAATGTAATATCTCTAAGTTTGCAGATGACACTAAACTGGGTAGCGGTGTGAGCTGTGAGGAGGATGCTAAGAGGCTGCAGGGTGACTTGGACAGGTTAGGTGAGTGGGTAAATGCATGGCAGATGCAGTATAATGTGGATAAATGTGAGGTTATCCACTTTGGTGGCAAAAACAGGAAGGTAGAATATTATCTGAATGGTGACAGATTAGTAAAAGGGGAGGTGCAATGAGACCTGGGTGTCATGGTATATCAGTCATTGAAAGTTGGCATGCAGGTACAGCAGGCGATGAAGAAGGTAAATGGCATGTTGGCCTTCATAGCGAGGGGATTTGAGTATAGGAGCAGGGAGGTCTTACTGCAGTTGTACAGGGCCTTGGTGAGGCCTCACCTGGAATATTGTGTACAGTTTTGTTCTCCTAATCTGAGGAAGGACATTCTTGCTATTGAGGGAGTGCAGCGAAGGTTCACCAGACTGATTCCCGGAATGGCAGGACTGACATATGAGGAGAGACTGGATCGACAAGGCTTATATTCACTGGAATTTAGAAGAATGAGAGGGGATCTCATAGAAACATAAAATTCTGGACAGGTTAGATGCAGGAAGAATTTTCCCGATGTTGGGGAAGTCTAGAACCAGGGGTCACAGTCTAAGGATAAGGGGTAAGCCATTTAGGACCGAGATGAGGAGAAACTTCTTCACCCAGAGAGTTGTGAACCTGTGGAATTCTCTACCACAGAAAGTTGTTGAGGCCAGTTCGTTGGATATATTCAAAAGGGAGTTAGATGTGGCCCTTACGGCTAAAGGGATCAGCGGGTATGGAGAGAAAGCAGGAATGGGGTACTGAGGGAATGATCAGCCATGATCATATTGAATGGTGGTGCAGGCTCGAAGGGCCGAATGGCCTACTCCTGCACCTACTTTCTCTGTTTCTATGCATCTTGCTGGGGTCTGGGAGATGGAGCTGTCTGGCCACACGGTGGCGCTGTCCTGCAGCTCCCTGCTCCTGCCACAAGGTGGCTCCACATGGAGCGCTGGTTGAGCCCATATTGCAGATAATGTAATGGTGAAATGTCGAGGCAGAATTTCCCACGTTTCGCGCCCGTACAAAGTTTCTACGGACCCGGGAAGGCAACGCGCATGCGCTGAAAACCGGGTTTTCCGATCTGTCAAGCTGGAACCTGACAGATCATAGCCAGATCGGGTGCGGGGACATTTGCACGGGAAAGATTGTGAGATTTACCCATATCTTGCCTGGCAAGTGTCCTCAAAACTCTTGCGCCTGATAAAATTAGGCGTATAGCCCACTGTTACAGGCCTAAGAGTTTAAAAAACATACAAAAAACATGATTAAAATAAAAAAAATTAAAACACATTTATGTTAAAACCCTGCCCACTCAGATAATGTTATTTTAAACCCTAACCCTAACTTTTTTAAAAAATCGGCAATTTTTTGTTCTTTTAAAAAAAAGTGAAAAGTTTTTAATTTCTTTTAGCGCATTGCGTAAGGTGTTTTTAAAAATGTTTTAAGTAGTGTTTGTGCGCTTGGGGGTTTTCTCATTCATAGTAATCGGGGCTTCGTAACTTAGGAATCTCCTATTACAATGAGTGAGAAAATACTTACCTGTGATTGGGTGTCCAGGCCCACATGACTGCTGCAGTCATGCCGACGTGCGATGCGCAGGGAGAGGAGGCCTGTGGATCGGGCGTCCCAGCGGGCACAGCAGCTTCAGGTAAGTGAGCCTTTTATTCCGAGTCTTTACTGATTTGCCCGCAGGAAGTCTTTCTCGGAATTTCGGCCCCGTAGTCTTTGGGCGAACAGGGGGTTAGAGGCTGGGAAATAATTGGACCAGTATATGCGGACTTTTGATTTCATGTTAGCATCATGCAGTCCATCGTCTGTATGTTTTGATTTGATGTGGTTAATTAGCAACATGTTCTGTAATTTAACAAGTGACAATAGCTGGAGCAGAGAAATCTCCCTGCAATACAGACTTGGGAGGTTCAGAGCATCATTGTCAAGAATCTAGTTACAGCATGTCAAGTTTACATGGGCAGTTTCTATCGTGGAGGCCCCGACCTGCGTGAAAACACCAGCGGCAGGCCGGGGTCATAAAAGGCGCAGCGAGGGGGCCTCGGGGAGCAGTGAGGGGGGCCTCAGGGAGCAGTGAGGGGGCCTCGGGGAGCAGTGAGGGGGCCTCGGGGAGGGGTGAGGGGGTCTCGGGGAGCAGTGAGGGGGGGCCTCAGGGAGCAGTGAGGGGGGCCTCGGGGAGCAGTGAGGGGGGCCTCGGGGAGCAGTGAGGGGGCCTCGGGGAGCAGTGAGGGGGGCCTCGGGGAGGGGTGAGGGGGGCCTCGGGGAGGAGTGAGGGGGGCCTCGGGGAGCAGTGAGGGGGGCCTCAGGGAGCAGTGAGGGGGCCCCGGGGAGGGGTGAGGGGGCCTCGGGGAGGGGTGAGGGGGGCCTCGGGGAGGGGTGAGGGGGGCCCCGGGGAGGGGTGAGGGGGCCTCGGGGAGGGGTGAGGGGGGCCTCGGGGAGGGGTGAGGGGGGCCTCGGGGAGCAGTGAGGGGGCCCCGGGGAGGGGTGAGGGGGTCTCGGGGAGGGGTGAGGGGGGCCTCGGGGAGGGGTGAGGCGGGCCTCGGGGAGCAGTGAGGGGGCCCCGGGGAGGGGTGAGGGGGCCTCGGGGAGGGGTGAGGGGGCCTCGGGGAGGGGTGAGGGGGCCTCGGGGAGCAGTGAGGGGGGCCTCGGGGAGCAGTGAGGGGGCCTCGGGGAGGGGTGAGGGGGCCTCGGGGAGGGGTGAGGGGGCCTCGGGGAGCAGTGAGGGGGCCTCGGGGAGCAGTGAGGGGGCCTCGGGGAGGGGTGAGGGGGCCTCGGGGTGGGGTGAGGGGGCCTCGGGGAGCAGTGAGGGGGCCTCGGGGAGCAGCGAGGGGGCCTCGGGGAGGTGTGAGGGGGCCTTGGGGAGCAGTGAGGGGGCCTCGGGGAGCAGTGAGGGGGCCTCGGGGAGGGGTGAGGGGGCCTCGGAGAGCAGTGAGGCGGCCCTGGGGAGGGGGGAGGGGGCCTCGGGGAGGGGTGAGGAGGCCTCGGGAAGCGGTGAGGGGGTCTCGGGGAGGGGCAAGGGGGCCTCGGGGAGGGGTGAGGGGGCCTCGGGGAGCAGCGAGGGGGCCTCGGGGAGGTGTGAGGGGGCCTTGGGGAGCAGTGAGGGGGGCCTCGGGGAGGGGTGAGGGGGCCTCGGGGAGCAGTGAGGGGGGCCTCGGGGAGGGGGGAGGGGGCCTCAGGGAGCAGTGAGGGGGGCCTCGGGGAGGTGTGAGGGGGCCTCGGGGAGCAGTGAGGGGGCACTGGGGAGGGGGGAGGGGGCCTCGGGGAGGGGTGAGGGGGCCTCAGGGAGCAGTGAGGGGGGCCTCGGGGAGGTGTGAGGGGGCCTCGGGGAGCAGTGAGGGGGCCCCGGGGAGGGGGGAGGGGGCCTCGGGGAGGGGTGAGGAGGCCTCGGGAAGCGGTGAGGGGGTCTCGGGGAGGGGCGAGGGGGCCTCGGGGAGGGGTGAGGGGGCCTCGGGGAGCAGCGAGGGGGCCTCGGGGAGCAGTGAGGGGGCCTCTGGGAGCAGTGAGGGGGGCCTCGGGGAGGGGGGAGGGGGCCTCGGGGAGGTGTGAGGGGGCCTCGGGGAGCAGTGAGGGGGGCCTCGGGGAGGGGGGAGGGGGCCTCGGGGAGGGGTGAGGGGGCCTTGGGGAGGGGTGAGTGGGCCTTGGGGAGGGGTGAGTGGGCCTCGGGGAGCAGCGAGGGGGCCTCGGGTAGCAGTGAGGGGGGCCTCGGGGAGGGGGGAGGGGGCCTCGGGGAGGGGTGAGGGGGCCTTGGGGAGCAGAGAGGGGGGCCTCGGGAAGGGGTGAGGGTGCCTCGGGGAGGGGGGAGGGGGCCTCGGGGAGCAGTGAGGGGGCCTCGGGGAGCAGTGAGGGGGGCCTCGGGGAGGGGGGAGGGGGCCTCGGGGAGGGGTGAGGGGGCCTCGGGGAGCAGAGAGGGGGGCCTCGGGAAGGGGTGAGGGGGCCTCGGGGAGGGGTGAGGGGGCCTTGGGGAGGGGTGAGTGGGCCTTGGGGAGGGGTGAGTGGGCCTCGGGGAGCAGCGAGGGGGCCTCGGGTAGCAGCGAGGGGGCCTCAGGGAAGGGTGAGGGAGCCTCGGGGACGGGTGAGGGGGCCTCGGGGAGCAGTGAGGGGGCCTCGGGAAGCAGTGAGGGGGCCTCAGGGAGCAGTGAAGGGCCCTCGGGGAGGGGTGAGGGGGCCTCGGGGAGCAGTGAAGGGCCCTCGGGGAGGGGTGAGGGGGCCTCGGGGAGCAGGGCCTCGGGAGCAGTGAGGGGGCCCCGGGGAGGGGTGAGGGGGCCTCGGGGAGCAGTGAGGGGGCCTCGGGGAAGGGTGAGGGGGCCTCGGGGAGCGGCGAGGGACATGCCACTACAAGGTACAGCACGAGCTGGTGCAGGAGGGCGACGGCAGCGAAGAGTGACGTCATCAAGGTCCAGGTCGGTGATTGGAGCGTGGGCAGGTACAGCAGGAGCGGCGAGGTCAGGGCGAGGGAGCGGCGAGAGATTGTAGAGGGACGTGATCGGGGCCCAGGGTAGACGTGAGTTCGGGGCCCAGGGGCAGCACGGGCCCAGCCCACACTGTGCGATATGTGAGCGCACTGGGTCCGTGCAGCAGGGCTGGTCTCCAGTCGGACTGGTTAACCCTTGCCCCTGGACCAAGACCTCGCTCTGTCAAGCCCGTGTGGTGGCTGGTGTACAACGGTCACCCCACGTTAAAACAATCCACCCACAGGCACCTTCCACCCTTCAGGATGTAGTTCGGGATCCGGAATATCAGGTCCCTCATTGAAACACCTGGGAACTCATCCTTTGTTGGCGTGGAAGCAAGTAATCCTCGCTTCGAGGGACCGCCTGTGAGTGAGTGACTGACACGGTGGTGCTGTGCTGCAGTTCCCTGGTTCTGTCACATAGTGGCGCTGTGCTGCAGTTCCCTGGTTCTGTCACTCAGTGGCGCTGTGCTGCAGTTCTCTGGATCTGTCACACACTGGCGCTGTGCTGCAGTTCCCTGGTTCTGTCACTCAGTGGCGCTGTGCTGCAGTTCCCTGGTTCTGTCACTCAGTGGCGCTGTGCTGCAGTTCCCTGGTTCTGTCACTCAGTGGCGCTGTGCTGCAGTTCCCTGGATCTGTCACACACTGGCGCTGTGCTGCAGTTCCCTGGTTCTGTCACTCAGTGGCGCTGTGCTGCAGTTCCCTGGTTCTGTCACTCAGTGGCGCTGTGCTGCAGTTCCCTGGTTCTATCACACACTGGCGCTGTGCTGCAGTTCCCTGGCTCTGTCACTCAGTGGCGCTGTGCTGCAGTTCCCTGGTTCTGTCACTCAGTGGCGCTGTGCTGCAGTTCCCTGGTTCTGTCACACACTGGTGCTGTGCTGCAGTTCCCTGGTTCTGTCACTCAGTGGCGCTGTGCTGCAGTTCCCTGGTTCTGTCACACACTGGCGCTGTGCTGCAGTTCCCTGGCTCTGTCACTCAGTGGCGCTGTGCTGCAGTTCCCTGGTTCTGTCACTCAGTGGCACTGTGCTGCAGTTCCCTGGTTCTGTCACTCAGTGGCGCTGTGCTGCAGTTCCCTGGTTCTGTCACATAGTGGCGCTGTGCTGCAGTTCCCTGGTTCTGTCACTCAGTGGCGCTGTGCTGCAGTTCCCTGGTTCTGTCACATAGTGGCGCTGTGCTGCAGTTCCCTGGTTCTGTCACTCAGTGGCGCTGTGCTGCAGTTCCCTGGTTCTGTCACTCAGTGGCGCTGTGCTGCAGTTCCCTGGTTCTGTCACATAGTGGCGCTGTGCTGCAGTTCCCTGGTTCTGTCACATAGTGGCGCTGTGCTGCAGTTCCCTGGTTCTGTCACTCAGTGGCGCTGTGCTGCAGTTCCCTGGATCTGTCACTCAGTGGCGCTGTGCTGCAGTTCCCTGGATCTGTCACACACTGGCGCTGTGCTGCAGTTCCCTGGTTCTGTCACTCAGTGGCGCTGTGCTGTAGTTCCCTGGTTCTGTCACACGGAGGCGCTGTGCTGCAGTTCCCTGGTTCTGTCACTCAGTGGCGCTGTGCTGCAGTTCCCTGGTTCTGTCACTCAGTGGCGCTGTGCTGCAGTTCCCTGGTTCTGTCACTCAGTGGCGCTGTGCTGCAGTTCCCTGGTTCTGTCACACGGAGGCGCTGTGCTGCAGTTCCCTGCTCCTACCACACGGTGGCGCCGCAGTGCTAGAATCTCACATAACAATTAGGAACAGGAGTCGGCCATTCGGCCCTTCGAGCTGCTCCGCCATTCAATACGATCACGGCTGATCATCGACCTCAACTCCACTTTCCGATCCCCATATCCCGTGATTCCTTTAATATACAAAATCTATGGATCTCGGCCTTGAATATACTCAACGACTGAGCCTCCACAGCCCTCTGGGGCAGAGAATCCCAAAGATTCACCCCCCTCTGAGTGAAGAAATTCCTCCTCATCTCAGTCCTGAATGGCCGACCCCTTACCCTGAGACTGTGTGACCCCTGGTTCTAGACTCCCCAGCCCGGGGGGAAACACCCTCCCTGCATCTACCCTGTCGAGCCCTGTAAGAATTGTGTGTGTTTCAATGGGACCACCTCCCATTCTTCTAAACTCTAGAGAATATCGGCCCAGTCTGCTCAATCTCTCCTCATAGGACAATCCCCCCATCCCAGGAATCAGTCTGGTGAACCTTCGCTGCACTCCTTCCATGGCAAGTATATCGGCGCAGTCCCGGCCTGTAAGACCACCAGCAGGCCGGGACCATTGGAGGGAGCTGCTGCAGGAGGGCGATGGCTGACTGCAGTCCAGGCAGGTACAGCAGGAGCGGCGAGGTCGGGGCGAAGGAGCGGCGAGACACTGTCGAGGGACGTGACCGGGGCCCGGGAGAGGCGCGAGTTCGGGGGCCCAGGAGGGCCGAGGGCCCAGGGGCAGCACGGGCCCAGCCCACACTGTGCGATATGTGGGCGCACTGGGTCCGTGCAGCAGAGCTGGTCTCCAGTCGTCCTGGTTAACCCTTGCCCCTGGACCAAGACCTCGCTCTGTCAAGCCCGTGTGGTGGCTGGTGTGCAACAGTCACCCCACGTTAAAAAAATCCACCCACAGGCACCTTCCACCCTTCAGGATAGAGTTCGGGATCCGGAATATTAGGTCCTTCACTGGAACACCTGTGAACCTATCCGTTCTCAGCATCATCCTCGCTTCGAGGGACTGCCTATGATGATGAGGAGATAAGGAGACAAAATCTGTGCACAATACTCCAGGTGTGGTCTCACCAGGGCCCGGTATAATTGCAGTAAGACATCTTTACTCTTATACTCTAATTGCCCCTTGAGGAGGTGGTGGTGAGCTGCCTTCTTGAACCGCTGCAGTCCGTGTGGTGAAGGTGCTCCCACAGTGCTGTTAGGGAGGGAGTTCCAGGATTGTGACCCAGCGACGATGAAGGAACGGCCGATATATTCCCGAGTCGGGATGGTGTGTGACTGGGAGGGGAACGTGGAGGGGGTGGTGTTCCCATGCGCCTGCTGCCCTTGTCCTTCTAGGCGGGTAGAGGTCGCGGGTTTGGGAGGTGCTGCCGAAGAAGCCTTGGCGAGTTGCCGCGGTGCATCTTGTAGACGGTGCACACTGCAGCCAGGGGGCGCCGGTGGTGGAGGGAGTGAGTGTTGAAGGTGGTGGGTAGCGTGTCGATTGAGCGGCTGCTTTGTCCTGGATGGTGTCGAGCTTCTTGAGTGTTGTTGGAACCGCAACTCATCCAGGCAAGTGGGGAGCATAGAATCACAGAAATTTACAGCCCATTCGGCCCATTGTGTCAGCGTCGGCCGACAAAGAGCCCCCCAGCCTAATCCCACTTTCCCGCTCTCGGTCCATAGCCCTGTAGATTACGGCACTTCAAGTGCACATCCAGGTACTTTTTAAATGTGGTGAGGGTTTCTGCCTCTACCACCCTTTCAGGCAGTGAGTTCCACCCCAGACCCCCACCACCCTCTGGGTGAAGACATTTCCCCTCAAATCCCCCCTAAACCTCCCCCCAATTACTTTAAATCTCTGCCCCCTGGTTGTTGAACTCTCTGCCGAGGGAAACAGGTCCGTCCTATCCACTCTATCCCAGGTCCCTCATCATTTTATACACCTCAATCAGGTCTCCCCTCAGCCTCCTCTGTTCCAAAAAAAACAACCCCAGCCTATCCAATCTTTCCTCATCGCTAAAATTCTCCAGTCCAGGCAACATCCTGGTAAATCTCCTCTGTACCCTCTCCAGTGCAACATCCTGGTAAATCTCCTCTGTACCCTCTCCAGTGCAACATCCTCGTAAATCTCCTCTGTACCCTCTCTAGTGCAACATCCTGGTAAATCTCCTCTGTACCCTCTCTAGTGCAACATCCTGGTAAATCTCCTCTGCACCCTCTCCAGTGCAACATCCTGGTAAATCTCCTCTGTACCCTCTCCAGTGCAACATCCTGGTAAAACTCCTCTGCATCCTCTCTAGTGCAACATCCTGGTAAATCTCCTCTGTACCCTCTCCAGTGCAACATCCTGGTAAATCTCCTCTGTACCCTCTCCAGTGCAACATCCTGGTAAATCTCCTCTGCACCCTCTCTAGTGCAACATCCTGGTAAATCTCCTCTGTACCCTCTCCAGTGCAACATCCTGGTAAATCTCCTCTGTACCCTCTCCAGTGCAACATCCTGGTAAATCTCCTCTGTACCCTCTCTTGTGCAACATCCTGGTAAATCTCCTCTGTACCCTCTCCAGTGCAACATCCTGGTAAATCTCCTCTGTACCCTCTCCAGTGCAACATCCTGGTAAATCTCCTCTGTACCCTCTCTAGTGCAACATCCTGGTAAATCTCCTCTGTACCCTCTCTAGTGCAACATCCTGGTAAATCTCCTCTGCACCCTCTCCAGTGCAACATCCTGGTAAATCTCCTCTGCACCCTCTCCAGTGCAACATCCTGGTAAATCTCCTCTGTACCCTCTCCAGTGCAACATCCTGGTAAATCTCCTCTGTACCCTCTCTAGTGCAACATCCTGGTAAATCTCCTCTGCACCCTCTCCAGTGCAACATCCTGGTAAATCTCCTCTGTACCCTCTCCAGTGCAACATGCTGGTAAATCTCCTCTGTACCCTCTCTAGTGCAACATCCTGGTAAATCTCCTCTGTACCCTCTCGAGTGCAACATCCTGGTAAATCTCCTCTGTACCCTCTCCAGTCCAGTGCAACATCCTGGTAAATCTCCTCTGTACCCTCTCTAGTGCAACATCCTGGTAAATCTCCTCTGTACCCTCTCTAGTGTAACATCCTGGTAAATCTCCTCTGTACCCTCTCCAGTGCAACATCCTGGTAAATCTCCTCTGCACCCTCTTCAGTGCAACATCCTGGTAAATCTCCTCTGTACCCTCTCTAGTGCAACATCCTGGTAAATTTCCTCTGTACCCTCTCCAGTCCAGGCAACATCCTGGTAAATCTCCTCTGTACCGTCTCCAGTGCAACATCCTGGTAAATCTCCTCTGTACCCTCTCCAGTGCAACATCCTGGTAAATCTCCTCTCTACCCTCTCTAGTGCAGCATCCTGGTAAATCTCCTCTGTACCCTCTCTAGTGCAACATCCTGGTAAATCTCCTCTGCACCCTCTCCAGTGCAACATCCTGGTAAATCTCCTCTGCACCCTCTCCAGTGCAACATCCTGGTAAATCTCCTCTGTACCCTCTCCAGTGCAACATCCTGGTAAATCTCCTCTGTACCCTCTCTTGTGCAACATCCTGGTAAATCTCCTCTGTACCCTCTCCAGTGCAACATCCTGGTAAATCTCCTCTGTACCCTCTCCAGTGCAACATCCTGGTAAATCTCCTCTGTACCCTCTCTAGTGCAACATCCTGGTAAATCTCCTCTGTACCCTCTCTAGTGCAACATCCTGGTAAATCTCCTCTGCACCCTCTCCAGTCCAGGCAACATCCTGGTAAATCTCCTCTGCACCCTCTCTAGTGCAACATCCTGGTAAATCTCCTCTGCACCCTCTCCAGTCCAGGCAACATCCTGGTAAATCTCCTCTGTACCCTCTCCAGTGCAACATCCTGGTAAATCTCCTCTGTACCCTCTCTAGTGCAACATCCTGGTTAATCTCCTCTGCACCCTCTCCAGTGCAACATCCTGGTAAATCTCCTCTGTACCCTCTCCAGTGCAACATCCTGGTAAATCTCCTCTGTACCCTCTCGAGTGCAACATCCTGGTAAATCTCCTCTGTACCCTCTCCAGTGCAACATCCTGGTAAATCTCCTCTGTACCCTCTCCAGTCCAGTGCAACATCCCGGTAAATCTCCTCTGTACCCTCTCTAGTGCAACATCCTGGTAAATCTCCTCTGTACCCTCTCTAGTGTAATGTCCTGGTAAATCTCCTCTGTACCCTCTCCAGTGCAACATCCTGGTAAATCTCCTCTGCACCCTCTCCAGTGCAACATCCTGGTAAATCTCCTTTGTACCCTCTCTAGTGCAACATCCTGGTAAATCTCCTCTGCACCCTCTCCAGTCCAGGCAACATCCTGGTAAATCTCCTCTGTACCGTCTCCAGTGCAACATCCTGGTAAATCTCCTCTGTACCCTCTCCAGTGCAACATTCTGGTAAATCTCCTCTCTACCCTCTCTAGTGCAGCATCCTGGTAAATCTCCTCTGTACCCTCTCCAGTGCAACATCCTGGTAAATCTCCTCTGCACCCTCTCCAGTGCAACATCCTGGTAAATCTCCTCTGCACCCTCTCCAGTGCAACATCCTGGTAAATCTCCTCTGTACCCTCTCTAGTGTAACATCCTGGTAAATCTCCTCTGTACCCTCTCCAGTGCAACATCCGAGTAAATCTCCTCTGCACCCTCTCCAGTGCAACATCCTGGTAAATCTCCTCTGCACCCTCTCTAGTGCAACATCCTGGTAAATCTCCTCTGTACCCTCTCCAGTGCAACATCCTGGTAAATCTCCTCTGTACCCTCTCTAGTGCAACATCCTGGTAAATCTCCTCTGCACCCTCTCCAGTGCAACATCCTGGTAAATCTCCTCTGTACCCTCTCTAGTGCAACATCCTGGTAAATCTCCTCTGTACCCTCTCTAGTGCAACATCCTGGTAAATCTCCTCTGTACCCTCTCTAGTGCAACATCCTGGTAAATCTCCTCTGCACCCTCTCCAGTGCAACATCCTGGTAAATCTCCTCTGTACCCTCTCCAGTGCAACATCCTGGTAAATCTCCTCTGTACCCTCTCTAGTGCAACATCCTGGTTAATCTCCTCTGCGCCCTCTCCAGTGCAACATCCTGGTAAATCTCCTCTGTACCCTCTCCAGTGCAACATCCTGGTAAATCTCCTCTGTACCCTCTCGAGTGCAACATCCTGGTAAATCTCCTCTGTACCCTCTCCAGTGCAACATCCTGGTAAATCTCCTCTGTACCCTCTCCAGTCCAGTGCAACATCCCGGTAAATCTCCTCTGTACCCTCTCTAGTGCAACATCCTGGTAAATCTCCTCTGTACCCTCTCTAGAGTAACGTCCTGGTAAATCTCCTCTGTACCCTCTCCAGTGCAACATCCTGGTAAATCTCCTCTGCACCCTCTCCAGTGCAACATCCTGGTAAATCTCCTCTGTACCCTCTCTAGTGCAACATCCTGGTAAATCTCCTCTGCACCCTCTCCAGTCCAGGCAACATCCTGGTAAATCTCCTCTGTACCGTCTCCAGTGCAACATCCTGGTAAATCTCCTCTGTACCCTCTCCAGTGCAACATTCTGGTAAATCTCCTCTCTACCCTCTCTAGTGCAGCATCCTGGTAAATCTCCTCTGTACCCTCTCCAGTGCAACATCCTGGTAAATCTCCTCTGCACCCTCTCCAGTGCAACATCCTGGTAAATCTCCTCTGCACCCTCTCCAGTGCAACATCCTGGTAAATCTCCTCTGTACCCTCTCTAGTGTAACATCCTGGTAAATCTCCTCTGTACCCTCTCCAGTGCAACATCCGAGTAAATCTCCTCTGCACCGTCTCCAGTGCAACATCCTGGTAAATCTCCTCTGCACCCTCTCTAGTGCAACATCCTGGTAAATCTCCTCTGTACCCTCTCCAGTGCAACATCCTGGTAAATCTCCTCTGTACCCTCTCTAGTGCAACATCCTGGTAAATCTCCTCTGCACCCTCTCCAGTGCAACATCCTGGTAAATCTCCTCTGTACCCTCTCTAGTGCAACATCCTGGTAAATCTCCTCTGTACCCTCTCTAGTGCAACATCCTGGTAAATCTCCTCTGTACCCTCTCTAGTGCAACATCCTGGTAAATCTCCTCTGCACCCTCTCCAGTGCAACATCCTGGTAAATCTCCTCTGTACCCTCTCCAGTGCAACATCCTGGTAAATCTCCTCTGTACCCTCTCTAGTGCAACATCCTGGTAAATCTCCTCTGTACCCTTTCGAGTGCAACATCCTGGTAAATCTCCTCTGTACCCTCTCCAGTCCAGTGCAACATCCTGCTAAATCTCCTCTGTACCCTCTCTAGTGCAACATCCTGGTAAATCTCCTCTGTACCCTCTCTAGTGTAACGTCCTGGTAAATCTCCTCTGTACCCTCTCCAGTGCAACATCCTGGTAAATCTCCTCTGCACCCTCTCCAGTGCAACATCCTGGTAAATCTCCTCTGTACCCTCTCTAGTGCAACATCCTGGTAAATTTCCTCTGTACCCTCTCCAGTCCAGGCAACATCCTGGTCAATCTCCTCTGTACCGTCTCCAGTGCAACATCCTGGTAAATCTCCTCTGTACCCTCTCCAGTGCAACATCCTGGTAAATCTCCTCTCTACCCTCTCTAGTGCAGCATCCTGGTAAATCTCCTCTGTACCCTCTCTAGTGCAACATCCTGGTAAATCTCCTCTGCACCCTCTCCAGTGCAACATCCTGGTAAATCTCCTCTGCACCCACTCCAGTGCAACATCCTGGTAAATCTCCTCTGTACCCTCTCCAGTGCAACATCCTGGTAAATCTCCTCTGTACCCTCTCTTGTGCAACATCCTGGTAAATCTCCTCTGTACCCTCTCCAGTGCAACATCCTGGTAAATCTCCTCTGTACCCTCTCCAGTGCAACATCCTGGTAAATCTCCTCTGTACCCTCTCTAGTGCAACATCCTGGTAAATCTCCTCTGTACCCTCTCTAGTGCAACATCCTGGTAAATCTCCTCTGCACCCTCTCCAGTCCAGGCAACATCCTGGTAAATCTCCTCTGCACCCTCTCTAGTGCAACATCCTGGTAAATCTCCTTTGCACCCTCTCCAGTCCAGGCAACATCCTGGTAAATCTCCTCTGTACCCTCTCCAGTGCAACATCCTGGTAAATCTCCTCTGTACCCTCTCCAGTGCAACATCCTGGTAAATCTCCTCTGTACCCTCTCGAGTGCAACATCCTGGTAAATCTCCTCTGTACCCTCTCCAGTGCAACATCCTGGTAAATCTCCTCTGTACCCTCTCCAGTCCAGTGCAACATCCCGGTAAATCTCCTCTGTACCCTCTCTAGTGCAACATCCTGGTAAATCTCCTCTGTACCCTCTCTGGTGTAACGTCCTGGTAAATCTCCTCTGTACACTCTCCAGTGCAACATCCTGGTAAATCTCCTCTGCACCCTCTCAAGTGCAACATCCTGGTAAATCTCCTCTGTACCCTCTCTAGTGCAACATCCTGGTAAATCTCCTCTGCACCCTCTCCAGTCCAGGCAACATCCTGGTAAATCTCCTCTGCACCCTCTCTAGTGCAACATCCTGGTAAATCTCCTCTGTACCCTCTCCAGTGCAACATCCTGGTAAATCTCCTCTGTACCCTCTCCAGTGCAACATCCTGGTAAATCTCCTCTGTACCCTCTCTTGTGCAACATCCTGGTAAATCTCCTCTGTACCCTCTCCAGTGCAACATCCTGGTAAATCTCCTCTGTACCCTCTCCAGTGCAACATCCTGGTAAATCTCCTCTGTACCCTCTCTAGTGCAACATCCTGGTAAATCTCCTCTGTACCCTCTCTAGTGCAACATCCTGGTAAATCTCCTCTGCACCCTCTCCAGTGCAACATCCTGGTAAATCTCCTCTGCACCCTCTCCAGTGCAACATCCTGGTAAATCTCCTCTGTACCCTCTCCAGTGCAACATCCTGGTAAATCTCCTCTGTACCCTCTCTAGTGCAACATCCTGGTAAATCTCCTCTGCACCCTCTCCAGTGCAACATCCTGGTAAATCTCCTCTGTACCCTCTCCAGTGCAACATGCTGGTAAATCTCCTCTGTACCCTCTCTAGTGCAACATCCTGGTAAATCTCCTCTGTACCCTCTCGAGTGCAACATCCTGGTAAATCTCCTCTGTACCCTCTCCAGTCCAGTGCAACATCCTGGTAAATCTCCTCTGTACCCTCTCTAGTGCAACATCCTGGTAAATCTCCTCTGTACCCTCTCTAGTGTAACATCCTGGTAAATCTCCTCTGTACCCTCTCCAGTGCAACATCCTGGTAAATCTCCTCTGCACCCTCTTCAGTGCAACATCCTGGTAAATCTCCTCTGTACCCTCTCTAGTGCAACATCCTGGTAAATTTCCTCTGTACCCTCTCCAGTCCAGGCAACATCCTGGTAAATCTCCTCTGTACCGTCTCCAGTGCAACATCCTGGTAAATCTCCTCTGTACCCTCTCCAGTGCAACATCCTGGTAAATCTCCTCTCTACCCTCTCTAGTGCAGCATCCTGGTAAATCTCCTCTGTACCCTCTCTAGTGCAACATCCTGGTAAATCTCCTCTGCACCCTCTCCAGTGCAACATCCTGGTAAATCTCCTCTGCACCCTCTCCAGTGCAACATCCTGGTAAATCTCCTCTGTACCCTCTCCAGTGCAACATCCTGGTAAATCTCCTCTGTACCCTCTCTTGTGCAACATCCTGGTAAATCTCCTCTGTACCCTCTCCAGTGCAACATCCTGGTAAATCTCCTCTGTACCCTCTCTAGTGCAACATCCTGGTAAATCTCCTCTGCACCCTCTCCAGTCCAGGCAACATCCTGGTAAATCTCCTCTGCACCCTCTCTAGTGCAACATCCTGGTAAATCTCCTCTGCACCCTCTCCAGTCCAGGCAACATCCTGGTAAATCTCCTCTGTACCCTCTCCAGTGCAACATCCTGGTAAATCTCCTCTGTACCCTCTCTAGTGCAACATCCTGGTTAATCTCCTCTGCACCCTCTCCAGTGCAACATCCTGGTAAATCTCCTCTGTACCCTCTCCAGTGCAACATCCTGGTAAATCTCCTCTGTACCCTCTCGAGTGCAACATCCTGGTAAATCTCCTCTGTACCCTCTCCAGTGCAACATCCTGGTAAATCTCCTCTGTACCCTCTCCAGTCCAGTGCAACATCCCGGTAAATCTCCTCTGTACCCTCTCTAGTGCAACATCCTGGTAAATCTCCTCTGTACCCTCTCTAGTGTAACGTCCTGGTAAATCTCCTCTGTACCCTCTCCAGTGCAACATCCTGGTAAATCTCCTCTGCACCCTCTCCAGTGCAACATCCTGGTAAATCTCCTCTGTACCCTCTCTAGTGCAACATCCTGGTAAATCTCCTCTGCACCCTCTCCAGTCCAGGCAACATCCTGGTAAATCTCCTCTGTACCGTCTCCAGTGCAACATCCTGGTAAATCTCCTCTGTACCCTCTCCAGTGCAACATTCTGGTAAATCTCCTCTGTACCCTCTCTAGTGCAGCATCCTGGTAAATCTCCTCTGTACCCTCTCCAGTGCAACATCCTGGTAAATCTCCTCTGCACCCTCTCCAGTGCAACATCCTGGTAAATCTCCTCTGCACCCTCTCCAGTGCAACATCCTGGTAAATCTCCTCTGTACCCTCTCTAGTGTAACATCCTGGTAAATCTCCTCTGTACCCTCTCCAGTGCAACATCCGAGTAAATCTCCTCTGCACCCTCTCCAGTGCAACATCCTGGTAAATCTCCTCTGCACCCTCTCTAGTGCAACATCCTGGTAAATCTCCTCTGTACCCTCTCCAGTGCAACATCCTGGTAAATCTCCTCTGTACCCTCTCTAGTGCAACATCCTGGTAAATCTCCTCTGCACCCTCTCCAGTGCAACATCCTGGTAAATCTCCTCTGTACCCTCTCTAGTGCAACATCCTGGTAAATCTCCTCTGTACCCTCTCTAGTGCAACATCCTGGTAAATCTCCTCTGTACCCTCTCTAGTGCAACATCCTGGTAAATCTCCTCTGCACCCTCTCCAGTGCAACATCCTGGTAAATCTCCTCTGTACCCTCTCCAGTGCAACATCCTGGTAAATCTCCTCTGTACCCTCTCTAGTGCAACATCCTGGTAAATCTCCTCTGTACCCTTTCGAGTGCAACATCCTGGTAAATCTCCTCTGTACCCTCTCCAGTCCAGTGCAACATCCTGCTAAATCTCCTCTGTACCCTCTCTAGTGCAACATCCTGGTAAATCTCCTCTGTACCCTCTCTAGTGTAACGTCCTGGTAAATCTCCTCTGTACCCTCTCCAGTGCAACATCCTGGTAAATCTCCTCTGCACCCTCTCCAGTGCAACATCCTGGTAAATCTCCTCTGTACCCTCTCTAGTGCAACATCCTGGTAAATTTCCTCTGTACCCTCTCCAGTCCAGGCAACATCCTGGTAAATCTCCTCTGTACCGTCTCCAGTGCAACATCCTGGTAAATCTCCTCTGTACCCTCTCCAGTGCAACATCCTGGTAAATCTCCTCTCTACCCTCTCTAGTGCAGCATCCTGGTAAATCTCCTCTGTACCCTCTCTAGTGCAACATCCTGGTAAATCTCCTCTGCACCCTCTCCAGTGCAACATCCTGGTAAATCTCCTCTGCACCCTCTCCAGTGCAACATCCTGGTAAATCTCCTCTGTACCCTCTCCAGTGCAACATCCTGGTAAATCTCCTCTGTACCCTCTCTTGTGCAACATCCTGGTAAATCTCCTCTGTACCCTCTCCAGTGCAACATCCTGGTAAATCTCCTCTGTACCCTCTCCAGTGCAACATCCTGGTAAATCTCCTCTGTACCCTCTCTAGTGCAACATCCTGGTAAATCTCCTCTGTACCCTCTCTAGTGCAACATCCTGGTAAATCTCCTCTGCACCCTCTCCAGTCCAGGCAACATCCTGGTAAATCTCCTCTGTACACTCTCTAGTGCAACATCCTGGTAAATCTCCTTTGCACCCTCTCCAGTCCAGGCAACATCCTGGTAAATCTCCTCTGTACCCTCTCCAGTGCAACATCCTGGTAAATCTCCTCTGTACCCTCTCCAGTGCAACATCCTGGTAAATCTCCTCTGTACCCTCTCGAGTGCAACATCCTGGTAAATCTCCTCTGTACCCTCTCCAGTGCAACATCCTGGTAAATCTCCTCTGTACCCTCTCCAGTCCAGTGCAACATCCCGGTAAATCTCCTCTGTACCCTCTCTAGTGCAACATCCTGGTAAATCTCCTCTGTACCCTCTCTAGTGTAACGTCCTGGTAAATCTCCTCTGTACACTCTCCAGTGCAACATCCTGGTAAATCTCCTCTGCACCCTCTCAAGTGCAACATCCTGGTAAATCTCCTCTGTACCCTCTCTAGTGCAACATCCTGGTAAATCTCCTCTGCACCCTCTCCAGTCCAGGCAACATCCTGGTAAATCTCCTCTGTACCGTCTCCAGTGCAACATCCTGGTAAATCTCCTCTGTACCCTCTCCAGTGCAACATCCTGGTAAATCTCCTCTGTACCCTCTCTAGTGCAGCATCCTGGTAAATCTCCTCTGTACCCTCTCCAGTGCAACATCCTGGTAAATCTCCTCTGCACCCTCTCCAGTGCAACATCCTGGTAAATCTCCTCTGCACCCTCTCCAGTGCAACATCCTGGTAAATCTCCTCTGTACCCTCTCTCGTGTAACATCCTGGTAAATCTCCTCTGTACCCTCTCCAGTGCAACATCCGAGTAAATCTCCTCTGCACCCTCTCCAGTGCAACATCCTGCTAAATCTCCTCTGCACCCTCTCTAGTGCAACATCCTGGTAAATCTCCTCTGTACCCTCTCCAGTGCAACATCCTGGTAAATCTCCTCTGTACCCTCTCTAGTGCAACATCCTGGTAAATCTCCTCTGCACCCTCTCCAGTGCAACATCCTGGTAAATCTCCTCTGTACCCTCTCCAGTGCAACATCCTGGTAAATCTCCTCTGTACCCTCTCTAGTGCAACATCCTGGTAAATCTCCTCTGTACCCTCTCCAGTGCAACATCCTGGTAAATCTCCTCTGTACCCTCTCCAGTGCAACATCCTGGTAAATCTCCTCTGTACCCTCTCTAGTGCAACATCCTGGTAAATCTCCTCTGTACCCTCTCTAGTGTAACATCCTGGTAAATCTCCTCTGTACCCTCTCCAGTGCAACATCCTGGTAAATCTCCTCTGCACCCTCTCCAGTGCAACATCCTGGTAAATCTCCTCTGCACCCTCTCTAGTGCAACATCCTGGTAAATCTCCTCTGTACCCTCTCCAGTGCAACATCCTGGTAAATCTCCTCTGTACCCTCTCCAGTGCAACATCCTGGTAAATCTCCTCTGTACCCTCTCTTGTGCAACATCCTGGTAAATCTCCTCTGTACCCTCTCCAGTGCAACATCCTGGTAAATCTCCTCTGTACCCTCTCCAGTGCAACATCCTGGTAAATCTCCTCTGTACCCTCTCTAGTGCAACATCCTGGTAAATCTCCTCTGTACCCTCTCTAGTGCAACATCCTGGTAAATCTCCTCTGCACCCTCTCCAGTGCAACATCCTGGTAAATCTCCTCTGCACCCTCTCCAGTCCAGGCAACATCCTGGTAAATCTCCTCTGCACCCTCTCTAGTGCAACATCCTGGTAAATCTCCTCTGCACCCTCTCCAGTCCAGGCAACGTCCTGGTAAATCTCCTCTGTACCCTCTCCAGTGCAACATCCTGGTAAATCTCCTCTGCACCCTCTCCAGTGCAACATCCTGGTAAATCTCCTCTGTACCCTCTCTAGTGCAACATCCTGGTAAATCTCCTCTGCACCCTCTCCAGTCCAGGCAACATCCTGGTAAATCTCCTCTGTACCGTCTCCAGTGCAACATCCTGGTAAATCTCCTCTGTACCCTCTCCAGTGCAACATCCTGGTAAATCTCCTCTGTACCCTCTCTAGTGCAGCATCCTGGTAAATCTCCTCTGTACCCTCTCCAGTGCAACATCCTGGTAAATCTCCTCTGCCCCCTCTCCAGTGCAACATCCTGGTAAATCTCCTCTGCACCCTCTCCAGTGCAACATCCTGGTAACTCTCCTCTGTACCCTCTCCAGTGCAACATCCTGGTAAATCTCCTCTGTACCCTCTCTAGTGCAACATCCTGGTAAATCTCCTCTGCACCCTCTCCAGTGCAACATCCTGGTAAATCTCCTCTGTACCCTCTCTAGTGCAACATCCTGGTAAATCTCCTCTGTACCCTCTCTAGTGCAACATCCTGGTAAATCTCCTCTGTACCCTCTCTAGTGCAACATCCTGGTAAATCTCCTCTGCACCCTCTCCAGTGCAACATCCTGGTAAATCTCCTCTGTACCCTCTCCAGTGCAACATCCTGGTAAATCTCCTCTGTACCCTCTCCAGTGCAACATCCTGGTAAATCTCCTCTGTACCCTCTCTAGTGCAACATCCTGGTAAATCTCCTCTGTACCCTCTCCAGTGCAACATCCTGGTAAATCTCCTCTGTACCCTCTCCAGTGCAACATCCTGGTAAATCTCCTCTGTACCCTCTCTAGTGCAACATCCTGGTAAATCTCCTCTGTACCCTCTCTAGTGTAACATCCTGGTAAATCTCCTCTGTACCCTCTCCAGTGCAACATCCTGGTAAATCTCCTCTGCACCCTCTCCAGTGCAACATCCTGGTAAATCTCCTCTGCACCCTCTCTAGTGCAACATCCTGGTAAATCTCCTCTGTACCCTCTCCAGTGCAACATCCTGGTAAATCTCCTCTGTACCCTCTCTTGTGCAACATCCTGGTAAATCTCCTCTGTACCCTCTCCAGTGCAACATCCTGGTAAATCTCCTCTGTACCCTCTCCAGTGCAACATCCTGGTAAATCTCCTCTGTACCCTCTCTAGTGCAACATCCTGGTAAATCTCCTCTGTACCCTCTCTAGTGCAACATCCTGGTAAATCTCCTCTGCACCCTCTCCAGTCCAGGCAACATCCTGGTAAATCTCCTCTGTACACTCTCTAGTGCAACATCCTGGTAAATCTCCTTTGCACCCTCTCCAGTCCAGGCAACATCCTGGTAAATCTCCTCTGTACCCTCTCCAGTGCAACATCCTGGTAAATCTCCTCTGTACCCTCTCCAGTGCAACATCCTGGTAAATCTCCTCTGTACCCTCTCGAGTGCAACATCCTGGTAAATCTCCTCTGTACCCTCTCCAGTGCAACATCCTGGTAAATCTCCTCTGTACCCTCTCCAGTCCAGTGCAACATCCCGGTAAATCTCCTCTGTACCCTCTCTAGTGCAACATCCTGGTAAATCTCCTCTGTACCCTCTCTAGTGTAACGTCCTGGTAAATCTCCTCTGTACACTCTCCAGTGCAACATCCTGGTAAATCTCCTCTGCACCCTCTCAAGTGCAACATCCTGGTAAATCTCCTCTGTACCCTCTCTAGTGCAACATCCTGGTAAATCTCCTCTGCACCCTCTCCAGTCCAGGCAACATCCTGGTAAATCTCCTCTGTACCGTCTCCAGTGCAACATCCTGGTAAATCTCCTCTGTACCCTCTCCAGTGCAACATCCTGGTAAATCTCCTCTGTACCCTCTCTAGTGCAGCATCCTGGTAAATCTCCTCTGTACCCTCTCCAGTGCAACATCCTGGTAAATCTCCTCTGCACCCTCTCCAGTGCAACATCCTGGTAAATCTCCTCTGCACCCTCTCCAGTGCAACATCCTGGTAAATCTCCTCTGTACCCTCTCTCGTGTAACATCCTGGTAAATCTCCTCTGTACCCTCTCCAGTGCAACATCCGAGTAAATCTCCTCTGCACCCTCTCCAGTGCAACATCCTGCTAAATCTCCTCTGCACCCTCTCTAGTGCAACATCCTGGTAAATCTCCTCTGTACCCTCTCCAGTGCAACATCCTGGTAAATCTCCTCTGTACCCTCTCTAGTGCAACATCCTGGTAAATCTCCTCTGCACCCTCTCCAGTGCAACATCCTGGTAAATCTCCTCTGTACCCTCTCCAGTGCAACATCCTGGTAAATCTCCTCTGTACCCTCTCTAGTGCAACATCCTGGTAAATCTCCTCTGTACCCTCTCCAGTGCAACATCCTGGTAAATCTCCTCTGTACCCTCTCCAGTGCAACATCCTGGTAAATCTCCTCTGTACCCTCTCTAGTGCAACATCCTGGTAAATCTCCTCTGTACCCTCTCTAGTGTAACATCCTGGTAAATCTCCTCTGTACCCTCTCCAGTGCAACATCCTGGTAAATCTCCTCTGCACCCTCTCCAGTGCAACATCCTGGTAAATCTCCTCTGCACCCTCTCTAGTGCAACATCCTGGTAAATCTCCTCTGTACCCTCTCCAGTGCAACATCCTGGTAAATCTCCTCTGTACCCTCTCCAGTGCAACATCCTGGTAAATCTCCTCTGTACCCTCTCTTGTGCAACATCCTGGTAAATCTCCTCTGTACCCTCTCCAGTGCAACATCCTGGTAAATCTCCTCTGTACCCTCTCCAGTGCAACATCCTGGTAAATCTCCTCTGTACCCTCTCTAGTGCAACATCCTGGTAAATCTCCTCTGTACCCTCTCTAGTGCAACATCCTGGTAAATCTCCTCTGCACCCTCTCCAGTGCAACATCCTGGTAAATCTCCTCTGCACCCTCTCCAGTCCAGGCAACATCCTGGTAAATCTCCTCTGCACCCTCTCTAGTGCAACATCCTGGTAAATCTCCTCTGCACCCTCTCCAGTCCAGGCAACGTCCTGGTAAATCTCCTCTGTACCCTCTCCAGTGCAACATCCTGGTAAATCTCCTCTGCACCCTCTCCAGTGCAACATCCTGGTAAATCTCCTCTGTACCCTCTCTAGTGCAACATCCTGGTAAATCTCCTCTGCACCCTCTCCAGTCCAGGCAACATCCTGGTAAATCTCCTCTGTACCGTCTCCAGTGCAACATCCTGGTAAATCTCCTCTGTACCCTCTCCAGTGCAACATCCTGGTAAATCTCCTCTGTACCCTCTCTAGTGCAGCATCCTGGTAAATCTCCTCTGTACCCTCTCCAGTGCAACATCCTGGTAAATCTCCTCTGCCCCCTCTCCAGTGCAACATCCTGGTAAATCTCCTCTGCACCCTCTCCAGTGCAACATCCTGGTAACTCTCCTCTGTACCCTCTCCAGTGCAACATCCTGGTAAATCTCCTCTGTACCCTCTCTAGTGCAACATCCTGGTAAATCTCCTCTGCACCCTCTCCAGTGCAACATCCTGGTAAATCTCCTCTGTACCCTCTCTAGTGCAACATCCTGGTAAATCTCCTCTGTACCCTCTCTAGTGCAACATCCTGGTAAATCTCCTCTGTACCCTCTCTAGTGCAACATCCTGGTAAATCTCCTCTGCACCCTCTCCAGTGCAACATCCTGGTAAATCTCCTCTGTACCCTCTCCAGTGCAACATCCTGGTAAATCTCCTCTGTACCCTCTCCAGTGCAACATCCTGGTAAATCTCCTCTGTACCCTCTCTAGTGCAACATCCTGGTAAATCTCCTCTGTACCCTCTCCAGTGCAACATCCTGGTAAATCTCCTCTGTACCCTCTCCAGTGCAACATCCTGGTAAATCTCCTCTGTACCCTCTCTAGTGCAACATCCTGGTAAATCTCCTCTGTACCCTCTCTAGTGTAACATCCTGGTAAATCTCCTCTGTACCCTCTCCAGTGCAACATCCTGGTAAATCTCCTCTGCACCCTCTCCAGTGCAACATCCTGGTAAATCTCCTCTGCACCCTCTCTAGTGCAACATCCTGGTAAATCTCCTCTGTACCCTCTCCAGTGCAACATCCTGGTAAATCTCCTCTGTACCCTCTCCAGTGCAACATCCTGGTAAATCTCCTCTGTACCCTCTCTTGTGCAACATCCTGGTAAATCTCCTCTGTACCCTCTCCAGTGCAACATCCTGGTAAATCTCCTCTGTACCCTCTCCAGTGCAACATCCTGGTAAATCTCCTCTGTACCCTCTCTAGTGCAACATCCTGGTAAATCTCCTCTGTACCCTCTCTAGTGCAACATCCTGGTAAATCTCCTCTGCACCCTCTCCAGTGCAACATCCTGGTAAATCTCCTCTGCACCCTCTCCAGTCCAGGCAACATCCTGGTAAATCTCCTCTGCACCCTCTCTAGTGCAACATCCTGGTAAATCTCCTCTGCACCCTCTCCAGTCCAGGCAACGTCCTGGTAAATCTCCTCTGTACCCTCTCCAGTGCAACATCCTGGTAAATCTCCTCTGCACCCTCTCCAGTGCAACATCCTGGTAAATCTCCTCTGTACCCTCTCTAGTGCAACATCCTGGTAAATCTCCTCTGCACCCTCTCCAGTCCAGGCAACATCCTGGTAAATCTCCTCTGTACCGTCTCCAGTGCAACATCCTGGTAAATCTCCTCTGTACCCTCTCCAGTGCAACATCCTGGTAAATCTCCTCTGTACCCTCTCTAGTGCAGCATCCTGGTAAATCTCCTCTGTACCCTCTCCAGTGCAACATCCTGGTAAATCTCCTCTGCCCCCTCTCCAGTGCAACATCCTGGTAAATCTCCTCTGCACCCTCTCCAGTGCAACATCCTGGTAACTCTCCTCTGTACCCTCTCCAGTGCAACATCCTGGTAAATCTCCTCTGTACCCTCTCTAGTGCAACATCCTGGTAAATCTCCTCTGCACCCTCTCCAGTGCAACATCCTGGTAAATCTCCTCTGTACCCTCTCTAGTGCAACATCCTGGTAAATCTCCTCTGTACCCTCTCTAGTGCAACATCCTGGTAAATCTCCTCTGTACCCTCTCTAGTGCAACATCCTGGTAAATCTCCTCTGCACCCTCTCCAGTGCAACATCCTGGTAAATCTCCTCTGTACCCTCTCCAGTGCAACATCCTGGTAAATCTCCTCTGTACCCTCTCTAGTGCAACATCCTGGTAAATCTCCTCTGTACCCTTTCGAGTGCAACATCCTGGTAAATCTCCTCTGTACCCTCTCCAGTCCAGTGCAACATCCTGCTAAATCTCCTCTGTACCCTCTCCAGTGCAACATCCTGGTAAATCTCCTCTGCACCCTCTCCAGTGCAACATCCTGGTAAATCTCCTCTGTACCCTCTCCAGTGCAACATCCTGGTAAATCTCCTCTGTACCCTCTCTTGTGCAACATCCTGGTAAATCTCCTCTGTACCCTCTCCAGTGCAACATCCTGGTAAATCTCCTCTGTACCCTCTCCAGTGCAACATCCTGGTAAATCTCCTCTGTACCCTCTCTAGTGCAACATCCTGGTAAATCTCCTCTGTACCCTCTCTAGTGCAACATCCTGGTAAATCTCCTCTGCACCCTCTCCAGTCCAGGCAACATCCTGGTAAATCTCCTCTGCACCCTCTCTAGTGCAACATCCTGGTAAATCTCCTTTGCACCCTCTCCAGTCCAGGCAACATCCTGGTAAATCTCCTCTGTACCCTCTCCAGTGCAACATCCTGGTAAATCTCCTCTGTACCCTCTCCAGTGCAACATCCTGGTAAATCTCCTCTGCACCCTCTCCAGTGCAACATCCTGGTAAATCTCCTCTGTACCCTCTCCAGTGCAACATCCTGGTAAATCTCCTCTGTACCCTCTCCAGTCCAGTGCAACATCCCGGTAAATCTCCTCTGTACCCTCTCTAGTGCAACATCCTGGTAAATCTCCTCTGTACCCTCTCTAGTGTAACGTCCTGGTAAATCTCCTCTGTACACTCTCCAGTGCAACATCCTGGTAAATCTCCTCTGCACCCTCTCAAGTGCAACATCCTGGTAAATCTCCTCTGTACCCTCTCTAGTGCAACATCCTGGTAAATCTCCTCTGCACCCTCTCCAGTCCAGGCAACATCCTGGTAAATCTCCTCTGCACCCTCTCTAGTGCAACATCCTGGTAAATCTCCTCTGTACCCTCTCCAGTGCAACATCCTGGTAAATCTCCTCTGTACCCTCTCCAGTGCAACATCCTGGTAAATCTCCTCTGTACCCTCTCTTGTGCAACATCCTGGTAAATCTCCTCTGTACCCTCTCCAGTGCAACATCCTGGTAAATCTCCTCTGTACCCTCTCCAGTGCAACATCCTGGTAAATCTCCTCTGTACCCTCTCTAGTGCAACATCCTGGTAAATCTCCTCTGTACCCTCTCTAGTGCAACATCCTGGTAAATCTCCTCTGCACCCTCTCCAGTGCAACATCCTGGTAAATCTCCTCTGCACCCTCTCCAGTGCAACATCCTGGTAAATCTCCTCTGTACCCTCTCCAGTGCAACATCCTGGTAAATCTCCTCTGTACCCTCTCTAGTGCAACATCCTGGTAAATCTCCTCTGCACCCTCTCCAGTGCAACATCCTGGTAAATCTCCTCTGTACCCTCTCCAGTGCAACATGCTGGTAAATCTCCTCTGTACCCTCTCTCGTGCAACATCCTGGTAAATCTCCTCTGTACCCTCTCGAGTGCAACATCCTGGTAAATCTCCTCTGTACCCTCTCCAGTCCAGTGCAACATCCTGGTAAATCTCCTCTGTACCCTCTCTAGTGCAACATCCTGGTAAATCTCCTCTGTACCCTCTCTAGTGTAACATCCTGGTAAATCTCCTCTGTACCCTCTCTAGTGCAACATCCTGGTAAATCTCCTCTGCACCCTCTTCAGTGCAACATCCTGGTAAATCTCCTCTGTACCCTCTCTAGTGCAACATCCTGGTAAATTTCCTCTGTACCCTCTCCAGTCCAGGCAACATCCTGGTAAATCTCCTCTGTACCGTCTCCAGTGCAACATCCTGGTAAATCTCCTCTGTACCCTCTCCAGTGCAACATCCTGGTAAATCTCCTCTCTACCCTCTCTAGTGCAGCATCCTGGTAAATCTCCTCTGTACCCTCTCTAGTGCAACATCCTGGTAAATCTCCTCTGCACCCTCTCCAGTGCAACATCCTGGTAAATCTCCTCTGCACCCTCTCCAGTGCAACATCCTGGTAAATCTCCTCTGTACCCTCTCCAGTGCAACATCCTGGTAAATCTCCTCTGTACCCTCTCTTGTGCAACATCCTGGTAAATTTCCTCTGTACCCTCTCCAGTCCAGGCAACATCCTGGTAAATCTCCTCTGTACCGTCTCCAATGCAACATCCTGGTAAATCTCCTCTGTACCCTCTCCAGTGCAACATCCTGGTAAATCTCCTCTCTACCCTCTCTAGTGCAGCATCCTGGTAAATCTCCTCTGTACCCTCTCTAGTGCAACATCCTGGTAAATCTCCTCTGCACCCTCTCCAGTGCAACATCCTGGTAAATCTCCTCTGCACCCTCTCCAGTGCAACATCCTGGTAAATCTCCTCTGTACCCTCTCCAGTGCAACATCCTGGTAAATCTCCTCTGTACCCTCTCCAGTGCAACATCCTGGTAAATCTCCTCTGTACCCTCTCCAGTGCAACATCCTGGTAAATCTCCTCTGTACCCTCTCTAGTGCAACATCCTGGTAAATCTCCTCTGTACCCTCTCTAGTGCAACATCCTGGTAAATCTCCTCTGCACCCTCTCGAGTCCAGGCAACATCCTGGTAAATCTCCTCTGCACCCTCTCTAGTGCAACATCCTGGTAAATCTCCTCTGCACCCTCTCCAGTCCAGGCAACATCCTGGTAAATCTCCTCTGTACCCTCTCCAGTGCAACATCCTGGTAAATCTCCTCTGTACCCTCTCTAGTGCAACATCCTGGTTAATCTCCTCTGCACCCTCTCCAGTGCAACATCCTGGTAAATCTCCTCTGTACCCTCTCCAGTGCAACATCCTGGTAAATCTCCTCTGTACCCTCTCGAGTGCAACATCCTGGTAAATCTCCTCTGTACCCTCTCCAGTGCAACATCCTGGTAAATCTCCTCTGTACCCTCTCCAGTCCAGTGCAACATCCCGGTAAATCTCCTCTGTACCCTCTCTAGTGCAACATCCTGGTAAATCTCCTCTGTACCCTCTCTAGTGTAACGTCCTGGTAAATCTCCTCTGTACCCTCTCCAGTGCAACATCCTGGTAAATCTCCTCTGCACCCTCTCCAGTGCAACATCCTGGTAAGTCTCCTCTGTACCCTCTCTAGTGCAGCATCCTGGTAAATCTCCTCTGTACCCTCTCCAGTGCAACATCCTGGTAAATCTCCTCTGCACCCTCTCCAGTGCAACATCCTGGTAAATCTCCTCTGCACCCTCTCCAGTGCAACATCCTGGTAAATCTCCTCTGTACCCTCTCTAGTGTAACATCCTGGTAAATCTCCTCTGTACCCTCTCCAGTGCAACATCCGAGTAAATCTCCTCTGCACCCTCTCCAGTGCAACATCCTGGTAAATCTCCTCTGCACCCTCTCTAGTGCAACATCCTGGTAAATCTCCTCTGTACCCTCTCCAGTGCAACATCCTGGTAAATCTCCTCTGTACCCTCTCTAGTGCAACATCCTGGTAAATCTCCTCTGCACCCTCTCCAGTGCAACATCCTGGTAAATCTCCTCTGTACCCTCTCTAGTGCAACATCCTGGTAAATCTCCTCTGTACCCTCTCTAGTGCAACATCCTGGTAAATCTCCTCTGTACCCTCTCTAGTGCAACATCCTGGTAAATCTCCTCTGCACCCTCTCCAGTGCAACATCCTGGTAAATCTCCTCTGTACCCTCTCCAGTGCAACATCCTGGTAAATCTCCTCTGTACCCTCTCTAGTGCAACAGCCTGGTAAATCTCCTCTGTACCATTTCGAGTGCAACATCCTGGTAAATCTCCTCTGTACCCTCTCCAGTCCAGTGCAACATCCTGCTAAATCTCCTCTGTACCCTCTCTAGTGCAACATCCTGGTAAATCTCCTCTGTACCCTCTCTAGTGTAACGTCCTGGTAAATCTCCTCTGTACCCTCTCCAGTGCAACATCCTGGTAAATCTCCTCTGCACCCTCTCCAGTGCAACATCCTGGTAAATCTCCTCTGTACCCTCTCTAGTGCAACATCCTGGTAAATCTCCTCTGCACCCTCTCCAGTCCAGGCAACATCCTGGTAAATCTCCTCTGTACCGTCTCCAGTGCAACATCCTGGTAAATCTCCTCTGTACCCTCTCCAGTGCAACATCCTGGTAAATCTCCTCTGTACCCTCTCTAGTGCAGCATCCTGGTAAATCTCCTCTGTACCCTCTCCAGTGCAACATCCTGGTAAATCTCCTCTGCCCCCTCTCCAGTGCAACATCCTGGTAAATCTCCTCTGCACCCTCTCCAGTGCAACATCCTGGTAACTCTCCTCTGTACCCTCTCCAGTGCAACATCCTGGTAAATCTCCTCTGTACCCTCTCTAGTGCAACATCCTGGTAAATCTCCTCTGCACCCTCTCCAGTGCAACATCCTGGTAAATCTCCTCTGTACCCTCTCTAGTGCAACATCCTGGTAAATCTCCTCTGTACCCTCTCTAGTGCAACATCCTGGTAAATCTCCTCTGTACCCTCTCTAGTGCAACATCCTGGTAAATCTCCTCTGCACCCTCTCCAGTGCAACATCCTGGTAAATCTCCTCTGTACCCTCTCCAGTGCAACATCCTGGTAAATCTCCTCTGTACCCTCTCTAGTGCAACATCCTGGTAAATCTCCTCTGTACCCTTTCGAGTGCAACATCCTGGTAAATCTCCTCTGTACCCTCTCCAGTCCAGTGCAACATCCTGCTAAATCTCCTCTGTACCCTCTCCAGTGCAACATCCTGGTAAATCTCCTCTGCACCCTCTCCAGTGCAACATCCTGGTAAATCTCCTCTGTACCCTCTCCAGTGCAACATCCTGGTAAATCTCCTCTGTACCCTCTCTTGTGCAACATCCTGGTAAATCTCCTCTGTACCCTCTCCAGTGCAACATCCTGGTAAATCTCCTCTGTACCCTCTCCAGTGCAACATCCTGGTAAATCTCCTCTGTACCCTCTCTAGTGCAACATCCTGGTAAATCTCCTCTGTACCCTCTCTAGTGCAACATCCTGGTAAATCTCCTCTGCACCCTCTCCAGTCCAGGCAACATCCTGGTAAATCTCCTCTGCACCCTCTCTAGTGCAACATCCTGGTAAATCTCCTTTGCACCCTCTCCAGTCCAGGCAACATCCTGGTAAATCTCCTCTGTACCCTCTCCAGTGCAACATCCTGGTAAATCTCCTCTGTACCCTCTCCAGTGCAACATCCTGGTAAATCTCCTCTGCACCCTCTCCAGTGCAACATCCTGGTAAATCTCCTCTGTACCCTCTCCAGTGCAACATCCTGGTAAATCTCCTCTGTACCCTCTCCAGTCCAGTGCAACATCCCGGTAAATCTCCTCTGTACCCTCTCTAGTGCAACATCCTGGTAAATCTCCTCTGTACCCTCTCTAGTGTAACGTCCTGGTAAATCTCCTCTGTACACTCTCCAGTGCAACATCCTGGTAAATCTCCTCTGCACCCTCTCAAGTGCAACATCCTGGTAAATCTCCTCTGTACCCTCTCTAGTGCAACATCCTGGTAAATCTCCTCTGCACCCTCTCCAGTCCAGGCAACATCCTGGTAAATCTCCTCTGCACCCTCTCTAGTGCAACATCCTGGTAAATCTCCTCTGTACCCTCTCCAGTGCAACATCCTGGTAAATCTCCTCTGTACCCTCTCCAGTGCAACATCCTGGTAAATCTCCTCTGTACCCTCTCTTGTGCAACATCCTGGTAAATCTCCTCTGTACCCTCTCCAGTGCAACATCCTGGTAAATCTCCTCTGTACCCTCTCCAGTGCAACATCCTGGTAAATCTCCTCTGTACCCTCTCTAGTGCAACATCCTGGTAAATCTCCTCTGTACCCTCTCTAGTGCAACATCCTGGTAAATCTCCTCTGCACCCTCTCCAGTGCAACATCCTGGTAAATCTCCTCTGCACCCTCTCCAGTGCAACATCCTGGTAAATCTCCTCTGTACCCTCTCCAGTGCAACATCCTGGTAAATCTCCTCTGTACCCTCTCTAGTGCAACATCCTGGTAAATCTCCTCTGCACCCTCTCCAGTGCAACATCCTGGTAAATCTCCTCTGTACCCTCTCCAGTGCAACATGCTGGTAAATCTCCTCTGTACCCTCTCTAGTGCAACATCCTGGTAAATCTCCTCTGTACCCTCTCGAGTGCAACATCCTGGTAAATCTCCTCTGTACCCTCTCCAGTCCAGTGCAACATCCTGGTAAATCTCCTCTGTACCCTCTCTAGTGCAACATCCTGGTAAATCTCCTCTGTACCCTCTCTAGTGTAACATCCTGGTAAATCTCCTCTGTACCCTCTCTAGTGCAACATCCTGGTAAATCTCCTCTGCACCCTCTTCAGTGCAACATCCTGGTAAATCTCCTCTGTACCCTCTCTAGTGCAACATCCTGGTAAATTTCCTCTGTACCCTCTCCAGTCCAGGCAACATCCTGGTAAATCTCCTCTGTACCGTCTCCAGTGCAACATCCTGGTAAATCTCCTCTGTACCCTCTCCAGTGCAACATCCTGGTAAATCTCCTCTCTACCCTCTCTAGTGCAGCATCCTGGTAAATCTCCTCTGTACCCTCTCTAGTGCAACATCCTGGTAAATCTCCTCTGCACCCTCTCCAGTGCAACATCCTGGTAAATCTCCTCTGCACCCTCTCCAGTGCAACATCCTGGTAAATCTCCTCTGTACCCTCTCCAGTGCAACATCCTGGTAAATCTCCTCTGTACCCTCTCTTGTGCAACATCCTGGTAAATTTCCTCTGTACCCTCTCCAGTCCAGGCAACATCCTGGTAAATCTCCTCTGTACCGTCTCCAGTGCAACATCCTGGTAAATCTCCTCTGTACCCTCTCCAGTGCAACATCCTGGTAAATCTCCTCTCTACCCTCTCTAGTGCAGCATCCTGGTAAATCTCCTCTGTACCCTCTCTAGTGCAACATCCTGGTAAATCTCCTCTGCACCCTCTCCAGTGCAACATCCTGGTAAATCTCCTCTGCACCCTCTCCAGTGCAACATCCTGGTAAATCTCCTCTGTACCCTCTCCAGTGCAACATCCTGGTAAATCTCCTCTGTACCCTCTCCAGTGCAACATCCTGGTAAATCTCCTCTGTACCCTCTCCAGTGCAACATCCTGGTAAATCTCCTCTGTACCCTCTCTAGTGCAACATCCTGGTAAATCTCCTCTGTACCCTCTCTAGTGCAACATCCTGGTAAATCTCCTCTGCACCCTCTCGAGTCCAGGCAACATCCTGGTAAATCTCCTCTGCACCCTCTCTAGTGCAACATCCTGGTAAATCTCCTCTGCACCCTCTCCAGTCCAGGCAACATCCTGGTAAATCTCCTCTGTACCCTCTCCAGTGCAACATCCTGGTAAATCTCCTCTGTACCCTCTCTAGTGCAACATCCTGGTTAATCTCCTCTGCACCCTCTCCAGTGCAACATCCTGGTAAATCTCCTCTGTACCCTCTCCAGTGCAACATCCTGGTAAATCTCCTCTGTACCCTCTCGAGTGCAACATCCTGGTAAATCTCCTCTGTACCCTCTCCAGTGCAACATCCTGGTAAATCTCCTCTGTACCCTCTCCAGTCCAGTGCAACATCCCGGTAAATCTCCTCTGTACCCTCTCTAGTGCAACATCCTGGTAAATCTCCTCTGTACCCTCTCTAGTGTAACGTCCTGGTAAATCTCCTCTGTACCCTCTCCAGTGCAACATCCTGGTAAATCTCCTCTGCACCCTCTCCAGTGCAACATCCTGGTAAATCTCCTCTGTACCCTCTCTAGTGCAACATCCTGGTAAATCTCCTCTGCACCCTCTCCAGTCCAGGCAACATCCTGGTAAATCTCCTCTGTACCGTCTCCAGTGCAACATCCTGGTAAATCTCCTCTGTACCCTCTCCAGTGCAACATTCTGGTAAGTCTCCTCTGTACCCTCTCTAGTGCAGCATCCTGGTAAATCTCCTCTGTACCCTCTCCAGTGCAACATCCTGGTAAATCTCCTCTGCACCCTCTCCAGTGCAACATCCTGGTAAATCTCCTCTGCACCCTCTCCAGTGCAACATCCTGGTAAATCTCCTCTGTACCCTCTCTAGTGTAACATCCTGGTAAATCTCCTCTGTACCCTCTCCAGTGCAACATCCGAGTAAATCTCCTCTGCACCCTCTCCAGTGCAACATCCTGGTAAATCTCCTCTGCACCCTCTCTAGTGCAACATCCTGGTAAATCTCCTCTGTACCCTCTCCAGTGCAACATCCTGGTAAATCTCCTCTGTACCCTCTCTAGTGCAACATCCTGGTAAATCTCCTCTGCACCCTCTCCAGTGCAACATCCTGGTAAATCTCCTCTGTACCCTCTCTAGTGCAACATCCTGGTAAATCTCCTCTGTACCCTCTCTAGTGCAACATCCTGGTAAATCTCCTCTGTACCCTCTCTAGTGCAACATCCTGGTAAATCTCCTCTGCACCCTCTCCAGTGCAACATCCTGGTAAATCTCCTCTGTACCCTCTCCAGTGCAACATCCTGGTAAATCTCCTCTGTACCCTCTCTAGTGCAACAGCCTGGTAAATCTCCTCTGTACCCTTTCGAGTGCAACATCCTGGTAAATCTCCTCTGTACCCTCTCCAGTCCAGTGCAACATCCTGCTAAATCTCCTCTGTACCCTCTCTAGTGCAACATCCTGGTAAATCTCCTCTGTACCCTCTCTAGTGTAACGTCCTGGTAAATCTCCTCTGTACCCTCTCCAGTGCAACATCCTGGTAAATCTCCTCTGCACCCTCTCCAGTGCAACATCCTGGTAAATCTCCTCTGTACCCTCTCTAGTGCAACATCCTGGTAAATTTCCTCTGTACCCTCTCCAGTCCAGGCAACATCCTGGTAAATCTCCTCTGTACCGTCTCCAGTGCAACATCCTGGTAAATCTCCTCTGTACCCTCTCCAGTGCAACATCCTGGTAAATCTCCTCTCTACCCTCTCTAGTGCAGCATCCTGGTAAATCTCCTCTGTACCCTCTCTAGTGCAACATCCTGGTAAATCTCCTCTGCACCCTCTCCAGTGCAACATCCTGGTAAATCTCCTCTGCACCCTCTCCAGTGCAACATCCTGGTAAATCTCCTCTGTACCCTCTCCAGTGCAACATCCTGGTAAATCTCCTCTGTACCCTCTCTTGTGCAACATCCTGGTAAATCTCCTCTGTACCCTCTCCAGTGCAACATCCTGGTAAATCTCCTCTGTACCCTCTCCAGTGCAACATCCTGGTAAATCTCCTCTGTACCCTCTCTAGTGCAACATCCTGGTAAATCTCCTCTGTACCCTCTCTAGTGCAACATCCTGGTAAATCTCCTCTGCACCCTCTCCAGTCCAGGCAACATCCTGGTAAATCTCCTCTGTACCCTCTCTAGTGCAACATCCTGGTAAATCTCCTTTGCACCCTCTCCAGTCCAGGCAACATCCTGGTAAATCTCCTCTGTACCCTCTCCAGTGCAACATCCTGGTAAATCTCCTCTGTACCCTCTCCAGTGCAACATCCTGGTAAATCTCCTCTGTACCCTCTCGAGTGCAACATCCTGGTAAATCTCCTCTGTACCCCCTCCAGTGCAACATCCTGGTAAATCTCCTCTGTACCCTCTCCAGTCCAGTGCAACATCCCGGTAAATCTCCTCTGTACCCTCTCTAGTGCAACATCCTGGTAAATCTCCTCTGTACCCTCTCTAGTGTAACGTCCTGGTAAATCTCCTCTGTACACTCTCCAGTGCAACATCCTGGTAAATCTCCTCTGCACCCTCTCAAGTGCAACATCCTGGTAAATCTCCTCTGTACCCTCTCTCGTGCAACATCCTGGTAAATCTCCTCTGCACCCTCTCCAGTCCAGGCAACATCCTGGTAAATCTCCTCTGTACCGTCTCCAGTGCAACATCCTGGTAAATCTCCTCTGTACCCTCTCCAGTGCAACATCCTGGTAAATCTCCTCTGTACCCTCTCTAGTGCAGCATCCTGGTAAATCTCCTCTGTACCCTCTCCAGTGCAACATCCTGGTAAATCTCCTCTGCACCCTCTCCAGTGCAACATCCTGGTAAATCTCCTCTGCACCCTCTCCAGTGCAACATCCTGGTAAATCTCCTCTGTACCCTCTCTAGTGTAACATCCTGGTAAATCTCCTCTGTACCCTCTCCAGTGCAACATCCGAGTAAATCTCCTCTGCACCCTCTCCAGTGCAACATCCTGCTAAATCTCCTCTGCACCCTCTCTAGTGCAACATCCTGGTAAATCTCCTCTGTACCCTCTCCAGTGCAACATCCTGGTAAATCTCCTCTGTACCCTCTCTAGTGCAACATCCTGGTAAATCTCCTCTGCACCCTCTCCAGTGCAACATCCTGGTAAATCTCCTCTGTACCCTCTCCAGTGCAACATCCTGGTAAATCTCCTCTGTACCCTCTCTAGTGCAACATCCTGGTAAATCTCCTCTGTACCCTCTCCAGTGCAACATCCTGGTAAATCTCCTCTGTACCCTCTCCAGTGCAACATCCTGGTAAATCTCCTCTGTACCCTCTCTAGTGCAACATCCTGGTAAATCTCCTCTGTACCCTCTCTAGTGTAACATCCTGGTAAATCTCCTCTGTACCCTCTCCAGTGCAACATCCTGGTAAATCTCCTCTGCACCCTCTCC
This sequence comes from Pristiophorus japonicus, assembly GCF_044704955.1. NCBI lineage: Eukaryota > Metazoa > Chordata > Chondrichthyes > Pristiophoridae > Pristiophorus > Pristiophorus japonicus. The sequence goes on from NC_092006.1 coordinate 12,305,102, forward strand.
AGTGCAACATCCTGGTAAATCTCCTCTGCACCCTCTCTAGTGCAACATCCTGGTAAATCTCCTCTGTACCCTCTCCAGTGCAACATCCTGGTAAATCTCCTCTGTACCCTCTCCAGTGCAACATCCTGGTAAATCTCCTCTGTACCCTCTCTTGTGCAACATCCTGGTAAATCTCCTCTGTACCCTCTCCAGTGCAACATCCTGGTAAATCTCCTCTGTACCCTCTCCAGTGCAACATCCTGGTAAATCTCCTCTGTACCCTCTCTAGTGCAACATCCTGGTAAATCTCCTCTGTACCCTCTCTAGTGCAACATCCTGGTAAATCTCCTCTGCACCCTCTCCAGTGCAACATCCTGGTAAATCTCCTCTGCACCCTCTCCAGTCCAGGCAACATCCTGGTAAATCTCCTCTGCACCCTCTCTAGTGCAACATCCTGGTAAATCTCCTCTGCACCCTCTCCAGTCCAGGCAACGTCCTGGTAAATCTCCTCTGTACCCTCTCCAGTGCAACATCCTGGTAAATCTCCTCTGCACCCTCTCCAGTGCAACATCCTGGTAAATCTCCTCTGTACCCTCTCTAGTGCAACATCCTGGTAAATCTCCTCTGCACCCTCTCCAGTCCAGGCAACATCCTGGTAAATCTCCTCTGTACCGTCTCCAGTGCAACATCCTGGTAAATCTCCTCTGTACCCTCTCCAGTGCAAAATCCTGGTAAATCTCCTCTGTACCCTCTCTAGTGCAGCATCCTGGTAAATCTCCTCTGTACCCTCTCCAGTGCAACATCCTGGTAAATCTCCTCTGCCCCCTCTCCAGTGCAACATCCTGGTAAATCTCCTCTGCACCCTCTCCAGTGCAACATCCTGGTAACTCTCCTCTGTACCCTCTCCAGTGCAACATCCTGGTAAATCTCCTCTGTACCCTCTCTAGTGCAACATCCTGGTAAATCTCCTCTGTACCCTCTCTAGTGTAACATCCTGGTAAATCTCCCCTGTACCCTCTCCAGTGCAACATCCTAGTAAATCTCCTCTGCACCCTCTCCAGTGCAACATCCTGGTAAATCTCCTCTGCACCCTCTCTAGTGCAACATCCTGGTAAATCTCCTCTGTATCCTCTCCAGTGCAACATCCTGGTAAATCTCCTCTGTACCCTCTCCAGTCCAGTGCAACATCCTGGTAAATCTCCTCTGTACCCTCTCCAGTGCAACATCCTGGTAAATCTCCTCTGTACCCTCTCTAGTGCAGCATCCTGGTAAATCTCCTCTGTACCCTCTCCAGTGCAACATCCTGGTAAATCACATCTGCACCCTCTCCAGTGCAACATCCTGGTAAATCTCCTCTGCACCCTCTCCAGTGCAACATCCTGGTAAATCTCCTCTGTACCCTCTCCAGTGCAACATCCTGGTAAATCTCCTCTGTACCCTCTCTAGTGCAACATCCTGGTAAATCTCCTCTGCACCCTCTCCAGTGCAACATCCTGGTAAATCTCCTCTGCACCCTCTCCAGTGGAACATCCTGGTAAATCTCCTCTGTACCCTCTCCAGTGCAACATCCTGGTAAATCTCCTCTGTACCCTCTCTAGTGCAACATCCTGGTAAATCTCCTCTGTACCCTCTCTAGTGTAACATCCTGGTAAATCTCCTCTGTACCCTCTCCAGTGCAACATCCTTGTAAATCTCCTCTGCACCCTCTCCAGTGCAACATCCTGGTAAATCTCCTCTGCACCCTCTCTAGTGCAACATCCTGGTAAATCTCCTCTGCACCCTCTCCAGTGCAACATCCTGGTAAATCTCCTCTGCACCCTCTCTAGTGCAACATCCTGGTAAATCTCCTCTGTACCCTCTCCAGTGCAACATCCTGGTAAATCTCCTCTGTACCCTCTCCAGTCCAGTGCAACATCCTGGTAAATCTCCTCTGTACCCTCTCTAGTGCAACATCCTGGTAAATCTCCTCTGTACCCTCTCTAGTGTAACGTCCTGGTAAATCTCCTCTGTACCCTCTCCAGTGCAACATCCTGGTAAATCTCCTCTGTACCCTCTCTAGTGTAACATCCTGGTAAATCTCCTCTGTACCCTCTCCAGTGCAACATCCTGGTAAATCTCCTCTGCACCCTCTCCAGTGCAACATCCTGGTAAATCTCCTCTGCACCCTCTCTAGTGCAACATCCTGGTAAATCTCCTCTGTACCCTCTCCAGTGCAACATCCTGGTAAATCTCCTCTGTACCCTCTCCAGTGCAACATCCTGGTAAATCTCCTCTGTACCCTCTCTTGTGCAACATCCTGGTAAATCTCCTCTGTACCCTCTCTGGTGCAACATCCTGGTAAATCTCCTCTGCACCCTCTCCAGTCCAGGCAACATCCTGGTAAATCTCCTCTGTACCCTCTCTCGTGCAACATCCTGGTAAATCTCCTCTGCACCCTCTCCAGTCCAGGCAACATCCTGGTAAATCTCCTCTGTACCCTCTCTAGTGCAACATCCTGGTAAATCTCCTCTGCACCCTCTCCAGTCCAGGCAACATCCTGGTAAATCTCCTCTGCACCCTCTCTAGTGCAACATCCTGGTAAATCTCCTCTGCACCCTCTCTAGTGCAACATCCTGGTAAATCTCCTCTGTACCCTCTCCAGTCTAGGCAACATCCTGGTAAATCTCCTCTGTACCCTCTCCAGTGCAACATCCTGGTAAATCTCCTCTGTACCCTCTCCAGTGCAACATCCTGGTAAATCTCCTCTGTACCCTCTCTAGTGCAGCATCCTGGTAAATCTCCTCTGTACTCTCTCCAGTGCAACATCCTGGTAAATCTCCTCTGTACCCTCTCTAGTGCAGCATCCTGGTAAATCTCCTCTGTACTCTCTCCAGTGCAACATCCTGGTAAATCTCCTCTGCACCCTCTCCAGTGCAACATCCTGGTAAATCTCCTCTGTACCCTCTCCAGTGCAATCACATCTTTCCTGTAATGTGGTGACCAGAACTGCACGCAGTACTCCAGCTGTGGTCTAACCAGTGTTTTATACAGTTCAAGCATAACCTCCCTGCTCTTGTATTCTATGCCTCGGCCAATAAAGGCAAGCTACATATTCAATGCCTTGTTAACCACCTTGAAATGAGGAGGAATTTCTTCTCTCAGAGGGTTGTAAATCTGTGGAATTCTCTGCCACACAGAGCTGTGGAAGCTGGGACATTGAATATATTTAAGATGGAGATAGACAGATTTTTGAAAGATAGATTGGTAGATTTTTGTTAACCAAAAGGTATAAAGGCTTCATAGGAGCAGGAGTCGGCCATTCGGCCCCTTGAGCCTGCTCCGCCATTCAATGAGATCATTGGCTGATCATCGACCGAACTCCATCCACACATCTTGGGTTCCATATTATCCCCTTGGCAAGCAAAAAACAAAGCATTTATATAGCGCCTTTCACGACCACCGGACGTCCAAAAGCGCTTCACAGCCAATGAAACACTTATTGAAGTGCAGAAAATGTGGGCAACGTGGCAGCCAATTTGTGCACAGCAAGCTCCCACACACAGCGATGTGATAATGACCCGGATCATCTGTTTTAGTGATGTTGGTTGAGGGATAAATATTGGCCCCAGGACACCGGAGTAGAACTCCCCCTGCTCTTCTTCCAATAGTGGCCCCGGGATCTTTTACATCCACCCGAGAGGGCAGACGGGGCTTCGGTTTAACGTCTCATCCGAAAGACGGCCCCTCCGACAGTGCGGCACTCCCTCAGTACTGCCCCTCCGACAGTGCGGCGTTCCCTCAGTACTGCCCCTCCGACAGTGCGGTGCTCCCTCAGTACTGCCCCTCCAACAGTGAGGCACTCCCTCAGCACTGCCCCTCCGACAGTGCGGCGCTCCCTCAGCACTGCCCCTCCGACAGTGCGGCGCTCCCTCAGTACTGCCCCTCCGACAGTGCGGCGCTTCCTCAGTACTGGCCCTCCAACAGTGAGGCACTCCCTCAGCACAGCCCCTCCAACAGTGCGGTGCTCCCTCAGTTCCGTCCCTCCGACAATGCGGCGCTCCCTCAGTACTGCCCCTCCGACAGTGCGGCGCTCCCTCAGTACTGCCCCTCCGACAGTGCAGCGCTCTCTCAGTACTGCCCCTCCGACAGCGCAGTACGGCACTCCCTCAGCACTGCCCCTCCAACAGTGCAGCACTCCCTCAGCACTGCCTCTCCGACAGTGCGGCACTCCCTCAGTACTGCCCCTCTGACAGTGAGGCACTCCCTCAGCACAGCCCCTCCAACAGTGCGGTGCTCCCTCAGTTCCGTCCCTCCGACAATGCGGCGCTCCCTCAGTACTGCCCCTCCGACAGTGCGGCGCTCCCTCAGTACTGCCCCTCCGACAGTGCAGCGCTCTCTCAGTACTGCCCCTCCGACAGTGCAGCGCTCCCTCAGCACTGCCCCTCCGACAGTGCGACGCTCCCTCAGTACCGCCCCTCCGACAGTGCGGCACTCCCTCAGTACTGCCCCTCTGACAGTGCGGCGCTCCCTCAGCACTGCCCCTCCGACAGTGCGGCGCTCCCTCAGCACTGCCCCTCCGACAGTGCGACGCTCCCTCAGTACCGCCCCTCCGACAGCGCAGTACGGCACTCCCTCAGCACTGCCCCTCCAACAGTGCGGCGCTCCCTCAGCACTGCCCCTCCGACAGTGCGGCGCTCCCTCAGTAACGCCCCTCCGACAGCGCAGTGTGGCACTCCCTCAGCACTGCCTCTCCGACAGTGCGGCGCTCCCTCAGTACCGCCCCTCAGACAGTGCGGCGCTCCCTCAGCACTGCCCCTCCGACAGTGCGGCACTCCCTCAGTACTGCAATGGGAGTGTCAGTCTAGATTTTTGTGCTCAACTCCCTGGAGTGGGACTTGAACCCACGACCTTCTGACTCCGAGGCGAGAGTGCTGCCCACTGAGCCACAGCTGGAGGGGAGAAAGGGGATGAGGTGGGCCTGAGATGCGGAGTGAGGGGGAGCAAGTGTTTGGGAATACGGGAACCGAGAGGCTGATCAGTTGACAAGAATGGAAACATTTGGCCAGTTGTGGCTGCAGTCTCTTTTTACGTCAATCGTTTTAATCATCTTCGAAATTTTACAGCCATTTATTCCTCTTTTATTTTTGCAATCAGAGAAAAACAGTTTCACTAACATTTTCGCTGCTAAAAAAAGACATTTGGAAAATACAAAATACAGTTTTGTTTGTGTGGGTGTGTGTGTGTTTCTCTTAAAGAATCGATCTTGACCCCAGTATGTCCTCTCACCCCCGAGGTCAGAGGGCAAGTGAGGAGCCAGCGGCATTGTGGGAAAAAACGGTTGTGTTCGGGAAGGGGCGACACTCCCTCCCTCCCTCCCTCCCGCCCCGCCCCCCTCGCTCTTCCTCTTTCGGGTTTGTTTGTCGACATCTCCCCGAGTTTACAATCAAACACTTTAATTTACAGTATTGCCCGCCCTTTGACTCCCCCCTCCTCCGTTATCACTGCTTCTCGTTTCACATCTTTGGCGTTAAAAAATAAATCATAGGAATAAATCTGCGATGCATAAAAAAAAAATCTGACGTTTCCCCCATTGCAAACCTCTGCATCCACCATTATAATGGGAACTTTGCCACGCTGCAGTGGCGGGAGGGCACAACTGCAGCGTGACGGGTTTACATACAAAATTCCCATTATAAATCGGGGCAACGGAATTTGTGCAGAACAAGAATGTTTGACTTTAGAATGGGGCGGGGGGGGGGGTGGATTAAATCCATGCAATTATTCTCCCCCTCCCCAGGTCCTCTTAAACCCCTCCCCTCCCCCCAAAGCCTCCACTTGTTCCCGATCCCAATGCTGTGCAAAATCAACACGGCTGGAAAATTCCCCGACGTGATTCCCTGACCTGTGTGGTGCACGCACCAGCGCCGGTATAACTCCCGTCTCCCAGTGTGGGAGGTTGAGGAGCTTGTCTCACCCAGGGACGGACCCCCCACATTGGCGCCCCTCCCCCCCTCACCCAGCGGCTGGGAGGGGGAGGGGGGGCGGACCCGGCGAATCTGCTCGCGCGTCGCCTTGAACATCCTCCCAAGCCCCAGAATCTCCGCTAACGCTACGAGGGTGTGGGAGGAGGTGGGGGGGGGGGGTCCGAATCGATGGCGTCCCACCCTTCTCGGGGCGGCCACTGAAACCCTGCACTGCAGGGAACTCAAAAAGCAAAAGTGTCATCCAATGTCTTAAATATCGCCCTGGCGCAAAATTACGTGGTTCCAACCACGAAAAATCCAGTGTGAGAAACATTCCTTAAATAAAGCGATATTCCGATCATTGGCCGAGGGACTCGCTCCCAACAGCCGGGGTGAGCAAGCCCTTCACTCCCCTCCTCCCCCGCCCCGCCCTCCCCCCCCCACGCACACAGGGTTCACGCGGAGCCAGGCCGGGGGTCGCGCGGTCCCTTTAAGTGGAGCATCGACATCGTGAGTGTTTGCGTGGGGAGGGGGCAGGGGGCAGGGAAGGTCAGGGTTCAGAGTTCAGTAATACATGTCGTCCTCATCTTCTTCGGGCTGCCCGGCGCTCGGGGGAGAGGGGGCGGGGTCGTCCGCCGCCGGGCCGGGCTGACCTCCACCGGAACCTTCCGCCGCGTTCGGAGCCTGCTCGCCGTCTGTGGAGTGGGGGGGGGGCACAAACGGAAAGAGGTTCAAGGCGTGTCGAGAATCGTGCCATGCGGGCGGGGGGAGGGGGGAGCAGAGTTCCCCCTCCCCCGCTAAACCCCTCCCCCTGCTAAACCCCTCCCCCTCCCACACCGCTAAACCCCTCCCCCTCCTAGCCCACTAAACCCTTCCCCGCAAAGCACTCCACCTCATCTCAAATCACCCCCCCCCAGCAAAACCCCTCCCCTCCCAGGTAAACCCCTCCCCGTCCCCTCAAACGCCACCCCTCCCACCCAGCTAAACCCTCCCTCCCCTCCAACCCCACCCTCACCGTCGCCTCAAACCCCTCCCCCTCCCTCCCCTCAAACCCCTCCCTTCCCTCCCCTGTCCTCAATCCCTTCCCCTGCCCTCAAACCCCTCCCCACCCTCCCCTTAAACCCCTCCCCTCAAACCCCTCCCTCCCTTGCCCTCAAACCCCTCCCTTCCCTCCCCTGCCCTCAAACGCCTCCCCCCTCCCTCCCCTCAAACCCCTCCCCCTCCCTCCCCTCAAACCCCTCCCCCTCCCTTCCCTCCATCCCTTCCCCTCCCTTCCCTCCATCCCTTCCCCTCAAACCCCTCCCCTGTCCTCAATCCCTTCCCCTGCCCTCAATCCCTTCCCCTGCCCTCAAACCCCTCACCTCAAACCCCTCCATTCCCTCCCCTACCCTCAAACGCCTCCCCCTCCCTCCCCTCAAACCTCTCCCCCTCCCTCCCCTCAAACCCCTTTCCTTCCCTTCCCTCCATCCCTTCATCCCTTCCCCTCAAACCCCTCCCCCTCCCTTCCCTCCCCTGTCCTCAATCCCTTCCCCTGCCCTCAAACCCCTGCCCTCAAACCCCTCCCCACTCTCCCCTTAAATCCCTCCCCTCAAACCCCTCCCTCCCCTGCCCTCAAACCCCTCCCCTCAAACCCCTCCCTTCCCTCCCCTGCCCTCAAACGCCTCCCCCTCCCTCCCCTCAAACCCCTCCCCCTCCCTCCCCTCAAATCCCTCCCCCTCCCTCCCCTCAAACCCCTCCCCCTCCCTTCCCTCCATCCCTTCCCCTCAAACCCCTCCCCCTCCCTTCCCTCCCCTGTCCTCAATCCCTTCCCCTGCCCTCAAACCCCTACCCTCAAACCCCTCCCCACCCTCCCCTTAAACCCCCCCCTCAAACCCCTCCCTTCCCTCCCCTGCCCTCAAACCCCTCCCCCTCCCTCCCCTCAAACTCCTCCCCCTCCCTCCCCTCAAACCCCTCCCCCTCCCTTCCCTCCATCCCTTCCCCTCAAACCCCTCCCCTCCCTTCCCTCCCCTGCCCTCAATCCCTTCCCCTGACCTTAAACCCCTCCCCTCAAACCCCTCCCCCACTCTCCCCTCAAAACCCTCCCTTCCCTCCCCTCAAACCGGTCCCCCTCCCTCACCTTAAACCCCTCCCTTCCCTCCCCCATCCTTCCCTCAAACCGGTCGCCCTACCTTCAAACCCCTACACCTCCCCCACCCTCCCCTCAAACCCCTCACCCTCCCTCTCCTCAATCACCTCCCCTCCCAACCAGCAGAACCCTTTGCACCTTCCACTGTGTGTGGGATCTTGCTGTGCAAAAATTGGCTGCCGGGTTTCCCACAGTACAACAGTGACTACACTCCAAAAGTACTTTGTTGGCTGTGAAGGGCTTTGGGGCGTGCTGTGGTTGTGAGAGGCGCTACATTAATGCATTGTACAAGTCTCTCTCTGCGATGCCCCAGTGTGGACCTGGGAGGTACGCTCAGGCCCGGGGGAGCGGCATGAACCCACGACCTCTGACCCACAGCAGAGCGAGGTCACACTGGAACCAAAGGAGGGGAGCCGGTCAGTGGGTTCAAGGAAATCGATGGATGTAGGGTAGAAAGACAAAACTTGCATTTATATAGCGCCTTTCACATCCTCAGGACGTCCCAAAGCGCTTTACAGCCAATGAAATACTTTTGGAGAGTGGTCGCTGTTGTATTGTGGGAAATGCCAATTAGCGCACAGCAAGCTCCCACACACAGCGATGTGATAATGACCCGGATCATCTGTTTTAGTGATGTTGGTTGAGGGATAAATATTGGCCCCAGGACACCGGGGAGAACTCCCCCTGCTCTTCTTCCAATAGTGGCCACGGGATCTTTTACATCCACCCGAGAGGGCAGACGGGGCCTCGGTTTAATGTCTCATCCAAAAGACGGCCCCTCCGACAGTGCGGCGCTCCCTCAGTACTGCCCCTCCGACAGTGCGGCACTCCCTCAGTACTGCCCCTCCGACAGTGCGGCTCTCCCTCAGTACCGCCCCTCCGACAGTGTGGCGCTCCCTCAGTACTGCCCCTCCGACAGTGCGGCGCTCCCTCAGTACTGCCCCTCCGACAGTGCGGCGCTCCCTCAGTACTGCCCCTCCGACAGTGCGGCGCTCCCTCAGTACTGCCCCTCCGACAGTGCGGCGCTCCCTCAGTACTGCCCCTCCGACAGTGCGGCGCTCCCTCAGTACTGCCCCTCCGACAGTGCGGCGCTCCCTCAGTACTGCCCCTCCGACAGTGCGGCTCTCCCTCAGTACTGCCCCTCCGACAGTGCGGCGCTCCCTCAGTACTGCCCCTCCGACAGTGCGGCTCTCCCTCAGTACTGCCCCTCCGACAGTGCGGCGCTCCCTCAGTACCGCCCCTTCGACAGTGCGGCGCTCCCTCAGTACTGTCCCTCCGACAGTGCGGCACTCCCTCAGTACTGCCCCTCCGACAGTGCGGCGCTCCCTCAGTACTGCCCCTCCGACAGTGCGGCTCTCCCTCAGTACTGCCCCTCCGACAGTGCGGCTCTCCCTCAGTACTGCCCCTCCGACAGTGCGGCGCACCCTCAGTACTGCCCCTCCGACAGTGCGGCGCTCCCTCAGTACTGTCCCTCCGACAGTACGGTGCTCCCTCAGTACTGCCCCTCCGACAGAGACTGAGCCACAGCTGATGGGGGTGAAAGGTCGGGGGGAAATGGAGGGCTGCAGATGGGGTGGGGGGGGGGGGGTGCGCACCCGGCCCCCAATTCACCTCATCGCTGCTCGGCGAGCGGGCTGGCCTGAGACGGAGGCGGGGCTGAGTGACGAGGCTATTCCCGTTGCACGCCAGACCAGCGGAGCTGACGGCCATTGAGGCCCAAGTCACCGAGAGAGCTTCCGTCACGGGAGGGTGGCCAGGGCAATGGCAGAGGAGGGGGACTCTGTGGAATTTGATCGTTCAACCCATGATACCGGGAGGGGGAGGGGGGGTGGGGCGACTGGGGAAATCTCTGTGTTGGGGAAGGAGTCCCGAATGCGACTAATCCTGGGGACTGGGGGCACTCCTGTATCGCACTCAAGCAACACAGAAAGATACAGCAAGCAATGAGGAAGGACAATTGGTATGTTGGCCTTCATTGCAAGAGGGTTTGAGTACAGGAGCAAGGATGCCTTACTCCAGTTATACAGGGCCCTGGTGAGACCGCACCTGGAGTATTGTGAGCAGTTTTGGTCTCCTTACCTAAGGAAGGATATACTTGCCATAGAGGGAGTGCAGCGAAGGTTCACCAGACTGATTCCTGGGATGGCAGGACTGCCGTATGAGGAGAGATTGGGTCGACTGGGCCGGTATTCACTGGAGTTTAGAAGGATGAGAGGGGATCTCATTGAAATGTATAAAATTCTGACGGGGTTGGACAGACTGGATGCGGGGAGGATGTTCCCCCGGGGCTGGGAAGTCTAGAACAAGGGGTCACAGTCTCAGGATACGGGCTAGGAAATTTAGGACTGAGATGAGGAGAAATGTTTTCACTCAGAGTGAGGTGAACCTGTGGAATTCTCGACCACAGAAGGCTGTGGAGGCCAAGTCACTGAATATATTTAAGAGGGAGATCGATAGATTTCTAGACACAAAAGGCATCAAGGGGTCTGGGGAGAAAGTGGGAATATGGTGTTGGGATAGAGGATCAGCCATTGAACGGCAGTGCAGGCTCGGAGGGCTGAATGGCCTACTCCTGATCCTATTTTCTATGGAGTATAAAAGCAGGGAAGTCCTGCTACAACTGCACAGGGTATTGGTGAGGCCACACCTGGAGTACTGCGTGCAGTTCTGGTCGCCGTATTTAAGAAAGGATACACTTGGCATTGGAGGTGACACAACGAAGGCTCACCAGACTGATCCCTGGGATGAGAGGGTTGTCCTATGAGGCGAGATTGAGTAGATTGGGCCTATACTCTCTGCAGTTTACAAGAATGGGAGGTGATCTCATTGAAACACACAAGATTCTGAGGGGGCTCGACAGGGTAGATGCAGGGAGGGTGTTTCCCCCCGGGCTGGGGAGTCTAGAACCAGGGGTCACACAGTCTCAGGATAAGGGGTCGGCCATTCAGGACTGAGATGAGGAGGAATTTCTTCACTCAGAGGGGGGTGAATCTTTGGGATTCTCTGCCTCAGAGGGCTCTGGAGGCTCAGTCGTTGAGTATATTCAAGGCCATCGATAGATTTTTTGGGGTCTCGGGGAATCGAGGGATCGGGAGGGAAAGTGGAGTTGAGGTCAAAGATCAGCCATGATCTTAAATGGCGGAGCAGGCTCGAGGGGCCGAATGGCCAACTCCTGCCCCTAATTCTTATGGTTCAATCGGTGCCCCTCCCTGCTCGGGGTCCTGCTTGGCGCGATGCCCGGTATACCTCCTGTTTTATCTGCCCCCCGCCTTACCTGGGTCGTCGTCGCTGGAGGACGGAGACAGACTCGCGCTCTCCTCGCCGGACTCCTCCTCCTCCTCCTCCTCCTCCTCGGGAAGCCCCTCCGGGCGTAGGCACGGGCCGCCATCTTGCGCCGGTCCGCGCTCCGTCCCCTGGCCGCTCCCGCTCTCGCGCTGCGGCCCCGGAGGGGGCCCCCGCCCCGCCGGCCAGGGCCCCTCGGATTGGTCGTCGAGGCCCAGCCAGGGGCCTGGGGAACCGTCGCCACTCAGCGCCCTCTGCAGGCACGATTCGTCAGCGCTCCTCCGCCGCTGCTGCGGGGGGGGGGGGGGGGGGGGGTAGCAAGAAAGACTTTAGCAAAGGAAATCGGCCGCCCTAACCCGGTCTGGCCGGTAGAAAGACAGCCTTGCATTTATATAGCGACTTTCACGGCCACCGGATGTCTCAAAGCGCTTACACAACCAGTGAAGTACTTTATGGAGTGTGCTCACTGTTGTATTGTGGGAAACGCCAATTTGCGCACAGCAAGCTCCCACACACAGCAATGTGACAATGACCCGGATCATCTGTTTTAGTGATGTTGTTTGAGCGATAAATATTGGCCCCAGGACACCGGGGAGAACTCCCCCTGCTCTTCTTCCAATAGTGGCCCCGGGATCTTTTACATCCACCCAAGAGGGCAGACGGGGCCTCGGTTTAACGTCTCATCCGAAAGACGGCACCTCCGACAGTGCGGCACTCCCTCAGTACTGCCCCTCCGACAGTGCGGCGCTCCCTCAGTACCGCCCCTCCGACAGTGCGGCACTCCCTCAGTACTGCCCCTCCGACAGTGTGGCACTCCCTCAGTACTGCCCCTCCGACAGTGCGGAGCGCTCCCTCAGTACCGCCCCTCCGACAGTGCGGCGCTCCCTCAGTACTGCCCCTCCGACAGTGCGGCGCTCCCTCAGTACTGCCCCTCCGACAGTGCGGCACTCCCTTAGTACTGCCCCTCCGACAGTACGGCGCTCCCTCAGTACCGTCCCTCCGACAGTACGGCACTCCCTCAGTACTGCCCCTCCGACAGTGCGGCACTCCCTCAGTACTGCCCCTCCGACAGTACGGCGCTCCCTCAGTACCGTCCCTCCGACAGTACGGCACTCCCTCAGTACTACCAGGATGAGGTGGGGGGAGTGGGTCCTGCTCCTGATTGCAGTCCAGCCAGAAGCCCCCCCCAGTGTCTGGCGAGGACATGATCAGACTCCGTTGTGATGCCGCTGTGGCCGAACAGGCAGCTGCAGCTCGCTCACCAAGGGCGGGGAGGGGGACAGTGGGGTGGATTATAACTCTACCCACTCTGGGAGGTGCGAGGTGTCCCGATTGTTAGCCCATTGTCCTGAGGTCGCCGGGGGCGGGGTTAACGCCATTTTATCTTGGCGCACGAGGCGGGATGTGGGGGGAGGGGCAGGGTGCAAAGGACAAGCGGGTTTCCCCATCAGGTGAACTCAAGGGGTCCGGGAGGGGGGTCCCGGAGGAACCAGGACTGTCCCTCACCACCACCACCACCGCAAAGACCCCGTACAGGATAAGCCTGGGCCTCCCTTGCCGCCGTCTGCACCCCCCCCCCCGCCCAGCCCCTCCCCCCCCCCCGACCCCGTCACTCGCTTGCCGTCGGCGGGAAGCCCCCGGGCCTCCCGTGGTTCGGACCAGCTGCGCCTTGCGCCCACTGAAACCCAGGCTGAGCCTGGGGTCGAAATCAAGGCCCAGGCTTCGGGCCTGTCGTGTCTGGGTAATATCGAGGGGGGCGGAGGGGCCCAGAGTCTACGAAGCCCGATCACGATGCTGTTTCCTGGGCGCAGGGCAGCCTGGAGTAGGCCCGACTCTCCAATCGGGCCTAAAGTCAGGCTTCGGGGCGCCCTCGTGCGAGTCAACGGGGGCAGGGAGCTTGACGACCGGTTTAGGACCCCTGTGGGGAAAGCCAGCCGCCCAGTGCTGTGCCTGCGCGGGGCCCTGGTGTCGTGGAGCGATTGTGCAGGCCTCGCGGCAAGGGGCGGCAGTCAAGCCCCCCTTCTCCGTGTTCCCCGGGACTTCATCGAGGGTCGGTGTTGGCGGGGCAGGAGATGGGCTTGCTCCCTCAGGAGGTGTGACAGGCCCGAGTGAGACCCGCGTCCCCAGGCCCAGTTCCTGGCCTTCCCGGTTGAGGCCTAAAACAACAGGCCGTAAACCTGCTTTTTGTGGTAAAAGTTGAGCGTCCGAAATCCGGCAACCTCGGGACCAAGGCTGTTCCAGATTCCGGGCATTTCCAGATTTTGGGACGTCTTTGCCTGGGTCAAGGTTGGGCCGCCGAGGTAAGGAGGGAGAGTGGGGAGAAGTGGGGGGAGGGGGATAGAGAGGAATAGAGGGGGGAAGGGGGAGAGAGAGGGAAGAGAGGAGGGAGGGAGAGGGGGGAGAGAGGAGGGAGAGGGGGGCAGGGGGAGGGAGGGGGAAGAGAGAGAAAGGGGAGGGGGAAGGGGAGAGAAGGGGAGGGGGAAAGGGGAGAGAAGGGGAGGGGGAAAGGGGAGAGAAGGGAAGGGGGGAAGGGGAGGGGGGAAGGGGAGAGAAGGGGAGGGGGGAAGGGGAGAGAAGGGGAGGGGTGAAGAGGAGAGAAGGGGAGGGGGGAAGGGGAGAGAAGGGGGGGGGAAGGGGAGAGAAGAGGAGGGGGGAAGAGGAGAGAAGAGGAGGGGGGAAGGGGAGAGAAGGGGAGGGGGGAAGGGGAGAGAAGGGGAGAGAAGGGGAGGTGGGAAGGGGAGGGGGGAAGGGGAGAGAAGGGGAGGGGGAAGGGGAGAAAAGGGGAGGGGGAAGGGGAGAAGGGGAGGGGGAAGGGGAGAGAAATGGAGGGGGTAAGGGGAGAGAAAGGGAGGGGGGAAGGGGAGAGAAGGGGAGGGGTGAAGGGGGAGTAGTGGGGGTGGGGGAGTCCGGATTTTGGAACATTCCGTAGTTTTGGAATTCCAGATTTTGGACGCTCAACCTGTATATCAGTGATCTCGATTTGAATGTCGGGGGTATGATTAAGAAGTTTGCAGATGATACTAGAATGGGCCGTGTGGTTGATGATGAAGAATAAAGCTGCAGACTGCAGGAAGATATCGATGAACTGGTCAGGTGGGCAGATCAGTGGCAAATGGGATTCAGTCCGGAGAAGTGTGAGGTAATGCATTTGGGGAGGGTTAACAAGGCAAGGGAATACACATTAAATGGTAGGACACTGAGAAGTGTAGAGGTACAAAGGGATCTTGGAGTGCAGGCCCACAGATCCCTGAAGGTAGCAGGCCAGGTGGATAAGGTGATTAAGAAGGCACACGGAATACTTGCCTTTATTAGCCGAGGCATGGAATACAAGAGCAGGGAGGTTATGCTTGAACTGTATAAAACACTGGTCAGGCCACAGCTGGAGTACTGCGTGCAGTTCTGGTCACCTCATTACAGGAAAGATGTGATTGCACCAGAGAGGGTACAGAGGAGATTTACCAGGATGTTGCACTAGAGAGGGTACAGAGGAGATTTACCAGGATGTTGCACTAGAGAGGGTACAGAGGAGATTTACCATGATGTTGCACTGGAGAGGGTACAAAGGAGATTTACCAGGATGTTGCACTGGAGAGGGTACAGAGGAGATTTACCAGGATGTTGCACTGGAGAGGGTACAGAGGAGATTTACCAGGATGTTGCACTAGAGAGGGTACAGAGGAGATTTACCAGGATGTTGCACTAGAGAGGGTACAGAGGAGATTTACCAGGATGTTACCTGGACTGGAGAATTTTAGCGATGAGGAAAGATTGGATAGGCTGGGGTTGTTTTCTTTGGAACAGAGGAGGCTGAGGGGAGACCTGATTGAGGTGTATAAAATGATGAGGGGCCTGGATCGAGTGGATAGGACGGACCTGTTTCCCTTGGCAGAGGGGTCAAGAACCAGGGGGCATAGATTGAAAGTAACTGGGGGGAGGTTTAGAGGGGATTTGAGGGGAAATGTCTTCACCCAGAGGGTGGTGGGGGTCTGGGGTGGAACTCACTGCCTGAAAGGGTGGTAGAGGCAGAAACACTCACCACATTTAAAAAGTACCTGGATGTACACTTGAAGTGCCGTAACCCACAGGGCTATGGACCGAGAGCGGGAAAGTGGGATTAGGCTGGGGGGCTCTTTGTCGGCCGGCGCGGACACGATGGGCCAAAATGGCCTCATACGGACATAAGAAACAGGAGCAGGAGTCGGCCATTCGGCCCCTCGAGCCATTGAATCATTCAATCAGCTGATCAGCTATAAATTTATGAGGGGGCCTGGGGAGGGGAATAGAACCATTGAAACTTACAGCACGGAAGGAGGCCATTTCGGCCCATCGTGTCCTCTGTACCCTCTCCAGTGCAACATCCTGGTAAATCTCCTCTGTACCCTCTCCAGTGCAACATCCTGGTAAATCTCCTCTGTACCCTCTCTAGTGCAACATCCTGGTAAATCTCCTCTGTACCCTCTCTAGTGCAACATCCTGGTAAATCTCCTCTGTACCCTCTCTAGTGCAACATCCTGGTAAATCTCCTCTGTACCATCTCTAGTGCAACATCCTGGTAAATCTCCTCTGTACCCTCTCCAGTGCAACATCCTGGTAAATCTCCTCTGTACCCTCTCCAGTGCAACATCCTGGTAAATCTCCTCTGTACCCTCTCCAGTGCAACATCCTGGTAAATCTTCTCTGTACCCTTTCCAGTGCAACATCCTGGTAAATCTCCTCTGTACCCTCTCCAGTGCAACATCCTGGTAAATCTCCTCTGTACCCTCTCTAGTGCAACATCCTGGTAAATCTCCTCTGTACTCTCTCCAGTGCAACATCCTGGTAAATCTCCTCTGTACCCTCTCCAGTGCAACATCCTGATAAATCTCCTCTGTACTCTCTCTAGTGCAACATCCTGGTAAATCTCCACTGTACCCTCTCCAGTGCAACATCCTGGTAAATCCCCTCTGTACCCTCTCCAGTGCAACATCCTGGTAAATCTCCTCTGTACCCTCTCCAGTGCAACATCCTGGTAAATCTCCTCTGTACCCTCTCCAGTGCAACATCCTGGTAAATCTCCTCTGTACCCTCTCCAGTGCAACATCCTGGTAAATCTCCTCTGTACCCTCTCCAGTGCAACATCCTGGTAAATCTCCTCTGTACCCTCTCCAGTGCAACATCCTGGTAAATCTCCTCTGTACCCTCTCCAGTGTAACATCCTGGTAAATCTCCTCTGTACCCTCTCTAGTGCAACATCCTGGTAAATCTCCTCTGTACCCTCTCTAGTGCAACATCCTGGTAAATCTCCTCTGTACCCTCTCCAGTGCAATCACATCTTTCCTGTAATGTGGTGACCAGAACTGCATGCAGTACTCCAGCTGTGGCCTAACCAGTGTTTTATACAGTTCAAGCATAACCTCCCTGCTCTTGTATTCCATGCCTCGGCTAATAAAGGCAAGTATTCCATGTGCCTTCTTAACCACCTTATCCACCTGGCCTGCTACCTTCAGGGATCTGTGGGCCTGCACTCCAAGGTCCCTTTGTTCCTCTACACTTCTCAGTGTCCTACCATTTAATGTGTATTCCCTTGCCTTGTTAACCCTCCCCAAATGCATTACCTCACACTTCTCCGGATTGAATCCCATTTGCCACTGATCTGCCCACCTGACCAGTTAACATAGAAACATAGAAACATAGAAAATAGGTGCAGGAGTAGGCCATTCGGCCCTTCTAGCCTGCACCGCCATTCAATGAGTTCATGGCTGAACATGAAACTTCAGTACCCCATTCCTGCTTTCTCGCCATACCCCTTGATCCCCCGAGTAGTAAGGACTTCATCTAACTCCCTTTTGAATATATTTAGTGAATTGGCCTCAACAACGTTCTGTGGTAGAGAATTCCACAGGTTCACCACTCTCTGGGTGAAGAAGTTTCTCCTCATCTCGGTCCTAAATGGCTTACCCCTTATCCTTAGACTGTGTCCCCTGGTTCTGGATTTCCCCAACATCGGGAACATTCTTCCTGCATCTAACCTGTCTAAACCCGTCAGAATTTTAAACGTTTCTATGAGGTCCCCTCTCATTCTTCTGAACTCCAGTGAATACAAGCCCAGTTGATCCAGTCTTTCTTGATAGGTCAGTCCCGCCATCCCGGGAATCAGTCTGGTGAACCTTCGCTGCACTCCCTCAATAGCAAGAATGTCCTTCCTCAGGTTAGGAGACCCAAACTGTACACAATACTCCAGGTGTGGCCTCACCAAGGCCCTGTACAACAGTAGCAACACCTCCCTGCCCCTGTACTCAAATCCCCTCGCTATGAAGGCCAACATGCCATTTGCTTTCTTAACCGCCTGCTGTACCTTGCATGCCAACCTTCAATGGCTGATGTTCATCGATATCTTCCTGCAGTCCACCGCTTTCTTCTTCATTATCAACCCCACGGCCCATTTTGGTATCATCTGCAAACTTCTTAATCATACCCCCAACATTCAAGTCTAGATCATTGATATATACCACAAAAAGCAAGGGACCCAGCACTGAGCCCTGCGGAACCCCACTGGAAACATCCTTCCAGTCGACCATTACTCTTTGCATTCGGCCTTTGAGCCAATTTTGGATCCAACTTGCCACACCCACACATGACGAATAGCCACTGCAGTGAAGTACCAGAGAGTCAGTGGGTGGATTCGGCCCAGCAATGTGCCTACCTGTAGGACGTTGGTGCCGAGGGCAGAGAGCTGTGAGGCGGGCAGGCTGTACTGCCGAGTGTGGGACCTGGTCTTCCTGCGTAGCTGGGGGCGGGCGGGGCCTAGCGGGCAGGCCTGGGGCCCCGGATCCTCGGCGGCCGCCTGCTGGCCCCGCCTCCGCCACTCCTCCCGCTCCCGCTCCAGCCCCGCCCGCTCGCGCTCCGACTCCTGCAGCCGGGCCTCCAGGGCCCGCAGCTCCTGGCACCGCTCCTCGGCCGCCCGCCGGCAGCGCTGGAACTCCTCCTGCAGCAGGCCGTGCTGCCTCCGCAGGCCCGCCAGCTCCTCGCGCTGCTGCTCCGCGGCACGCGCCCGCTCCTGCTCCGCCAGCGCGCCCTCCCGGGGCCCGGGCCGGCCCAGCCGCTCCCTCTGCTCCGCCAGCTGCTGCCGCTGGGTCTCCAGGAGGGAGTCCTGCTTCACCACCATCGCCTGTGTGAGGAGGAGGGGGCGGGGGGGGCAAAGGTCAGAGACAGAGGTCAGGAATCAGGGTGAAAGGTCAACACGCCCTGATACAGCGGCCTTGCAATCCCAACCCCCACCTCTCCCCCCCTGGGCCTCACCGTAACCCTCTGCCCAGGCCCCTGAGCATTCACCTCTCCAGGCCTCTGCCCCACCGTTATACACTAACCCCTGATCTCTCACATCTCCCCTATTACCTGTGTTATGCTGTGAACCCTGACCCCCCCACCTCGCTCCAGATCCCTGAGCAATGCTCTAACCCCTGACCCCTCACCTTTCTCTGCCGAATGATGACTCAGTGCCCCGGCCCCAGATCCCTCCCTTTCCCAAACCAGGCCATCCCGGCTACTGGCCCTTGCCGCGGGACACACTCTGTATCGCCATGGCGACAGGGCCCCGGGCCTGGCCTGAAGGCCTGGCGTTACCCCTCCCAACGCCTCGTCCTTTTTCCCCCCTGTGCCCGTCTCCCACTGTCACCGCTCAGTGAATCGCACATTCAGAGACGCTCCCGAGTGTCCCCCCCTCCCTGCGGCCGCCCAGGTCTGGAACATTCCGGCCCAGCCGGGTCAAGGGGACGGAAGCCACGAGGGAGGCCGCGGAACCCACCTGGAGCCCGTGGAGCAGGACCGAGAGCCGCGACAGTCTCAGCATGGCCTCCTGTGGGGAGAGGGAAGGAGAGGGTTAATATGGGCGCCTAGCGACCGGCAACAGGCAACGGGAGCGGGGGCAGGGCAACACCACTGCCACCCCTTTACAGTCTTGTCCCATCCCCGTACCCCAGCTCCCCCCATCCCCGGACCCCAGCTCCTCCCATATCTCCGGACCCCAGCTCCCCCCCACCCCCGGACCCCAGCTCCCATCAACCCCGACCCCAGCTACCCCCCACCCCCGGACCCCAGCTCCCCCCCACCCCCGGACCCCAGCTCCCCCCCACTCCCGGACCCCAGCTCCCTTCCATCAACCCCGACCCCAGCTCCCCCCCACCCCCGGACCCCAGCTCAACCCCACCCCTGGACCCCAGCTCCCCCCCACCCCCGGACCCCAGCTCCCCCCCACCCCTGGACCCCAGCTCCCCCCCACGCCCCGGACCCCAGCTCCCCCCCACGCCCCGGACCCCAGCTCCCCCCATATCTCCGGACCCCAGCTCCCCCCCCACCCCCGGACCCCAGCTCCCATCAACCCCGACCCCAGCTACCCCCCACCCCCGGACCCCAGCTCCCCCCCATCCCCGGACCCCAGCTCCCTTCCATCAACCCCGACCCCAGCTCCCCCCCACCCCTGGACCCCAGCTCAACCCCACCCCTGGACCCCAGCTCCCCCCCACCCCCGGACCCCAGCTCCCCCCCACCCCCGGACCCCAGCTCCCCCCCACCCCTGGACCCCAGCTCCCCCCCACGCCCCGGACCCCAGCTCATCCCCACCCCCGGACCCCATCTGCCCCCCCACCCCCGACACCAGCTCCCCCCACTCCCGGACCTCCCCCCCTCCCCTCTCTCTCAGCACCCCATCTCATACCTCATTGTGGGATTTAACTTGGAGTTGATTCCCATTTCGGTCCTAAAGGGAGAGAAAAATCTAAAGTCAAATTAAATACAAAAGGGGAGAAATAAAACCGAGTGGAAGGAGTGAGAGAGGAAGAGGAACGTGAGTGGGAGAGGAGAGAGAGATAGAGGGAGAGAGAGGGGGGAAGACAGAGAGTGAGGGAGAGAGAGAGAGAGAGAGAGACGGGGGGAGAGGGAGAGAGAGAGAGAGAGATGTGGGGAGAGGGAGGGAGAGTGAGAAAGTGGGATGGGAGGGGGAGGGGACAGAGAGAGATGGGGGGAGAGGGAGGAGCGAGAGAGAGAGAGAGAGAGAGGGAGTGAGAGATTGGGGGAGAGGGAGGGAGGGAGAGAGCGGGGGGGGGGGGGAGAGGGGGATTGGGGGAGGGGACACAGAGACTGGGCAGGGAATGCAGGATGTGAGACAGACACAGGCCCTTACCCGCCCCGGGCCGTTGAGTGAATCCGTCCGGCAGAGTTCAGTTGTCCCGTTTACGTTGGGCTGCTCACTGTCTGAGGGGGGAAAGAAACGGAGTTAGTCGTACACAGCCCGAGGGAGGGGGAGCCGGCGCCGAGGGGTGAGGGCGGAGGGCGAGGAGGGGGGTCGAGCGAAGGGCAGGAGTGAGGGAGGGTCGTGGCCGAGGGGTGGGGCATGGCTTAGGGGTGGGGGCTGGGTGGGGCGGGGCCAAGGGGTGGGTGGGGCCGAGGGAGGGGCGGGACTGAGGAAGGGGCAGGGCTGAAGGAGGGGCTGGGCTGGGGCCAAGGGGTGGGGGTAGGGCTGAGGGAGGGGTGGGGCTGGGGCCGAGGCATGGGGGCGGAGCTGAGGGAGGGGCGGGGCTGAGGGAGGGGCGGGGCCGAGCGATGTGATTGGTAGACAGGCACGGTGACACGGTCTGGGGCCTGGGGTGGTGAAGAGCCCAGAAGGAGAAAATAGTAACACTAACGTGTATTTATATAGCGCCTTTAACATAGTGAAACATCCCAAGGCACTTCACAGGAGTGTTAGGAGATAAAAATTTGAAACCGAGGCAGGTGACCAAAAGCTGGGTCACGGAGGTGGGTTTTAAGGAGCGTCTTGAAGGAGGAGAGAGAGGCGGAGAGGTTTAGGGAGGGAGTTCCAGAGCTTGGGGCCCAGGCAGCTGAAGGCATGGCCACCGATGGTGGAGCGATTATAATCAGGGGATGGTCAGGAGGGCAGAATTAGAGGAGCGCAGAGATCTCGGGGGGTTGTGGGGCTGGAGGGGGTTACAGAGATAGGGAGGGGCGAGGGCCATGGAGGGATTTGAAACTGATGAAAATTTTGAAATCGAGGCATTGCTTAACCGGGCTCCAATGTACGTCAGTGAGCACGGGGTGATGGGTGAGTGGGACTGGGTGTGAGTTAGGACACGGGGGCAGTGAGCACAGGGGGTGATGGGTGAGTGGGACTGGGTGTGAGTTAGGACACGGGGCAGTGAGCACAGGGGGTGATGGGTGAGCGGGACTGGGTGTGAGTTAGGACACGGGGCAGTGAGCACAGGGGGTGATGGGTGAGCGGGACTCGGTGCGAGTTAGGACACGGGGGCAGCCGAGTTTTGGATCACCTCTAGTTTACGTCGGGTAGAATGTGGGAGGCCGGCCAGGAGTGCGTTGGAATAGTCAAGTCTGGAGGTAACAGAGGCACGGATGAGGGTTTCAACAGCGGATGAGCTGAGGCAGGTGGTGGAGACGGGCGATGTTACGGAGGTGGGAATAGGCGGGTATAGTTATGCCGTGGATATGTGGCCGGAAGCTCATTTCAGGGTCAGGTATGACAGCGAGGTTGTGGACAGTCTGGTTCAGCCTCAGACAGGAGTTGGGGAGAGGGATGGAGTCGGGAGCTGGGGGAACGGAGTTTGTGGCTGGGACTGAAAACAACGGCTTCAGTCTTCCCAATATTCAATGGGAGAAAATCTCTGCTGATCCAGAGCTGGATGTGGGACAATTGAGAGACCGAGGAGGGGTGGAGAGAAGGGGGGGTGAGGTAGAGCTGGGTGTCTCAGGGTACACGTGGAAACTGAGGCTGTGTTTCCGGATGATGTCACCGAGGGGCAACATGTAGATGGGGAATAGGAGGGGGCCAAGGACAGATCCTGGGGGGACACCAGAGGTAACGATGTGGGGGTGGGAAGAGAAGCTGTTGCAGGAGATTCTCGGGCTACGATTCGATGGATAAGAATGGAACCAGGCGAGTGCAGTCCCACCCAGCTGGACGATGGAGGAGAGGCGATGGAGGAGGGTGGACTGGTCAATCGTGTCAAAGGCTGCAGACAGGTCCGGGAGGACGAGGAGGGAGAGTTTACCACGGTCACGGTTGCAGTCACAAATTTGGTGGGGAGGTGGGGCTGAGGGACGGGGAGGCGGGGCCAGGGGGCGGGGTCGAGGAGGCGGAGCCAAGGCGGTGGGGCTGAGGGACGGGGAGGCGGGGTCAAGGGACGGGGAGGCGGGGCCAAGGGACGGGGCCGAGAGGCAGGGCGGGGACGAGGGGTGGGGTTGAGGGACGAGGGGTGGGGCTGAGGGACGAGGAGGTAGGGCCGAGGGACGGGGAGGCGGGGCCGAGGGACGGGGAGGCGGGGCCAAGGAGATGGGGCCAAGGGATGGGGCCGAGAGGCAGGGCGGGGACGAGGGGTGAGGCTGAGGGATGAGGGGTGGGGCTGAGGGACGAGGGGTGGGGCTGAGGGACGGGGAGGCGGGGCCGAGGGACGAGGAGGTAGGGCCGAGGTCCGGGGAGGTGGGGCCGAGGGACGGGGCCGAGAGGCAGGGCGGGGACGAGGGGTGAGGCTGAGGGACGAGGGGTGGGGCTGAGGGACGAGGGGTGGGGCCGAGGTCCGGGGAGGTGGGGCCGAGGGACGGGGCCGAGAGGCAGGGCGGGGACGAGGGGTGAGGCTGAGGGACGAGGGGTGGGGCTGAGGGACGAGGGATGGGGCCGAGGTCCGGGGAGGTGGGGCCGAGGGACGAGGAGGTAGGGCCGAGGTCCGGGGAGGCGGGGCCGAGGGACGAGGAGGTAGGGCCGAGGGACGGGGCAGACATACTTGAGGTGCGGCTGGCTGGTCCGCCTGTGTTCTCGGTCCCCCCGGGAGCGAGGGTCCCCGGGGTTTGGTCCACGCCGGAGGCCGGATGCCCGGAGGCCCCACAAACGTCAATCATCAGCTCCGATAGGCCTTGCACTGCAGGGCGGGAAAAACAGCATTAGGAAAGGGAATGGAAGTGACCGCTGGGAGCCCATCCCTCCGGGAATCCCACGCAGGACAGCGCGACTGCTCGACGCAATCCAAGTGTCACCCGCCAACCGGCTCCAAAATGGCGGCTTCCCCAAGAATGAAACCCAGGCCCCTCGCTCTGTTATCACCTTCGCGCTCTCTTTAACCCTCTGACCACCTCACCCCACGCTCCATGAAGCTCCCTGACCCTTGACCCCCCAACCGCCTGACCCCTCACCCACCCCGACTCTTCACCCTCAACTCTATGACCCCTCACCCCCGACGACCTGACCCTTGCCCCTCGACCCCCTGACCCTGGCTCCCAGTATCGCCCCCCCCTCCCCCACCCCCGCTCCCGTTAGCTGTCCTGCCCCCCCACAACGCCCCCTTGCTGCTCACGGGCAGCCCCTCTCCACCAGACACGCCAACCGTCCCGGGGGCCTTCCTCGACGCCCACCCCCCCCCCCCCCCCCCCCACCACCCGCACCCGTGTCGGGCCGCCCGGGCTCCGAGGGCCCAGTTCTCCCGGGTTGGCACTGTCCCCTCACCCCACTGTCCCGGCGTCCGGCCTGAGGAGACACTCCGAGTCCAGGCTTCGGGCCCAGGCTGCCAAAGGCGGATTCCGTCTCCGCCCGCTCCCCACGGCCCCCTGCCCGCTCCCTACGGCCCCCCGCCCGCTCCCCACAGACCCCGCCCGCTCCCCACGGCCCCCCGCCCACTCCCCACAGACCCCGCCCGCTCCCTACGGCCCCCCGCCCGCTCCCCACGGCCCCCCGCCCGCTCCCTACAGCCCCCCTGCCCACTCCCCACAGACCCCGCCCGCTCCCTACGGCCCCCCGCCCACTCCCCACAGCCCCCCGCCCACTCCCCACAGACCCCGCCCGCTCCCCACGGCCCCCCGCCCGCTCCCTACAGCCCCCCTGCCCACTCCCCACAGACCCCGCCCGCTCCCTACGGCCCCCCGCCCACTCCCCACAGCCCCCCGCCCACTCCCCACAGACCCCGCCCGCTCCCTACGGCCCCCGCCCACTCCCCACGGCCCCCCGCCCGCTCCCTACGGCCCCCGCCCGCTCCCCACAGACCCCGCCCGCTCCCTACGGCCCCCCGCCCACTCCCTACGGCCCCCCGCCCGCTCCCCACGGCCCCCCACCCGCTCCCTACGGCCCCCCGCCCGCTCCCCACGGCCCCCCGCCCGCTCCCCACGGCCCCCCGCCCGCTCCCTACTGCCCCCCGCCCATTCCCCATGGCCACCCACTCGCTCCCCACGGCCCCCCGCCCATTCCCCATGGGCCCCCGCTCGCTCCCCACGGCCCCCCGCCCATTCCCCACGGCCCCCTGCTCGCTCCCCACGGCCCCCCGCTCGCTCCCCACGGCCCCCCGCCCATTCCCCACGGCCCCCTGCTCGCTCCCCACGGCCCCCCGCTCGCTCCCCACGGCCCCCCGCCCATTCCCCATGGGCCCCCGCTCGCTCCCCACGGCCCCCCGCTCGCTCCCCACGGCCCCCCGCCCATTCCCCATGGGCCCCCGCTCGCTCCCCACGGCCCCCCGCTCGCTCCCCACGGCCCCCCGCCCATTCCCCACGGCCCCCCGCCCATTCCCCACGGCCCCCCGCTCGCTCCCCATGGCCCCCCGCCCCCCGCTCGCGCCCCCCCCCCCTCCACCCAGGAGTCACCTTCTTTCAAAGCGTCGTTGAGCAGTTTCTCGCCCTTGGGGCAGTCGGCAGACTCGGAGCGGAAGAGCTTGCGGATGCTGAGCTCGGGGGCCAGGTCCTCGCAGGCCTTCAGCTGCAACATCTGCAGGAAGAGCCCGGCCTTCTCCTCCAGCAGCTCGCTGATCCCACGGTCCCGCTGCTCGATCTCGTCTGGGGGCACAGGAGGGGAGGGTCAGAGCCACGCTAGGGCGAGGGGGAGGGGGAGAGGGGGAGGGTCAGAGCCACGCTAGGGCGAGGGGGAGGGGAGAGGGGGAGGGTCAGAACCACGCTAGGGCGAGGGGGAGGGTCAGAGCCACGCTAGGGCGAGGGGGAGGGGGAGAGGGGGAGGGTCAGAGCCACGATAGGGCGAGGGGGAGGGGGAGAGGGGGAGGGTCAGAGCCACGCTAGGGCGAGGGGGAGGGGAGAGGGGGAGGGTCAGAGCCACGCTAGGGCGAGGGGGAGGGTCAGAGCCACGCTAGGGCGAGGGGGAGGGGAGAGGGGGAGGGTCAGAGCCACGCTAGGGCGAGGGGGCGAGGGGGAGAGGGGGAGGGTCAGAACCGCGATAGGGCGAGGGGGAGGGGGAGAGGGGGAGGGTCAGAGCCACGCTAGGGCGAGGGGGAGGGGAGAGGGGGAGGGTCAGAGCTGCGATAGGGTGAGGGGGAGGGGGAGAGGCGGGGGGAAGAGAGGGGGAGGGGGAGAGGGGGAGGGTCAGAGCCACGCTAGGGCGAGGGGGATGGGGAGAGGGGGAGGGTCAGAGCCACGCTAGGGCGAGGGGGAGGGGAAGAGGGGGAGGGTCAGAGCCACGCTAGGGCGAGGGGGAGGGGGAGAGGGGGAGGGTCAGAGCTGCGATAGGGCGAGGGGGAGGGGGAGAGGCGGGGGGAGAGAGGGGGGAGAGAGGGGGCAGAGGGGAGCGAGGAAGAGAGAGGGAACGGGGCAGAGAGAGGGAGAGAGAGAGAGAGAGGGAGAATGGGGAGAGGGGCAGAGTGAGGAAGAAGGGGGAGGGAACAGGGATGACTCTGACACAATGCTCTCCCACAATGTGTCACAGATCGGTTACAGCACGGAGGGCAGCCACTGGGCCTGTAGACCATGTGCCCACCCTCCCGCCCTTTCCCCGTAGCCCTTCAGTTTATTTTTCCTTCAGGTATTTATCCAACTCCCTTTTGAAAGCCACGATTGAGTCTGCCTCCACCACCCTCTCAGGCAGCACATTCCAGATCCTAACCACTCGCTGCGTAAAAACGTTTTCCCTCGTGTCGCCTTTGGTTCTTCTGCCAATCGCCTTAAATCTGTGTCCCTCTGGTTCTCCACCCTTCCACCAATGGGAACAGTTTCTCTCTGTCTACTCTGTCCAGACCCATCGTGATAGTCAACCCCTCGATCAAATCTCCTCTCCACCTTCTCTGCTCTAAGTCCCAGCTTCTCCAGTCTCTCCCCGTCCCTGAAGGCCCTCATCCCCCGAGACCATTCTGGTCAATCTCCTCCGCCCCCTGCCCCCCCGCCCCAAGGGCCTTCACATCCTGCCTAAAGTACGGGGCCCAGAATTGGCCACAACACTCCAGCTGGGGCCTAACCAATGTTTTATAAAGGTTCATCATAACGTACTCTGTGCCTCTATTTACGAAGCCCAGGATCCCGTAAGCTTTTTTTAACCACTTTCTCACTCCGCCCTGCCTCCTTCAGCGATTTGTGCCCATACACCCCCAGGTCCCCGTGGGTCACAGAGTTGGGGTGCAGTGACTGAGTCTCGCTCCCCCCTCACACACCCAACCCCCGCCTCAGTGAGCTACCCTCATGCTGGGTTATAACGACTGAGGGGAGGTCTGTTACCTGCTAATTCTCTCAGGATCTCCTTTGTTTCAATCTCCATCGAGAAATCGTCCATCTCCGGGCACCTGTAACACAGACAGGGACAGTCCGAGTTAAACTTGCGCCCCCTCAGTACTGACCCTCCGACAGTGCAGCGCTCCCTCAGTACCGCCCCTCCGACAGCGCAGTACGGCACTCCCTCAGTACTGCCCCTCCAACAGCGCAGTACGGCACTCCCTCAGTACTGCCCCTCCGACAGCGCAGTACGGCACTCCCTCAGTACTGCCCCTCCGACAGCGCAGTACGGCACTCCCTCAGTACTGCCTCTCCGACAGCGCAGTACGGCACTCCCTCAGTACTGCCCCTCCGACAGCGCAGTACGGCACTCCCTCAGTACTGCCCCTCCGACAGCGCAGTACGGCGCTCCCTCAGTACTGCCCCTCCGACAGCGCAGTACGGCACTCCCTCAGTACTGCCCCTCCGACAGCGCAGTACGGCACTCCCTCAGTACTGCCCCTCCGACAGCGCAGTACGGCACTCCCTCAGTACTGCCCCTCCGACAGCGCAGTACGGCACTCCCTCAGTACTGACCCTCCGACAGTGCAGCGCTCCCTCAGTACCGCCCCTCCGACAGCGCAGTACGGCACTCCCTCAGTACTGCCCCTCCAACAGCGCAGTACGGCACTCCCTCAGTACTGCCCCTCCGACAGCGCAGTACGGCACTCCCTCAGTACTGCCCCTCCGACAGCGCAGTACGGCACTCCCTCAGTACTGCCCCTCCGACAGCGCAGTACGGCGCTCCCTCAGTACTGCCCCTCCGACAGCGCAGTACGGCACTCCCTCAGTACTGGCACTAGGGGTGTCGGCCTGGATTTTGGGCTCAGGTCTCTGGAGTGGGGCTCGAACTAGAGGGCAGAGTGTTACCAACTGAGCCAGGGCTGGCCTGGGTTAGTTTGGACTGGCCGGCCTGAGGTTACTGACAATTGGCTTCAATGATAAATAATCTTGGACAGGGATGGGTGGTAAAATGGACGTCTGGTGCTAACTCGCCCTCTCTCCACCCGGGTTTGGTCAAAATCAAGGCTGGAGAGAGAGACACTGTATCATCAAGTGATGGGAGCCAGTGTCCTGAGTTAATTGAGTTCTGAGATGTGACTGCACCCCTCCCCCAATATCCTCGGGAGCCCACTATCAGCGAAGGCAGATATCGGCGACGAGGTCCAACACCGCCTCCAGTGCGCCAGTGCAGCCTTCGGCCGCCTGAGGAAGAGAGTGTTTGAAGACCAGGTCCTCAAATCCACCACCAAGCTCATGGTCTACAGGGCTGTAGTGATACCCGCCCTCCTGTATGGCTCACAGACATGGACCATGTACGGTAGACACCTCAAGTCGCTGGAGAAATACCACCAACGATGTCTCCGCAAGACCCTGCAAATCCCCTGGGAGGACAGACGCACCAACGTTAGCGTCCTCGACCAGGCCAACATCCCCAGCATCGAAGCACTGACCACACTCGAACAGCTCCGCTGGGCAGGGCCACATTGTCCGCATGCCCCGACACGAGACTCCCAAAGCAAGCGCTCTACTCGGAACTCCTTAACGGCAAACGAGCCAAAGGTGGGCAGAGGAAACGTTACAAGGGACCACCCTCAAAGCCTCCCTGATAAAGTGCAACATCCCCACCGACACCTGGGAGTCCCTGGCCCAAAGACCAGTCCGCTCTAAGTGGAGGAAGTGCATCCGGGAGGGCGCTGAGCACCTCGAGTCTCGTCGCCGAGAGCGTGCAGAAGCCAAGCGCAGGCAGCGGAAGGAGCGTGCGGCAAACCAGACTCCCCACCCACCAGACCAGACCACACCAGACTGGACCAGACCGGGCCAGGCCAGACCAGGCCGGACCAGACCGGATCGGACGAGACCAGACCAGACCGGGCCAGGCCGGACCGGACCGGACCAGACCGGACCGGACCAGGCCAGACCAGGCCAGACCAGGCCAGACCAGGCCGGACCAGACCAGACCAGACCAGACCAGACCGGGCCAGGCCGGACCGGACCGGACTGGACGAGACCAGACCGGACCGGACCGGACGAGACCAGACCGGACCGGACGAGACCAGACCAGACCAGACCGGGCCAGGCCGGACCGGACCAGACCGGACCAGACGAGACGAGACCAGACCAGACCAGACCGGACCGGACCAGACCAGACTGGACCGGACCAGACCGGGCCAGGCCGGACCGGACGAGACCAGACCGGACCGGACGAGACCAGACCAGACCAGACCGGACCGGACCAGACCAGACCGGACCGGACCGGACCGGACCGGACCGGACGAGACGAGACCAGACCAGACCAGACCAGACCGGACCGGACCAGACCAGACCGGACCGGACCAGACCGGACCGGCCCACTCCCGCCCGTGCCGCGCCGCGCTCTCACTCACACGTTGACGGTCTGCTGGATCACTTTCATCCAGGTGTTGCGCTCCTCCTTGGAGGCGGTGTGGATCTCGTACATCTCGGGGATGGGCGCGGCGGCGCTGATGAGGAACATGCCCTTCTCCTGGTTGGCGATGTCGCGGACGATGAGCTTCTGCAGGGAGATCACCGCTGGCTTGTTGTCCTGGAACAGAAATACCCCGAGGTGGGCGGGACGGGACGGGGGGGGGTGGAGAGAGTGAGCAGCGATCGCCCCAGTCCCCTCCTCACCGAGTGCGCTGGGGGAGGGGGCGGGGATACGGCTCAAGGGGCAACCCTCCCTCCCCCTGCCATCCCCCCGTCCCCCCCCCAGCGCCTCAACCAAGCACGCTTGGACTGGGCGTATCAGCGGGGAGATTCAGTGGGGAGAGGCCCAAAGACACCACCAATGGGGAGGTCACTCCACGGCGATCAAGAGCGAGAACCCCGGCTGAATAGCCCACTCCCTCACCCACGGGTACTGAGGCCAAGTGTAGCCCCAACTCTGCCCCAACACGCCCCCCCCTCCCCCCCCCCCACTCCGCTCCCCTCCATGGCCGCGATTGGCTAGCTCGGAACAGGCTGGGCGTGGGATCTCAGATCATCTTGGGCAGAACCACACCTGGAGTATTGTGCACAGTTCTGGTCTGCTTACCCAAGGAAGGATATATCACCACAGAGGGAGTGCAGCGAAGGTTCACCAGACTGATTCCTGGGATGGGAGTATTGTCCTACGAGGAAAGATTGAGCAGACTGGGCCGATATTTGGTTGATTCCGGGGATGAGGGGGTTGTCTTATGAGGAAAGGTTGAGGAGGTTGGGCCTCTACTCATTGGAGTTCAGAAGAATGAGAGGTGATCTTATCGAAAGGTATAAGATTCTGAGGGGGCTTGACAAGGTGGATGCAGAGAGGATGTTTCCCCTCGTGGGGGAGACTAGAACTAGGGGGCACATAGTCTTAGAATAAGGGGTCACCCATTTAAAACTGAGATGAGGAGGAATTTCTTCTCGGAGGGTTGTAAATCTGTGGAATTCTCTGCCCCAGAGAGCTGTGGAGGCTGGGTCATTGAATATATTTAAGGCGGAGATAGACAGATTTTTGAGCGATAAGGGAGTGAAGGGTTATGGGGAGCGGGCAGGGAAGTGGAGCTGGGTCCATGATCGGATCAGCCATGGTCTTATTGAATGGCGGAGCAGGCTCGAGGGGCCGAATGGCCGACTCCTGCTCTGAATTCTAATGCAGTTTCTTGCCACTTTTGGCAGCTGTGCCACCGTCTTGTCTTGGGGTTGGCATGTATCTGTCCCGATCCAGGCAGGGGGTGGTAGATACCGCGACTGTGGTGAGGTCTGCCCGTCGCCGGCAGTGTCGGACGGGTACGGGTAAGGGCCGCAGCTGGCACTGCCCCATTGCCGCGCCCGGGGCCTCCAGTGCCGCCGCCGCGCCTTGTATCGCTCACGGGTTGTCCCACCCCGTCACCCTCTGCCTGCCCACCCCCGTGCCCCCCTCCCCCCCCCCCCCCCACCGTGTGACGGACCCGAGTGTCAGTGCGTGGCAACTCACCAACGCGGGGAAGCTGTATCGCTGGTCCTTCTCCTGCAGGAAGATCAACACGTCGGTGAGCAACAGCACCTGGATATCTGGGCAAACACACCGCCGTCAGCCCGGGGAGGGGGCATCGGTCAAACAGCTCGGGACTCCCCACACCCACCTACCCCAGCCTCTGCCCGTATCCCCCAACCCCAACCTCTCCCCATATCCCCAACGCCACCCTCTCCCCATATCCCCCAACATCATCTTCTCCCCGTATCCCCCAACCCCAGCCTCTCCCCATATCCCCCAACCCCACCTACCCCAGCCTCTCCCCGTATCCCCCAACCTCATCTTCTCCCCATATCCCCCAACCCCACCCACCCACTTTCTCCCCATATCCCCAACGCCACCCTCTCCCCATATCCGCCACATCATCTTCTCCCCGTATCCCCCAACCCCAGCCTCTCCCCATATCCCCCAACCACAGCCTCTCCGCATATCCCCCAACATCATCTTCTCCCCGTATCCCCCAACCCCACCCTCTCCCCATATCCCCCAACCCCACCTACCCCAGCCTCTCCCCGTATCCCCCAACCTCATCTTCTCCCCATATCCCCCAACCCCACCCACTTTCTCCCCATATCCCCAACGCCACCCTCTCCCCATATCCCCCACATCATCTTCTCCCCGTATCCCCCAACCCCAGCCTCTCCCCATATCCCCCAACCCCACCCTCTCCCCATATCCCCCAACATCATCTTCTCCCCGTATCCCCCAACCTCATCTTCTCCCCATATCCCCCAACCACACCCACCCACTTTCTCCCCATAGCCCGAGAGACCTTCTCTCCGGAAGCACATCTACTCACTCCTAGACCACAGTTATACTGCCTGTTTAACTCCCCTTACCTGGTGACTTATTCTGAGGGAGAGGGGACTAAGAGACACCAGTCAGTGTACAGATATCTCCCTGAGGGAGAGGGGACTGAGAGACACCAGTCAGTGTACAGATATCTCCCTGAGGGAAAGGGAACTGAGAGACACCAGTCAGTATACAGATATCTCCCTGAGGGAGAGGGGACTGAGAGACACCAGTCAGTTTACAGATATCTCCCTGAGGGAGAGGGAACTGAGAGACACCAGTCAGTGTACAGATATCTCCCTGAGGGAGAGGGACTGAGAGACACCAGTCAGTGTGTAGATATCTCCCTGAGGGAGAGGGGACTGAGAGACACCAGTCAGTGTACAGATATCTCCCTGAGGGTGAGGGACTGAGAGACACCAGTCAGTGTACAGATATCTCTCTGAGGGAGAGGGGACTGAGAGACACCAGTCAGTGTACAGATATCTCCATGAGGGAGAGGGGACTGAGATACACCAGTCAGTGTACAGATATCTGCCTGAGGGAGAGGGACTGAGAGACACCAGTCAGTGTACAGATATCTGCCTGAGGGAGAGGGACTGAGAGACACCAGTCAGTGTACAGATATCTCCCTGAGGGTGAGGGGACTGAGAGACACCAGTCAGTGTACAGATATCTCCCTGAGGGAGAGGGGACTGAGATACACCAGTCAGTGTACAGATATCTGCCTGAGGGAGAGGGACTGAGAGACACCAGTCAGTGTACAGATATCTCCCTGAGGGAGAGGGACTGAGAGACACCAGTCAGTGTACAGATATCTCCCTGAGGGAGAGGGGATTGATAGACACCAGTCAGTGTACAGATGTCTCCCTGAGGGAGAGGGACTGAGAGACACCAGTCAGTGTACAGATATCTCCCTGAGGGAGAGGGAACTGAGACACGAGTCAGTGTACAGATATCTCTCTGAGGGAGAGGGACTGAGAGACACCAGTCAGTGTACAGATATCTCCCTTAGGAAGAGGGGACTGAGAGACACCAGTCAGTGTACTGATATCTCCCTGAGGGAGAGGGACTGAGAGACACCAGTCAGTGTACAAATATCTCCCTGAGGGAGAGGGAACTGAGAGACACCAGTCAGTGTACAGGTATCTCCCTGAGGGAGAGGGAACTGAGAGACACGAGTCAGTGTACAGATATCTCCCTGAGGGAGAGGGGCCTGAGAGACACCAGTCAGTGTACAGATATCTCCCTGAGGGAAAGGGAACTGAGAGACACCAGTCAGTGTACAGATATCTCCCTGAGGGAGAGGGGACTGAGAGACACCAGTCAGTGTACAGATATCTCCCTGAGGGAGAGGGAACTGAGAGACACCAGTCAGTGTACAGATATCTCCCTGAGGGAGAGGGACTGAGAGACACCAGTCAGTGTGTAGATATCTCCCTGAGGGAGAGGGGACTGAGAGACACCAGTCAGTGTACAGATATCTCCCTGAGGGAGAGGGACTGAGAGACACCAGTCAGTGTACAGATATCTCTCTGAGGGAGAGGGGACTGAGAGACACCAGTCAGTGTACAGATATCTCCCTGAGGGAGAGGGGACTGAGATACACCAGTCAGTGTACAGATATCTGCCTGAGGGAGAGGGACTCAGAGACACCAGTCAGTGTACAGATATCTCCCTGAGGGAGAGGGACTGAGAGACACCAGTCAGTGTACAGATATCTCCCTGAGGGAGAGGGATTGATAGACACCAGTCAGTGTACAGATGTCTCCCTGAGGGAGAGGGACTGAGAGACACCAGTCAGTGTACAGATATCTCCCTGAGGGAGAGGGAACTGAGAGACACGAGTCAGTGTACAGATATCTCCCTTTGGGAGAGGGACTGAGAGACACCAGTCAGTGTACAGATATCTCCCTGAGGGAGAGGGAACTGAGAGACACGAGTCAGTGTACAGATATCTCCCTGAGGGAGAGGGACTGAGAGACACCAGTCAGTGTACAGATATCTCCCTGAGGAAGAGGGGACTGAGAGACACCAGTCAGTGTACTGATATCTCCCTGAGGGAGAGGGACTGAGAGACACCAGTCAGTGTACAGATATCTCCCTGAGGGAGAGAGAGGGGACTGAGAGACACCAGTCAGTGTACAGATATCTCCCTGAGGGAGAGGGACTGAGAGACACCAGTCAGTGTACAGATATCTCCCTGAGGGAGAGGGACTGAGAGACACCAGTCAGTGTACAGATATCTCCCTGAGGGAGAGGGGACTGAGATACACCAGTCAGTGTACAGATATCTGCCTGAGGGAGAGGGACTGAGAGACACCAGTCAGTGTACAGATATCTGCCTGAGGGAGAGGGGACTGAGAGACACCAGTCAGTGTACAGATATCTCCCTGAGGGAGAGGGGACTGAGAGACACCAGTCAGTGTACAGATATCTCCCTGAGTGAGAGGGGACTGAGATACACCAGTCAGTGTATAGATATCTGCCTGAGGGAGAGGGACTGAGAGACACCAGTCAGTGTACAGATATCTCCCTGAGGGAGAGGGACTGAGAGACACCAGTCAGTGTACAGATATCTCCCTGAGGGAGAGGGGATTGATAGACACCAGTCAGTGTACAGATGTCTCCCTGAGGGAGAGGGACTGAGAGACACCAGTCAGTGTACAGATATCTCCCTGAGGGAGAGGGAACTGAGACACGAGTCAGTGTACAGATATCTCCCTGAGGGAGAGGGACTGAGAGACACCAGTCAGTGTACAGATATCTCCCTTAGGAAGAGGGGACTGAGAGACACCAGTCAGTGTACTGATATCTCCCTGAGGGAGAGGGACTGAGAGACACCAGTCAGTGTACAAATATCTCCCTGAGGGAGAGGGAACTGAGAGACACCAGTCAGTGTACAGGTATCTCCCTGAGGGAGAGGGAACTGAGAGACACGAGTCAGTGTACAGATATCTCCCTGAGGGAGAGGGGCCTGAGAGACACCAGTCAGTGTACAGATATCTCCCTGAGGGAAAGGGAACTGAGAGACACCAGTCAGTGTACAGATATCTCCCTGAGGGAGAGGGGACTGAGAGACACCAGTCAGTGTACAGATATCTCCCTGAGGGAGAGGGAACTGAGAGACACCAGTCAGTGTACAGATATCTCCCTGAGGGAGAGGGACTGAGAGACACCAGTCAGTGTGTAGATATCTCCCTGAGGGAGAGGGGACTGAGAGACACCAGTCAGTGTACAGATATCTCCCTGAGGGAGAGGGACTGAGAGACACCAGTCAGTGTACAGATATCTCTCTGAGGGAGAGGGGACTGAGAGACACCAGTCAGTGTACAGATATCTCCCTGAGGGAGAGGGGACTGAGATACACCAGTCAGTGTACAGATATCTGCCTGAGGGAGAGGGACTCAGAGACACCAGTCAGTGTACAGATATCTCCCTGAGGGAGAGGGACTGAGAGACACCAGTCAGTGTACAGATATCTCCCTGAGGGAGAGGGATTGATAGACACCAGTCAGTGTACAGATGTCTCCCTGAGGGAGAGGGACTGAGAGACACCAGTCAGTGTACAGATATCTCCCTGAGGGAGAGGGAACTGAGAGACACGAGTCAGTGTACAGATATCTCCCTTTGGGAGAGGGACTGAGAGACACCAGTCAGTGTACAGATATCTCCCTGAGGGAGAGGGAACTGAGAGACACGAGTCAGTGTACAGATATCTCCCTGAGGGAGAGGGACTGAGAGACACCAGTCAGTGTACAGATATCTCCCTGAGGAAGAGGGGACTGAGAGACACCAGTCAGTGTACTGATATCTCCCTGAGGGAGAGGGACTGAGAGACACCAGTCAGTGTACAGATATCTCCCTGAGGGAGAGAGAGGGGACTGAGAGACACCAGTCAGTGTACAGATATCTCCCTGAGGGAGAGGGACTGAGAGACACCAGTCAGTGTACAGATATCTCCCTGAGGGAGAGGGACTGAGAGACACCAGTCAGTGTACAGATATCTGCCTGAGGGAGAGGGGACTGAGAGACACCAGTCAGTGTACAGATATCTCCCTGAGGGAGAGGGGACTGAGAGACACCAGTCAGTGTACAGATATCTCCCTGAGGGAGAGGGGACTGAGATACACCAGTCAGTGTATAGATATCTGCCTGAGGGAGAGGGACTGAGAGACACCAGTCAGTGTACAGATATCTCCCTGAGGGAGAGGGACTGAGAGACACCAGTCAGTGTACAGATATCTCCCTGAGGGAGAGGAGATTGATAGACACCAGTCAGTGTACAGATGTCTCCCTGAGGGAGAGGGACTGAGAGACACCAGTCAGTGTACAGATATCTCCCTGAGGGAGAGGGAACTGAGAGACACGAGTCAGTGTACAGATATCTCCCTTTGGGAGAGGGACTGAGAGACACCAGTCAGTGTACAGATATCTCCCTAAGGGAGAGGGAACTGAGAGACACGAGTCAGTGTACAGATATCTCCCTGAGGGAGAGGGACTGAGAGACACCAGTCAGTGTACAGATATCTCCCTTAGGAAGAGGGGACTGAGAGACACCAGTCAGTGTACTGATATCTCCCTGAGGGAGAGGGACTGAGAGACACCAGTCAGTGTACAAATATCTCCCTGAGGGAGAGGGAACTGAGAGACACCAGTCAGTGTACAGATATCTCCCTGAGGGAAAGGGAACTGAGAGACACGAGTCAGTGTACAGAAATCTCCCTGAGGGAGAGGGGACTGAGAGACACCAGTCAGTGTACAGATATCTCCCTGAGGGAAAGGGAACTGAGAGACACCAGTCAGTGTACAGATATCTCCCTGAGGGAGAGGGGACTGAGAGACACCAGTCAGTGTACAGATATCTCCCTGAGGGAGAGGGGACTGAGAGACACCAGTCAGTGTACAGATATCTCCCTGAGGGAGAGGGACTGAGAGACACCAGTCAGTGTGTAGATATCTCCCTGAGGGAGAGGGGACTGAGAGACACCAGTCAGTGTACAGATATCTCCCTGAGGGAGAGGGACTGAGAGACACCAGTCAGTGTACAGATATCTCTCTGAGGGAGAGGGGACTGAGAGACACCAGTCAGTGTACAGATATCTCCCTGAGGGAGAGGGGACTGAGATACACCAGTCAGTGTACAGATATCTCCCTGAGGGAGAGGGGATTGATAGACACCAGTCAGTGTACAGATGTCTCCCTGAGGGAGAGGGACTGAGAGACACCAGTCAGTGTACAGATATCTCCCTGAGGGAGAGGGAACTGAGAGACACGAGTCAGTGTACAGATATCTCCCTTTGGGAGAGGGACTGAGAGACACCAGTCAGTGTACAGATATCTCCCTGAGGGAGAGGGAACTGAGAGACACGAGTCAGTGTACAGATATCTCCCTGAGGGAGAGGGACTGAGAGACACCAGTCAGTGTACAGATATCTCCCTTAGGAAGAGGGGACTGAGAGACACCAGTCAGTGTACTGATATCTCCCTGAGGGAGAGGGACTGAGAGACACCAGTCAGTGTACAAATATCTCCCTGAGGGAGAGGGAACTGAGAGACACCAGTCAGTGTACAGATATCTCCCTGAGGGAAAGGGAACTGAGAGACACCAGTCAGTGTACAGATATCTCCCTGAGGGAGAGGGGACTGAGAGACACCAGTCAGTGTACAGATATCTCCCTGAGGGAGAGGGAACTGAGAGACACCAGTTAGTGTACAGATATCTCCCTGAGGGAGAGGGACTGAGAGACACCAGTCAGTGTGTAGATATCCCCCTGAGGGAGAGGGGACTGAGAGACACCAGTCAGTGTACAGATATCTCCCTGAGGGAGAGGGACTGAGAGACACCAGTCAGTGTACAGATATCTCCCTTTGGGAGAGGGACTGAGAGACACCAGTCAGTGTACAGATATCTCCCTTTGGGAGAGGGAACTGAGAGACACGAGTCAGTGTACAGATATCTCCCTGAGGGAGAGGGACTGAGAGACACCAGTCAGTGTACAGATATCTCCCTGAGGAAGAGGGGACTGAGAGACACCAGTCAGTGTACTGATATCTCCCTGAGGGAGAGGGACTGAGAGACACCAGTCAGTGTACAAATATCTCCCTGAGGGAGAGGGAACTGAGAGACACGAGTCAGTGTACAGATATCTCCCTGAGGGAGAGGGACTGAGAGACACCAGTCAGTGTACAGATATCTCCCTTAGGAAGAGGGGACTGAGAGACACCAGTCAGTGTACAGATATCTCCCTGAGGGAGAGGGAACTGAGAGACACCAGTCAGTGTACAGATATCTCCCTGAGGGAGAGGGGACTGAGAGACACCAGTCAGTGTACAGATATCTCCCTGAGGGAGAGGGACTGAGAGACACCAGTCAGTGTACAGATATCTCCCTGAGGGAGAGAGAGGGACTGAGAGACACCAGTCAATGTACAGATATCTCCCTGAGGGAGAGGGACTGAGAGACACCAGTCAGTGTACTGATATCTCCCTGAGGGAGGGGACTGAGAGACACCAGTCAGTGTACAGATATCTCCCTGAGGGAGAGGGGACTGAGACACACCAGTCAGTGTACAGATATCTCCCTGAGGGAGAGGGAACTGAGAGACACCAGTCAGTGTACAGATATCTCCCTGAGGGAGAGGGGACTGAGAGACACCAGTCAGTGTACAGATATCTCCCTGAGGGAGAGGGACTGAGAGACACCAGTCAGTGTACAGATATCTCCCTTTGGGAGAGGGACTGAGAGACACCAGTCAGTGTACAGATATCTCCCTGAGGGAGAGGGACTGAGAGACACCAGTCAGTGTGTAGATATCTCCCTGAGGGAGAGGGGACTGAGAGACACCAGTCAGTGTACAGATATCTCCCTGAGGGAGAGGGACTGAGAGACACCAGTCAGTGTACAGATATCTCTCTGAGGGAGAGGGGACTGAGAGACACCAGTCAGTGTACAGATATCTCCCTGAGGGAGAGGGGACTGAGATACACCAGTCAGTGTACAGATATCTCCCTGAGGGAGAGGGGATTGATAGACACCAGTCAGTGTACAGATGTCTCCCTGAGGGAGAGGGACTGAGAGACACCAGTCAGTGTACAGATATCTCCCTGAGGGAGAGGGAACTGAGAGACACGAGTCAGTGTACAGATATCTCCCTTTGGGAGAGGGACTGAGAGACACCAGTCAGTGTACAGATATCTCCCTGAGGGAGAGGGAACTGAGAGACACGAGTCAGTGTACAGATATCTCCCTGAGGGAGAGGGACTGAGA
Organism: Pristiophorus japonicus; assembly: GCF_044704955.1. NCBI lineage: Eukaryota > Metazoa > Chordata > Chondrichthyes > Pristiophoridae > Pristiophorus > Pristiophorus japonicus. Next base: position 12,343,978 of record NC_092006.1, read on the forward strand.
GACACCAGTCAGTGTACAGATATCTCCCTTAGGAAGAGGGGACTGAGAGACACCAGTCAGTGTACTGATATCTCCCTGAGGGAGAGGGACTGAGAGACACCAGTCAGTGTACAAATATCTCCCTGAGGGAGAGGGACTGAGAGACACCAGTCAGTGTACAGATATCTCCCTGAGGGAAAGGGAACTGAGAGACACCAGTCAGTGTACAGATATCTCCCTTTGGGAGAGGGAACTGAGAGACACGAGTCAGTGTACAGATATCTCCCTGAGGGAGAGGGACTGAGAGACACCAGTCAGTGTACAGATATCTCCCTGAGGAAGAGGGGACTGAGAGACACCAGTCAGTGTACAAATATCTCCCTGAGGGAGAGGGAACTGAGAGACACGAGTCAGTGTACAGATATCTCCCTGAGGGAGAGGGACTGAGAGACACCAGTCAGTGTACAGATATCTCCCTTAGGAAGAGGGGACTGAGAGACACCAGTCAGTGTACAGATATCTCCCTGAGGGAGAGGGAACTGAGAGACACCAGTCAGTGTACAGATATCTCCCTGAGGGAGAGGGGACTGAGAGACACCAGTCAGTGTACAGATATCTCCCTGAGGGAGAGGGACTGAGAGACACCAGTCAGTGTACAGATATCTCCCTGAGGGAGAGAGAGGGACTGAGAGACACCAGTCAATGTACAGATATCTCCCTGAGGGAGAGGGACTGAGAGACACCAGTCAGTGTACTGATATCTCCCTGAGGGAGGGGACTGAGAGACACCAGTCAGTGTACAGATATCTCCCTGAGGGAGAGGGGACTGAGACACACCAGTCAGTGTACAGATATCTCCCTGAGGGAGAGGAAACTGAGAGACACCAGTCAGTGTACAGATATCTCCCTGAGGGAGAGGGGACTGAGAGACACCAGTCAGTGTACAGATATCTCCCTGAGGGAGAGGGACTGAGAGACACCAGTCAGTGTACAGATATCTCCCTGAGGGAGAGAGGACTGAGTGACACCAGTCAGTGTACAGATATCTCCCTGAGGGAGAGGGGACTGAGAGACACCAGTCAGTGTACAGATATCTCCCTGAGGGAGAGAGGACTGAGTGACACCAGTCAGTGTACAGATATCTCCCTGAGGAAGAGAGGGAACTGAGAGACACGAGTCAGTGTACAGATATCTCCCTGAGGAAGAGGGAACTGAGAGACACCAGTCAGTGTACAGATATCTCCCTGAGGGAAAGGGGACTGAGAGACACCAGTCAGTGTACAGATATCTCCCTGAGGGAAAGGGGACTGAGAGACACCAGTCAGTGTACAGATATCTCCCTGAGGGAGAGGGAACTGAGAGACACGAGTCAGTGTACAGATATCTCCCTGAGGGAGAGGGACTGAGAGACACCAGTCAGTGTACAGATATCTCCCTGAGGGAGAGGGACTGCGATCTTCCACTGATTAACATGGTGGAATGATCCTTCTCACTGGGGTTATTGACAGGTCGTGCCCCAGGGAACCCTGGGAGGTGGAGCCAACCCTCCTGGTGGCCCCGTGGGCCTGGGTGAGGCCTAGGGACTTTGGGCCCGTTTTTAGGCCTTACCTTTGAAGCGTCCGGTCGCGGTCTTCCATAGGACGAAGCCGTCGTGGACCAGCTTTCGACGAATGAGGTCCTCCCGGCGGAACTGACGGCCGCTGTGCATGGTGGCCACCACCTTGGGGTCCATGCGGTTGTAGATGTCCTGCAGGCGAAAGCGTTTCTCGCACTCGTGGACCTCCTGGTCCACGGCGGTGATCAGCTCCTTGACCAACACCAGCGCGTTGCCCAGGTCCCTGTGGTCTTCCTCGTTCCCTGGGGAGGGAGGGGAAGGGAGGGAGGGAGTTACACAACCAACGATGGGCGACTCCTCCAGCCGCCATTGTGCTCTGTCGCTCGGCCTGACACCCACCCCAGGGGGAGACCCCTCGCTGTTGTCCCCCGGGCTAGCTCCTCACTAGCCGCGAGCCACTCCAAACGTCCATGCCCCTCCACACGAGGGTTTTTCTATCGCACCGAGTCCCGCTCACCCATCACCCTCTGTGTTCGCTGCCCCGTGTCCTAACTTGCACCGAGTCCCGCTCACCCATCACCCGCTGTGCTCGTTGCCCCGTGTCCTAACTCGCACCGAGTCCCGCTCACCCATCACCCCCTGTGCTCACTGCCCCGTGTCCTAACTCGCACCGAGTCCCGCTCACCCATCACCCTGTGCTCACTGCCCCGTGTCCTAACTCGCACCGAGTCCCGCTCACCCATCACCCCCTGTGCTCACTGCCCCGTGTCCTAACTCGCACCGAGTCCCGCTCACCCATCACCCCCTGTGCTCGCTGCCCCGTGTCCTAACTCGCACCCAGTCCCGCTCACCCATCACCCGCTGTGCTCACTGCCCCGTGTCCTAACTCACACCGAGTCCCGCTCACCCATCACCCCCTGTGCTCGCTGCCCCGTGTCCTAACTCGCACCCAGTCCCGCTCACCCATCACCCCCTGTGCTCACTGCCCCCGTGTCCTAACTCGCACCGAGTCCCGCTCACCCATCACCCCCTGTGCTCACTGCCCCGTGTCCTAACTCGCACCGAGTCCCGCTCACCCATCACCCCCTGTGCTCACTGCCCCGTGTCCTAACTCGCACCGAGTCCCGCTCACCCATCACCCCCTGGTGCTCTGCTGACCTACATTGGCTCCCGGTAACACCTCAATTTCAAAATTCTCCATCCTTGTTTACAAATCCCTCCATGGCCCTCGCCCCTCCCTATCTCTGTAACCTCCTCCAGCCCCACAACCCCCCGAGGTGTCTGCACTTCTTTAATTCTGCCCTCCTGACCATCCCTAATTATAATTGCTCCACCATCGTTGGCCGTGCCTTCAGCTGCCTGGGCCCCAAGCTCTGGAACTCCCTCCCTAAACCTCTCCCCCTCTCTCTCCTCCTTCAAGACGCTCCTTAAAACCGACCACTTTGACCCTTTGGTCAACTGCCCCTAAGATCTCTTTATGCGGCTTGGTGTCAATTTTTTTTATCTCATAATACTCCTGGGAAGTGCCTCGGGTCATTTTAGTACGTTAAAGGTGCTATATAAATACAAAGTGTTATTGCAAATATGATGGACTTCGCAACGCACAACATATCCCTTATTCTACTAAACTGTTGGGGGCAGTGGCCCCATGGCCTGCTGGGGAGGTGGCCCATGGCCTGCTGGGAAGGTGCCCCATGGCCTGCTAGGAAGGTGGCCCCATGGCCTGCTGGGAAGGTGGCCCTATAGCCTGTTGGGAATGTAGCCCAATGGCCTGCTGGGAGCACACACCATGGCCTGCTGGAAAGGTGTTCCATGGCCTGCTGGGAAGGTGCCCCAGGGCCTGCTGGGATGGAGACCCATGGCCTGCTGGGAAGGTGGCCCATGGCCTGCTGGGAAGGTGGCCCATGGCCTGCTGGGAAGGTGGCCCCCCCACACCTCTTGGGCCGAATGGCCTGTTTTCTCTGCTGATGATTCGATGCGATTCTTACCTTTGGTATTGTACAGGATCCGGTCAAGGAGCACGGGGTACTTGGTGATTCTCTGGGTGACCAGTAGGATACATTCTGGGATCCCCTGTCTCCTCAGCACTGAACCCCTCATCATCCTCTGTAATACAACACATGTACACGCATCAGGCCAGGGCAGGTACAGCACGGGGTTAGATACAGAGTAAAGCTCCCTCTATACTGTCCTATCAAACATTCCCAGGGCAGGTACAGGGGGTTAGATACAGAGTAAAGCTCCCTCTACACTGTCCCATCAAACACTCCCAGGGCAGGTACAGGGGGTTAGATACAGAGTAAAGCTCCCTGTACACTGTCCCATCAAACACTCCCAGGGCAGGTACAGCACAGGGTTAGATACAGAGTAAAGCTCCCTCTACACTGTCCCATCAAACACTCCCAGGGCAGGTACAGCACAGGGTTAGATACAGAGTAAAGCTCCCTCTACACTGTCCCATCAAACACTCCCAGGGCAGGTACAGCTCAGAGTTAGATACAGAGTAAAGCTCCCTCTACACTGCCCCATCAAACACTCCCAGGGCAGGTACAGCACAGGGTTAGATACAGAGTAAAGCTCCCTCTACACTGTCCCATCAAACACTCCCAGGGCAGGTACAGCTCAGAGTTAGATACAGAGTAAAGCTCCCTCTACACTGCCCCATCAAACACTCCCAGGGCAGGTACAGGGGGTTAGATATAGAGTAAAGCTCCCTCTACACTGTCCCCATCAAACACTCCCAGGGCAGGTACAGCTCAGAGTTAGATACAGAGTAAAGCTCCCTCTACACTGTCCCATCAAACACTCCCAGGGCAGGTACAGCTCAGAGTTAGATACAGAGTAAAGCTCCCTCTACACTGTCCCATCAAACACTCCCAGGGCAGGTACAGCACGGGGTTAGATACAGAGTAAAGCTCCCTCTACACTGTTCCATTAAACACTCCCAGGGCAGGTACAGCACGGGGTTAGATACAGAGGAAAGCTCCCTCTACACTGTCCCATCAAACACTCCCAGGGCAGGTACAGCACGGGGTTAGTTACAGTGTAAAGCTCCCTCTACACTGTCCCATCAAACACTCCCAGGGCAGGTACAGCACGGGGTTAGATACAGAGTAAACTCCCTCTACACTGTTCCATCAAACACTCCCAGGGCAGGTACAGCACGGGGTTAGATACAGAGTAAAGCTCCCTCTACACTGTCCCATCAAACACTCCCAGGCCAGGTACAGCACGGGGTTAGATACAGAGTAAAGCTCCCTCTACACTGTTCCATTAAACACTCCCAGGGCAGGTACAGGGGGTTAGATACAGAGTAAAGCTCCCTCTACATTGGTCGAGGGGAAGGAGCTGGTGTTCCCAGCCCAGGATCATAGAAACATAGAAAATAGGTGCACGAGTCGGCCATTCGGCCCTTCGAGCCTGTTGGAGGGGCAGTACTGAGGGAGCGCCGCACTGTCGGAGGGGCAGTACTGAGGGAGCGCCGCACTGTCGGAGGGGCAGTACTGAGGGAGCGCCGCACTGTCGGAGGGGCAGTACTGAGGGAGCGCCGCACTGTCGGAGGGGCAGTACTGAGGGAGCGCCGCACTGTCGGAGGGGCAGTACTGAGGGAGCGCCGCACTGTCGGAGGGGCAGTACTGAGGGAGCGCCGCACTGTCGGAGGGGCAGTACTGAGGGAGCGCCGCACTGTCGGAGGGGCAGTACTGAGGGAGCGCCGCACTGTCGGAGGTGCCGTCTTTTGGATGAGACATTAAACTGAGGCCCCGTCTGCCCTCTCAGGTGGATGTAAAAGATCCCGGGGCCACTATTGGAAGAAG